>NW_026889809.1:5612500-5712361 GCF_033153115.1 Saccostrea echinata
CATCCTCAGGTAGTGTAGATTCAAGTTTGTTAAAATGATGACCTCTGGGATAGGGAGGAGCCACAGTGGTAGATCAAATTTTTACAAAGGAATATATGGGAAAACTTTCAAGTTCTTCTCAAGTACAACAAAGCCATTACAAAGCCATTTGTTATACTGACATGTAAGCATCATCAGGTAGTTTAAAATTCAAGCCCAAGCCCCCCCCCCCCCCCCCCCTAATCTTTTCAATACTGAACTGATTTGTGCTTTTGTCTAGCCAATGTGCTCAGGTGAGCGATGTGGCCCATGGGCCTCTTGTTAGAAAAGGGTTGCTAACATGGTGATTTTTTATATACATGTACATTTAATTGAAGCATTTGTCTATTTTCAGGTAATTGGAGTTGCCATTTGTGTATTGAGGAATTTCATGGTGGGAAAAAGCCACAGGGAATGCAATAGAGTGAAGGAATGCATTCTTGTACACAATACTTACACTGCCCGTCATTTATAATCATTCAATCACTCTCCTGTTAAAATTACCATCAACACAGAATAAAGTTGATAACTATAGAGTTTTTGAAACATATGTATATTGTACATCATGTATTAAAGACTGTGACTGGAAAGTACTTGTAAAACGCCATGGTTTATTACAAAATACATAAAATGACTATACATAACATTGTCTTAATGTAGTGCTGTTGTCTGAATAAGTCTTTGTGTTTGTATAAATGTGAAATTAAAAAATAAGAAACCTACCGGTATACTGTTTAAATTTCATGTGTAGTAAATAAGCATATTGTGGAAACATTCTTCATGGAAGACAAATGGTCTGGAATTTTGTTGGTCTCTTGTATACAGATTTCATCCCCACGAACAAGAACTTTGTCAACATATTACAATGTTCTTCTTTGAATCTTCTGTATATAGATATAAATTAACCAAAAATTGGTGCCCAGGAATCAGTTAAATTTTGGTGGCTCTCCAAAAATAAAATGATTCTACATTGTATGTACTACCAAAACTTAAGGGCTGGGCTATACTTTCATAATCATTGATAAAGAAATTGAAGAGAGTGGACATAATATTTACTATTTAGGTGGAGAATGCTTTGGGGGGAAAACTCTGTAAATTTGGGAACCACTTTATCAATGGCCATGGCATAGGGCCAATATAAAATTGAAGACACATACGAAATGGATTAGAATACATCTCTTGACTAAAGTTCAAGGTCAAAGAGTCTTGTCTAATGAAGTGGCCATTACAGATACTAACATGTTATGCAGGACAGTAACTGGTATTTTTGTAAACTGAAGAGAACATCTTTGTACATAGGTGAACAATGATAGAGGAAGGCACCAATAAATTCCGAGACCTTCATTCAATGGTCAAGGTCAAAATGGTTTATTTTTACTGGAACACTCTAGAGGCCCATGGGCCACATCGCTCACCTGAGCACAGCACAAATCAGTTCAGTATTGAAAAGATTACAGGGCGGGGAGGGGGGGGGGGGGGGCTTGAATCTTTAACTACTTGATGCTTCCGTGTTTATATAACAAATGGGTTTGTTGTTGTACTTGAGAAGATTAAAAAAAAAAATCCTATATATTCCTTTGTAAAAATTTGATCCACCATTGTGGCTGCTCCCTATCCCAGGGGTCATCATTTGAACAAACTTGAATCTACATTACCTGAGGATGGTTCCATATCAATATGACTATACATAGATTTTCTGTTCTTGAGAAGAAAAATTTTTATGCCCCCGGATCGAAAGTTCCCGGGGGTATGTTGTTTTTATCCTGACTGTCTGTCTGTCTGTTGTCAACTTTAACCTAGCCATAACTATTGCACTGTCAAGGTTAAGGCTTTAATATTTGACATGAGTGTTCATTATGACAAGACCTTTCCTTGGGTATCACCATATATGACCTTTTGACCTTGACCTTGGAGTTTGATCCAGTTTTGCAAAATTTTACCAAACTTTAACGTTGGCCATAACTTTTGAACAGTTGGTGTTAGGGCTTTCATACTTCACATGTGTAATCCTTGTGACAAGACCTTTCTTTGGATACCACAACTTTGACCCTTTGACCTTGGAGTTTGACCTACTTTTGGAAAATTTTAACCTTTGCGATAACTTTTGAACGGTTGGTGCTAGGGCTTTCATATTTCACATGTGTAATCCTTGTGACAAGACCTTCCTTTGGATACCAACAACTTTGACCCTTTAACCTTGGAGTTTGACCTACTTTTGGAAAACTTTAACGTTGGCCATAACTTTTGAACGGTTGGTTCTAGGGCTTTCATACTTCACATATGTAATCATTGTGACAAGACCTTTCTTTGGATACCAACAGCTTTGACCCTTTGACCTTGGAGATTGACCTACTTTTGGAAAACTTTAACCTTGGCCATAACTTTTGAACAAATTGGTGCTAAGGCTTTCATATTTCACCTGTGTATTTCTTGGTAGAAGGCCTTTCCTTTGGCACCATTAATTTTGACCATTTGACCTTGATGTTTGACATACTTTTGAAAAAAAAACTTTTCCATATCTATTCAATGTTTGCTGCTAGGCCTTTCATATTTCACAGGTTTATTCCTCAAGACAAGACCTTACTTTGGGTATCAACATATTTGATTTGCATTTGAGAAAGTTTAACCTTTGCTATAAGTTGCCATACAGGGGCATCAGTGTTTCACAAACACATCTTGTTCCTATATGTTCCTTTGTAAAACTTTGATCCCATTGTGGCCCCACTCTACACCCGGGGGTCATCATTTGAACAAAATTGAATCTACACTACCTGAGGATGCTTCCATATCAAAATAACTAAACATGATTTTCTGTTCTTGAGAAGAAGATATTTTCTTCTATGTTCCTATGTAAAATTTTCCATCCCCCATTGTGGCCCCACCCTATCTCCTGGGGTCATCATTTTTACAAACTTGAATCTACACTACCTGAGGATGCTTCCTTATCAAAATGACTAATCATGGCTTTGCAGTTCTTGAGAAGAAGATATTTTCCTATATAAGATTTGATCCCCCATTGTGGCCTCACCCTACCCCTGGGGGTCATGATTTGAACAAAATAGAATCTATACTACCTGAGGATGCTTCTACATAAATATGACCAATCATGGCTCTGCTGTTCTTGAGAAGAAGATTTGCAAAGATTTTTCCTATATATTTGTATGTAAAACTTTGATCCTCCATTGTGGCCCCACCCTACCCCCAGGGGTCATGATTTGAACAAACATGAATCTTCACTACCTGAGAATGCTTCCATATAAATATGAACAATCATGGCTTTGCTGTTCCTGAGAAGAAGATTTTTAAAGATTTTTCCTATATGTTTGTATGTAAGACTTTGATCCTCGATTGTGGCCCCACCCTACCCCTAGGGGTCATGATTTGAACAAATTTGAATATTCACTACCTGAGGTTGCTTCCATATAAATATGACCAATCAGGGCTTTGCTGTTCCTGAGAAGATTTTTAAAGTTTTTTTTTTTAATCTATGTAAAACTTTGATCCTCCATTGTCGCCCTGCCCTACCCCTGGGGGTCATGATTTGAACAAACTTGAATCTACACTACCTAAGGATGTTTCCACATGAGTTTCATCTTTCCTGGCCCTGTGGTTCTTGAGAAGCAGATTTTTAAAAGATGCCATTAATTTTTCACTAATCTTTAATTATCTCCCCTTGGAAGAGGGTGTGGCCCTTCATTTGAACAAACTTGAATCCCCTTCACCCAAGGATGCTTTGTGGCAAGTTTGGTTGAAATTGGCCCAGTGGTTCTTGAGAAGATGTTGAAAATGTGAAAAGTTTACAGACGGACGGACGGCGGACAAAATGTGATCAGAAAAGCTCACTTGATCCTTCGGCTCAGGTGAGCTAAAAATTACTCTCTGTCAACATGCAGACTTCACTACAAGCTAAAAAGAGATATCTAAAGATTTTGAGGCCTCTAGTACTTCTTCAAGGGTCAAAAAGTTGGTATTATTAGCAAATGTAAAAGTATATTGCAGTGCACTATGTAGGACAAAACATTAACTCGCTTTAACTTCAATGTTAAAGTCTTAAACAGTGAAAAAACAAGAAGTCACCAGTAGTGTTACATTTTGTAAAATGAGACAAAACAGTTAATCTATACTTCAACAATTTATTTGGTAATTTACAAAATCTATTTGCATGTAAAGCATGAACACAATAATGAAATTCTGTATAAAAACGTAAAACATGTCACTTTACAACCTTTAACAGACCTGCCAACAGTAAATGTAAATTTCATATCCACTAGCTTTGAATGAGTACTAGTACACATGTACTTTATGTATAACGAATGCGAAAACAGCTTTTTACTAAAGACTACAAATAATAATTTTTACAGTTCAGAAGTGATTCCTGAACTCGCCCTTTCTTGTATATGGGAATTCTGTTTACCTCTCCTCACTGAATTTGTCTCTGTATGAAATCTTTTATTTCAGTGATATGGATTTTCTCCTGAAAAATATATTAGTAGTTGTGTAATCAAGCATTTGAAGTAACAAAGTTTGTTCAGTAAACTCCCTCTGTCTTACCTTCAGTGTGCTGTCACGGTGCCTTACACCAATACAGGCCATGTCTATTGTAGTATCATCTATCACTACACTGAAGGGGATCCCTAATTCATCATTCCTATTCATGAAAAATATATAAACTAGAAGGGCAGTGAGACAGAAAAATCAGTAAACTGTTCATTGGTAAACTACAGTAAATGTACCTAATAAACTGGTGCTCTAGGGAGTCAGTACTGGAACTGACATCCAGAGAGAGGATGTTGGCATCGTGGATCTCCTTGGTGATGTGTTTTATGACCTGTTTAAGAACTGGGTTACCATTCTCTGTCACAGCAATGGACAAGTTGTATGGGGCAAAAGCAGGATGAAGCTGCAGAACCTATGAATAATGCAAAATGTTTGGTAATAAGTTAACATAAATCTAATTGTCAATAGGAGGTGAGTTTCCCACTATTTGCAAAATCTTACTAATTTTGTACATTCCAATGTAAACAAGAGGGCCATTGTTGGGCCACAACAATCACATGAGTCATTATGGCCCTACTGTTTTTCATCAGCATAATTATTCCCTATATATTCCTTTGTAAAACTGAGATCGTCTATTGTGGCCCCACCCTATCCTAAGGGCCATGATTTGAACAGTTTGAAAATACACTACCCGAGGATGCTTCAATATCAGTATGACCAATCATGCCTTTGCTGATGTAAAACTTTGATCCCCCATTGTGGCCCCACCCTAGGCTGGGGGTCATGATTTGAACAAATTTGAATCTACAAAATCTGAGGATGCTACCATATCAATATGACTAATCATGCCTTTGCTGTTCTTTAAAAGTAGATTTTTTTTCTATTATTCCTATGTAAAATTATGTCATCCATTGTGGACCCACCCTACCCCAGATTACCATGATTTGAACAAATGTGAATCCACATTACCTGAGGATGCTTTCACTTCAAAATGACTAATCATGCCTTTGCTGTTCTTGAAAAGAAGATTTTTAAAGATTTTTTCCTACTTGTCTTTGATCATCCATTGTGGCCTCACCCTACTTCCAGAGCTCATGATTTAAACAAACTTGAATCTACACTACCTGCAGATGCTTCCAAATCAATATGACTTATCATGCCTTTGATGTTCTTGAGAAGAAGGTTTTTAAAGATGGTTTCCTATATATTCCTATGCAAAACTTTGATTCCACTCTACCCCCCGGGGAAATGATTAGAATAAACTTATATCTACACTATGTAATGAAGCCTTCAGAAAAGTTTCATCTTTTCTGGCCCAGTGGATCTTGAGAAGATTTTTGAAAGATGCCATTTACTTTTCACTTATTCTTAATTATTTCCCTTGAGTAATTTTGAATCCTCTTCACCCAAGAATGCTTCTTTGCAAGTTTGGTTAAAATTGGCCAATTGGCTCTAGAGAAGATGGAAAAGTTTACAACAACGTCAATGATATGAACAATGGAAAAATTTCATTCAGAAAGGCTCACTTGAGCCTATGGCTTTGGTGAGCAAAAAAAGCTGAAATATTTGATTTAAACAAACAGAGCAAATATAAACATCCCAATCCATCCAAACAGACCAGAAATCTGCCTTTGAAGAAGCCATGACCTTTGTCCATATGACTCCAACAATCCCAGCAAAGCTTTTTTTCAACTTCAAGTAATTGCATGTAGAACAAAAATTCTCTTTAACATGTAACTTTACCAACAAAGTTGAAATGAGATTACATGTATATATTCATCATGTCTGTCTTTGCAAAATATTTAAAATGTAGGGCACACTGGGAGGACAAAGAATTAAAACTTTAACGTGGGTCAAGCTAATGTCAAGTGTGATGGTGTTTTTTTTTCCACCCCCTTTTGGGGAGGGGGACTTTCAACAACTGCTAGCAATATGTTTCTTTCAAATTTATCCAAAGATTCTGATGACACTTTGGAAATCTGCCCGAGGGAAGGAAGAATCATAAAGATTTACAGGAACATCCCAAAATAAATTCAAGATTTTTTTTGGGGAGAAGGGGAGGGGGAGGGGAGAGATTTTGTAATTAATTTGGTTTACACCACACTTTAAAATGAAAAGAGCTACAAATCCATTATATACTTAAGATTCTGGGTATATGTGCTGTACAAGTGCTCTCAGAACACAGGAACCACATCCTTTGACCCCATGACCCCCCAAACAATCCCTGCAATCTTACCTTTCTTGTTCCCTTGCCTTCATGTTCAGTGTCCAGGGAGAAAGTCTTTTTCTCTGTGTAAGCATCTAATATGTAAGCCAGCATGCCTCCCTCCAGGAACATATTGCTCTCGATCACTGAAGGCACACAGCTCTCCTGTCCATTAGAAGGCTGGAAAAAAACACACAAAATACTGAATACATATACACAGTATACATGTACAGAGTATACATGCACCAAATATACATGTTCAAAATATACATGTACAGAATATACATTTACAGAGTATACATGTACAGAAAAAATGTACAGAAAACACATGCAGAGTATACATGTACAGAATACTGTACATGTACAGAATATACATGTACAGTGTATTCATGTACATTGTGTACAGATTATACATGTATAGAGAATACATGTACAAAATATACTTGTATAACTATACATTTACAGAGTAAACATTTACAGAGAATACATGTACAGAATATACATACACCATGTATTAATGTACATAGTGTACAGAGTATACATGTACACAGTATTACACAGTGTACATGTAGAGTATATATGTACAGAGTATATATGAACAGAGTATATACATGTATGTACATAGAATACATGTACAGAGGATATATGTAAAGAGTATTCATGTATAGAGTATACCTGTACAGATTATACATGTACAGAGAATACATGTACAGAAAATACATGTACAGAATATTACATAGTATACATGTACAAAGTATACATGTACAGAGTATTCATGTATAGAATACATTAAAACTTGTTTAGTACGAACACGGATATAACAAATTCATCCCCGGCAAAATTCTTAACAATTCCTTGTAAAATATTACAGATATAACGAACTCGGATATAATGAATTTACGGTTATAGCGAACTGATTCTGTGTCCCCTAGAAGTTAAAAATAACGAAATTTACATCTTTTATAGCGAATTTTTAAAGAATTTAGTTTTTAAAATATTGAACTGACATTTACTTTGTAAGTATATATATTAGAACACTATTCATCCGAACATATTTGAACTCCAAGGTAAATTTTATATTTTATACTTCCTAAATACATTTGGTAGTCATACTTCAAGGAAAAAAAAATCTATATTGCGAAGTCGCTATGTATACTTTAACGAATTTGTTATACAGATATTACGGATATAGTGAAGTAAATTCTCAGGTCCCCAGAACTTCGCTATAACCAAGTTTTACTGTATACAGGTACAGATTATTACAATAGTTTACATGTACAGATTCTGCATGTACAGAGTATTTCATAATGTACATATTCAGAGTATATATGTACAGAGTATTACATAGTATACAGAGTACAAGTACAGAGTAATATGTACAGCATATTCGTGTTCAGAGTATACAGCTTACTCCACTTCTATTGAAATCGCTTATTTTGAAATTCCGCTTATTTTCAAATAAAAATAAATCCCCAGTTTTAGCCTCTCATTTTCTTTGCATTAAAATAATGGGTATAATGAAATTGGCTATTTTGAAATATCCATTAAATTGAAGCCACCGATCGGTCCCTAGAGGTGATAATGAGTTGTTTTCATAACGGTTATATTGAAGTACTCCCTGGCGGCTGTCATTACGGTTGGTGACAGTAATTATGCCTGACTGACCGCTTGATATACAAGTGTGTGAATTAATAAGTTCTCACCTTATGTGTTTTTATACTGCTTTTACAAAATAAAATTTATTCACTGTTGAATTCTTTGTTTTCACGTATACGGACGTATTGAGGCTAGACGTAATATGGGAACCCCACAGAAAAGAAAAACTGTCTTAAGACACTAAATACGAACTAGTTATGGCTATCAGTAAGAAGACAAAGCCTTAATCCGAAATAGTTAAGGATTTTGGGATTAACCCGAGTACAATTATGATGATATACAAGCAGTAATTGAAGCTTTTAAATCTGGTGATTTTTCTCCAAAAGGTAAAAGAATGCATTCGGGGAATTATAATGAGGTTGAAAATTGTCTTTTCAAATGGATCACAAATGCAAGATCCTCAAACATAGCCATCAAACACAGTATTCCATGTAATCTATTCACTGTAATAGATAACCAAATTAATTTGTTTGGGTTTATTCTTCTTCATTTTAGATCGGGATTGAACTTTTAAAAATGGCCGCTTCATTTCAGTCGATTTCATATATATTGAATTACGGATATATTGAAATAATTTGCATGGTCCTCTGAATTTCAATATATCCGTAGTAGGATGTACATGTACAGAGAGTAAATGTACAGAATATACATGTACAGATTATACATGTAATGACAAGAAAATAGTTTGTTTTTTTAAATTAAATTAAATTTAGCATATATGATTGCCTATTTCAATTACTTTTAGAATTTGGTTAGATGACATCAATTCCTTGATATCTGGATGGGAAGAGGATTCAAGAAAATTTCTCCCATGATTCTTTATGACCTCCACTGAATCAGGTCCCCAAGGAAACTCGTACTGTATATGTATGACATTCTCCTCATCTTTTGACACTTTCTCTGTAAAACTGGAGGGACTTCCTGCAAACTGACAGAGGTGACTGAGTGTTATATGTGAGGTGTTAACATTACAGTTTATTTATCTCCAGCTCTTTTGTTGTTTTACATGAAATCCTCAATCAACAAATAACCTTCTATTAAAACGTATTAAAATTTCAAGTGTTTACAGAAGTCATAAAGTTTTTGAAGTAAGATGCTACAAACTGTAACAAATTAATCTCCCTCAGACATTATCATAAATACTAGAGTCTGTCCATGACTTACCTTACACCACCACATAAATACTAGAGTTTGTCCATGTCTTACCTTACACCACCACATAAATACTAGAGTCTGTGCATGTCTTACCTTATACCACCACATAAATACTAGAGTCTGTGCATGTTTTACCTTACACCACCACATAAATACTAGAGTCTGTGCATGACTTATCTTACACCACCACATAAATACTAGAGTCTGTGCATGTCTTACCTTACACCACCACATATATACTAGAGTGTGTGCATGACTTACCTTACACCACCACATAAATACTAGAGTCTGTCCATGTCTTACCTTACACCACCACATAAATACTAGAGTCTGTGCATGTCTTACCTTACACCACCACATAAATACTAGAGTCTGTGCATGACTTACCTTACACCACCACATAAACACTAGAGTCTGTCCATGTCTTACCTTACACCACCACATAAATACTAGAGTATGTGCATGACTTACCTTATGCCACCACATAAATACTAGAGTCTGTGCATGTCTTACCTTACACCACCACATAAATATTACAGTATGTCCATGTCTTACCTTACACCACCACATAAATACTAGAGTCTGTGCATGTTTTACCTTACACCACCACATAAATACTAGAGTCTGTGCATGTCTTACCTTACACCACCACATAAATACTAGAGTCTGTGCATGACTTACCTTACACCACCACATAAACACTAGAGTCTGTCCATGTCTTACCTTACACCATCACATAAATACTAGAGTATGTGCATGACTTACCTTACACCACCACATAAATACTAGAGAATGTCCATGTCTTACCTTACACCACCACATAAATACTAGAGTCTGTCCATGTCTTAACTAACACCATCACATAAATAAAATAGTCTTTCCATGTCTTACCTTACGCCACCACATAAGACGAGAGGTCACCAGCTGGTCAAACTGTTTGACTGAGGACTGAGGTCTACAGAAACTGAAGGTCACCAGACTGGTCAGCTCTCTGGAACTGTAAAGATTTACTAGTATTATGGAGTATCAGGTACATTTATATGAAAACAAGATGTGCTTGTGAAACACTGATGCCCCCTGTATGGCAACTTATAGTGAAGGTTAAACTTTCTCAAATGCAAATCAAATATGTTGGTACCCAAAGTAAGGTCTTGTCTCGAGAAATATCGAGGAATATACCTCTGAAATATGAAAGCCCTAGCAACAATCATTGAATGGATATGGAAAAAGTTAAAGTTTTTCAAAAGTAAGTAAAACATCAGGGTCAAGGTCACATGGTAAATATTAATGGTGCCCAAGGAAAGGCCTTCTCAAAAGAAATGCACATGTGAAATATGAAAGCTTTAGCACCAACCATAACAAAGTTATGGCCAATGTTAAGTTTTTCAAGAGTAGTCAAACTCCAAGGTCAAGGTCAATGGATTACAATTGTTGGTATGCAAAGGAAGGTCTTGTTACAAGGAATAAACACATGTTAAATGTGAAAGCCCTAGCACTAACTGTTCAAAAGTTATGGCCAATGTTAAAGTTTTCGAAAAGTAGGTCAAACTCCAATGTCAAGGTCAATAGGTCAAAGTTGTTGGTATCCAAAGGAAGTCTTGACACAAGGATTACATATGTGAAGTATGAAAGCCCTAGCACCGACCGTTCAAAAGTTATTGCCAAGGTTGAAGTTTTTTCAAAAGTAGGTCAAACTCCTAGGTCAAGGTCAAAAGGTCAAAGTTATTGTATCCAAAGAAAGGTCTTGTCATAAGGATTACATATGTGAAGTATGAAAGCCCTAGCTTTACTTCATATAAAGATAGGACTTTTCACACAATCTAAATCAATCACGTTTCAAAGATATTAGAAATTTAAAACAATAACCGATTTATTTACTGACTCCGCAATTACACTGTAAATAACTGACACAGTTTAAAGTCAAATTGACTACGGAAACATGAGGTATTTAAGTTCAAAATTGGTGAAAATTTTAATTTAAACGTAAATAACATATATCATGGTTATCTACACTCAATCTCATGTTATTATTTTTTAGCTCAGATATGCCATATATAGCTTTAAAATATAACAATACTCAAAAATACAATCTATATAAAAAACTTAATATGTACAATACTGATAAGTACAATGTATATAAAAAATACTTTTAAAATACATAACAACACTACTCACTCTAAGAGGAAATATAAAAAATACTTATAAAATACATAACAATACTCACTCGAAGAGGAAATGATGAGGTTCTTTTACTGAGTGTTTGAAGCAGACTCCAGTGTGAGCCAGAGAGAAAGGGAGAGCACTGTTAAACATCTTGTGAATGTCCCCAAAATGATCCAAACACTCTGTCATAATACATAATAAACATCACTAGCCTGAAATGAGCTTTCTACCCTTGAAAATGTAGATCTTGGGATTATCTTATACAGTCTTACCTTCTTGAAAACTTTCTCTCAGAGAATTACTTGACCTGATTAAAAAACAATAGTGGTGGTTAAAACCATGGAGAATGTAGTAATATTTTCATTTGCTATTAACAACAAACAAAACACCTGGAAAAATTTTGACCTTACTTGTCCGTTTTCAGAATTCCTCCCTCCACTGGGAAAACCCTCCAATCTTGTCTAATCACCACCCAGTCCCACCTATAACAGAATGGCCATGTTTATAAGTAAAGATTATTATACTCTAGCAGAAATATATGTGGAAATATTCATTTACATTTAACAGATTACAGAACAAGAGGCTCACGGGCCACAACGCTTACTCTTCAAAACATCAGTCCCATCCTAGTGCCAGGGGTGATAATTTGAACAAGCTTGAATCTAAACAACCTGAGGATACTTCCAATATTTTACTATGATTAAGATTCTCTCAAAGATTTTTCATTGTTTTTCTTTTGTGGCCCCAGCAGTCAAAAAGTTGCATCTACAGGACCTGACAATGTTTGCATATTTAATTACATGTATATCACTAATCAAGGACCTGATCATGAATTAAATTTTTTTTTAAAGTTTTTAATATATATATAAATCCCACGTAAAACTTTGATATCCTTTTTGTGGGCCCATCCTATTTGATGCAGCAATGTTTTAAACAAAGTAAAATCTGCACTTACTGAGGATGCTAGCATATTATTATCACTAATCATGGACCTGCTACACTTGAGAGGAAAATTTTTAAACACATTTTTCTAATATCCCAGTAGGGATAAAAGTTTCAAATGGGTCCAATCCTTCCCTGGAAGGTCATGATTTGAAATAAACTTGAACCAAGGTATAAATCATACACTCTGTACTAACATTAGTATTTTTGTTAGCTTACCATAAAAGGTAGCATTGTTACTCAACATACCATGTTTGTCTAATATTTCTCTTCAGTAAAGTCCCTGCTGGTCCAAATTTATAGCTGCTTCCACTGTGGTCTGCCGACTTCTGAGTAACAAACCCACGGAGTTGTAGAAGGTGTTTCAGTTTTGGCCACTGTTCTGCCGTAACCTTGCCCATTTGGTTACCTCATGTATTATGATAGCACTAGTGTATATCATTATCTATAGGAGAATATGCAGTATTATGATTTAAACAAACTGTGGATTAACTTCTAAAATTAGTTAATATAACCCACAAACACTTAGCCTGCAATAACATAACACATCATAAAATTTGTCAATACCTGGTACTTTGATATGCGTTAAACTTGATCTGAAATATACACAATTTTTGACAATTGTAATTCACTTTCTCCCATTATCAACTTTTTCATCACTCCCACGTGATTGTTCTTTTTTTGTGTTCATAACATGTTATGACACACCTAGGTCTACTCTGATTATACCTAAGTACAACAATTCTAATTGGCTATTTTTTCCAGGATCTACTCTCAAAGATCATGCCTATGATGGCATATGACATGGGTACAGTGCATATTTGTAAACATCTATCATTAAATTTTTTATTCTTTTATCTTTTCCCTTGTATATTTCTTTTCGACAGACTGTCGAGGTATATTACCCAGGATGCACACATTATCAGGATCTGGCAAACTCTTCAGTGCCATGTTTATTTCACCCAAACACACAGGTTGTAATACGAAAAAAACAGGTCAATCATAGAACTTAGAAAAACAGGTCCCATGACCAATGCTCATTAGTTAACTGTTTTCTCAAACTCAGTCTCGTTCCTTAATTTTTTTGATTTTCAAGAGACACTCAGCTAGCCTTGTGTCTCCTGAAAATTAAAAAAAAAAATAAAGAATGAGAGTCTGAGAAAAACTGTTTACTATAACGAGCATTGGTTATGCATGGGACCCATAATTTCTCAGTTCTATGATTGATTCTCCCCCTATGTGACATGACAGCCATCACACTCTCTGTCAATCTGATAACTCTCCTAGTCTGGCCTCTTGATACTGATGTTTGAGAGAGGATCTGGTGGCATACACAATGAAATACAGGGAATCCACTTGTACCAACCAGTACAGGTCTTTTTCTTCACAAATTCTTATAATCTGCCATGCCCAGTCACACACAGATTTGTAAATAATAACAAACAACATTGTCTTTCTGCACCCAATATATACAGCATCTCCATGATCTCAGTGCAAAATAAAAATGAATGGGTAAGAATAAATTTTAACTACATGCAGCTAGGTTAATTTTAATAAGGCATGTGCTCTGACTCTTTAATGCACTATCCCTATGAACAGATACAAGCCAGAGTTGGAGGAATTCTGCATCAATTCACAGTGAATTAATGCAGTGAATCAAAATTTGTTAACTTTTAAATTAATTCACAAAAAAATATTGTATTGTTGAAGCTAGGGATGTTATGTGGGTTAAATATTGTAAGTAAGTTAATGAGTAGATCTAAATTAACTTATCCAGTGGCATAACTAGGTGAAAATAATGTGGATGCTTTTCAGGGCAACTGGGGCGAGGCTTACAGGAGACTAGGACAGGGCAAGTGGGGAGGGGGGGGGGCGGAGTGATGGGACCAAAGCTCTTTGGAAATTGATAAATTAAGAGTTTGTTCAAATGAAAACCAATATTTTCCTTGATTTAAAGGTATCAAAGTTGTTTATCACTGTCTTGAAAATTCATGTCAATGAGTTTCTCTACTTACACATGTTATAACTATAAGATGCAGGATCGGCGATGCAATCGTACAAGCACGTGCTTCCGGTGGCAAGGGAGGTAAACGCATTGTTGTCAAATAGTAGTGTCAAACGAACGACGATGTAATATCACAGAACTGCAAGATGCCTGGACTGATTGCTTTTAACAGAAGATGGGGAATAGGGTCAGATGATTTCGTCTTCCCAGAACTCCTCGAGTTATGTTTGCGTGTAATTTGGTAAATTATTTTCATAATTGATGATCATACACCAATGCGTCATATCAAGACCAAGTATATTGTAGCCTATTATTCCGAGATTCCTCTGACTCTAACCCCTGCTTTTATATTGTGACATGTCTCCCCTGCACATGTCACAATATAAAAGCAGGGGTTAGAGTCAGAGGAATCTCGGATGAGTAGCCTATATATGTAGCTCGTATGAAATATAAAGTTTAACATGATAAATCTGCTCTTCTCTTTAGTGTAAATGCTATGCCATAATTTATATGCAGTTCATGAGTAAAAACAAAACTAGAGGATATTAAATCTAAGTCTCCTAAACACTTCTTTTATTGAAGACGCATATATACCAGAAACAAATTAGGAAGCTATTATCTCATTTTGTCCTCCCAATATGCACTAAAACATTTTACACGGAGAGGAGAAAATGCAACAGACCAGACCAGGATTCAAACCCTGGCCTCCTGAATAACTACTCAGTAATTAGGTTCTCTACCAACTGAGCTATCTGGCCGTCTCACTGCCACGTTCCTCGATCCTCCGTAAACGTCTTCACTCCTGAGAACACCTGTCACTTTCAGGGAATGGTCATGACACCAAATGTAGTCGGAGAGGAAAAAATGCTGCTAACCAGGCCAGGATTTGAAACCTGGTCTGGTCCATGGCATTTTTCTGCTCTCCGGTTACTGAAAAAATATCTGATCTGAATTACCAGTCAGGTACTCTACCAACTGAGCTACCTCAGGCCACCAGCAATTGAACCCATCTGACTGCCAAATTTCTACCAATATGAAGTTAAGCATCAATTTTTAATTAATATGTAAATCATATAGATTAGTGATATTCTCTGCGATTCATATCCTCCTTAATTCACATCAGTATTGTCCTAGCTATTACTGTGTTACACTGTAACAGAAATGGAGAAAACTCTAAGTAAGACCCAGGATTTAATCTAGGGGGCACTAGAACTTGACCTGCTATCTGGCCACTGCTGAACGAACATGCCTGAATGACCAACACATTCCACTCTACTTAAATGTCTTCCCTCCCCCCTCCCCCTTTTCCAACACCACCTAAAGATGTGTAACCAACCCAGACTCTTTCTTATCTGGTCTTTCACCTAGCTGTCAGTTCCAGGGCATGGCACCAAATGAAACAAGGGAGAAAATGTGATGGACCAGAATTCTAACCTGGTCCCCCTAGGCAAGTGCTCTACCAAATGATCTGGTCAGGCTACACTGGCAAACAAACCTACCTGACCTCCACACCTGTACATAATTCTTAATTAAGCTGAAATGAACCTCGAACTGAGATGAATCATATTGAGTACATGTATATTCTTAAATATGTTTTGCAGGTTAACAGTGATTGCGATTGTATATAGTGTGCACAGTGAATCCATATATCAATGCAAAGATGGAAATCTGTTGAAGATCTACTACATTGGTTTCATGGCTCTGCTAAGTGTGGCAATTATAATATGCGCATGTATAGTGTATGTGAGTAGCCGAGGCACTATCATGATAACTGGCCCCAGAAAAAAGCTTGCCAAATTACTGTATTTAAAACTAGTCATCACAGTTCCAGAAATTGTCTGGAACATTCTAGGAACATACTGGTCATTTTTACGTTCCAGTAACTGCCAGGTTTTTGTTGTTAAGACCGTCCAGGGGGCAGTCCTCACAGGATGGATTTTAGGAGTGTTGGTCATTATAGGGATAATAGTAGTGTTTGATCCACTTGGAAAATTAAATAAGATAAAACCTAGGATTTCTGGTGAATTACAAAGCAAAGAATCAACACAGTTTTTAGAAGGTGCTATGAGTGCTGCCAAAAAGGCCTGGGAAAAAAGGTAAGGTTCACTTTTAGATTTGATAATTTACACACAATGTGCACACATGCATTTACATTTTACAAAAGGGTAAGAAAGATCAGGAAATACTTAATTTAAGTTATCGTAACACTGTTTCTTTGTTACTCAAATTTCCTGTTCACATGCATATAGTTTCCATTGAAAGAATGTGTTCAATTGATATCCTAGATTAAGACTTTTTTTCTACATGTGTAGTTGGTATATATAAACTTAAGTTTTGAAATGAATATATTTCAAGCTAGTAAGCTTTTATGTTCTCTTCTTTCCAATACATTTTTACTGTAAATGATACGAATTAATTAAGGAAAAGATTTAGTAGATTACATGGATTACTTGATTATAAGGGAGTCAATGGGATCACCAATTTTACTTCCTTTAATATAACCAAGATTTTTTTTATCCGTATAAGGAACATAGTGTAGCCTTCTATGGGATTCACAAAAAATTCATTATAACCAGGATTTCCTTCTAAGCAAGTTCTTTTTAATTGATTTTACTGTAACAGTATATACATGTATAAATTTAAATCTCTTTTTGGCTTACAAAATGAACTAAATAAATACATATTACTACACAAGTGTGATAAAGTTTTTGCAAATAGCTAATAAAAACATGAGATGTTTTTTTCTACTACTTGAAGAAATAAAAAACATCAACAAAACAGCATTGATATAAGGGCATATCCTATTTAATTTTACAGGAGCAGTTTTAATAAGGAGTAAAATATTCCAAAGATTTGGAGTATTCAGTTATACAAATGTTGTTAATTAAATTGTTAAGTTACTTATTGTAGAGTTTTCAGCTGAAACTTGGTTAAAATGTATAGCCCAGCCTGAAGTTTTATTAAATTCTCAATAAAAGAGATAATGCATAGGTTTTATGCAGTAGTTCTGTCAATCTTTAGAATATTCTTCTTATTATATCATATGTATATAAAAAATAAAATGTTATGTCATTGTGCTAAAGCTGTATTGTTGATGTTCTTTATAACATCTACATTTGAACTTCTGTATCTCGAACATGGATATCTTGAATATCATGGATATGTGGAAGTGACTGGGAAGTCCTTACCATGTATTTCTTAAGTATTTTACCCTCAATATCTCGAACCCCTTGGATATATTGAAGTTTTTTCCTCGGTCCCATTGAGTTTGAGATAACAAGGTTTGACTGTAGTAGTAAAAAACAATGACATACTATGATAATGTACTGACTATAGTTTGTCATTGGTACTAAGAATGTATTAGAAATAGAGTCTAAACCTTCTTCATGTAAAAGGTATACCTCTTATGTGTTTTGTTTGGCTCATTTGCATAGAAACACCCATATGTAGCCTTAACTCACCTGTGTATAGAAACGTTATGTAACAAGCCTCTTTTCCAGATGTAGACTTTTATGTACCATTAGTCTCTTTTCGAGATGTAGACTTTTATGTAACAAGCCTCTTTTCCAGATGTAGACTTTTATGTAACAAGCCTCTTTTCCAGATGTAGACTTTTATGTAACATTAGTCTCTTTTCCTGATGTAGACTTTTATGTACCATTAGTCTCTTTTCGAGATGTAGACTTTTATGTAACTAGCCTCTTTTCCAGATGTAGACTTTTATGTAACATTAGCCTCTTTTCGAGATGTAGACTTTTATGTAACAAGCCTCTTTTCCAGATGTAGACTTTTATGTAACATTAGCCTCTTTTCGAGATGTAGACTTTTATGTACCATTAGTCTCTTTTCGAGATGTAGACTTTTATGTAACAAGCCTCTTTTCCAGATGTAGACTTTTATGTACCATTAGTCTCTTTTCCAGATGTAGACTTTTATGTACCATTAGTCTCTTTTCGAGATGTAGACTTTTATGTAACAAGCCTCTTTTCCAGATGTAGACTTTTATGTACCATTAGCCTCTTTTCGAGATGTAGACTTTTATGTAACAAGCCTCTTTTCCAGATGTAGACTTTTATGTAACAAGCCTCTTTTCCAGATGTAGAATTTTATGTAACAAGCCTCTTTTCCAGATGTAGACTTTTATGTAACATTAGCCTCTTTTCAAGATGTAGACTTTTATGTAACATTAGTCTCTTTTCCTGATGTAGACTTTTATGTACCATTAGTCTCTTTTCGAGATGTAGACTTTTATGTAACGAGCCTCTTTTCCAGATGTAGACTGTTATGTAACTTTAGCCTCTTTTCCAGATGTAGACTTTTATGTAACAAGCCTCTTTTCCAGATGTAGACTTTTATGTAACATTAGCCTCTTTTCGAGATGTAGACTTTTATGTACCATTAGTCTCTTTTCGAGATGTAGACTTTTATGTAACAAGCCTCTTTTCCAGATGTAGACTTTTATGTAACATTAGCCTCTTTTCCAGATGTAGACTTTTATGTACCATTAGTCTCTTTTCCAGATGTAGACTTTTATGTAACAGGCCTCTTTTCCAGATGTAGACTTTTATGTACCATTAGTCTCTTTTCCTGATGTAGACTTTTATGTAACAAGCCTCTTTTCCAGATGTAGACTTTTATGTACCATTAGTCTCTTTTCGAGATGTAGACTTTTATGTAACAAGCCTCTTTTCCAGATGTAGACTTTTATGCTGTTGTGTACTGGGGGATGAACAGAGCAAGGATGCTTTTGATGAAATCAGTCAACTTCTAGCAGATTTCTTCCAGGTACAATATTATTGATTAACTCTAAATTAATATTTAGTCAACTTCTAGCAGATTTCTTCCAGGTACAATATTATTGATTAACTCTAAATTAATATTTAGTCAACTTCCAGCAGATTTCTTCCAGGTACAATCTCTCTGGTTACTTAAATACCTGGTAACTCTAAATTAATTTTTAGTCAACGTGAAGCAGATTTATTCCAGGTACAATCTCTTTGATCAACTTCAAGTTTATTTCTGAATCACTGTACCTCTTGTGGTTAGCTCGAATTATGAATAAGTTTGATTGAACATGGTTTGAGTGAGTAAGGTTGTATAGTTGTTTTCCATTTCAAACAATATGAAACTTTTAAATTACATGCACACTTGTTTTATATATATTTATAGTCCTCAAACTTTTGAAAGTTGAGAACTACTTTGATGTCTTATTTTCAGGACCTGGACTTGGTGCCTACTGATATTGCAGCTGGTCTAATCTTAGTACAAAGGGATCAGGAAAAACTCTTCAACAGTGGTGGCAAGTCTTACAACACGTTTGCAGAGCTTCAAACAAGGTCAGATTCAAATAATTCAACACTTCTTCTAAAATATAGCAACAAGCTATTCTTCTTACTGGCAGAAAATGCAGTGATGCACTTTGAAACTATAATAAACTTGAGTAGGGCATTTGTTTAAACATAATTTATGTCATTGTTGTAAGCCACAGGTTTTTATATGCCCATCTTTAGACGGGACGTATTATGTTTTGGCATTCATGTCCGTCTGTCTGTCTGTTAGCTTTTCTCGTGTCTGGCTCAGAACTTTAATACTATTAGGCCTAGGATTATCAAACTTTGTCAGCTGATACTTCTTGGGTAGAAAGTGTGTCGCGCACTAAAAGTAGGTCGCTCTGACCTTTAATTAAGATGCTATGGCCAAATATGGAAAAATCCTGTCCGGCTCATAACTAGAAAACTATTAGCATCAAACTTGGCCAATTTATGCATCTTAGGTAGAGGTGTGTCGCGACCTATTTCAAGGTCACTGTGACCTTTAATTTAAGTGAAATTTAAAAATAAAACTGTCTTTTTATTATTTGATTACACAATCCCAAAAAATGCAAGAGTGTTGCAGTATCCTTATTAAAAATATGTTAAATCAAGAAAATACTTATTTTTTCATTATATACTTTACAGCAATCTATAACAAATGTAATGTTGCAAGAGAAATTCCACCTCTCCCATGGGTGTAATTATCAAGCACTGGTCAAGGAGAATTTGATAACAGAAAATTGCATGTCAAATTAGAGAGAAATTAATGTGTTGAGTGTGTGGAGCTAACTGGTAGAGCATCTCTGATCAAGCAGGTGTTATCTATATCTCCTGGGAACTGGGTAAAAAGAATCGGCCCTGTTGGATTAAATAGTTGGCTAGTCTAACTTTGAAAATGAATTTGTTGAAAAGTAATTGAAACTTATTTGATATTGTATAATAAATTAAATTGATATTGTATAATAAAATAATTGATATTGTATAATATAATTAAAACTAATTATACTTTGGGGGGGGTGTATTGGAATCAGCATGTCCGTTGTCTGTATGAATTGCAGCTTAAAACCAGTCTGACATTAAATCTAAAAATAATCAAGTATTTTTAAAAAAATGTTTTAATTATGGTAGATAGTCCCTACAAATCTAAGAGTAATGCAGGAAACTTATTAAAAATATTGCATCAAGATTACACATTTTTTTTTCTTTTTATAAATGTTTGTAACAAATAAAAAAAAAATCTTTGTTTTCAAATTTAATATCAGAATGACATAAATATGCAGTTTTATTGCACTACAAAGTAGATAGTATCCAATATAGATCTATTTATCCGTTGGGAGTAATGAGTGGACATGCATCCAGATAAAGATTAATTAATGAGTTCAGTGTAGGAAGGCTAGCTGTCTCAATCATTCTGTTAGAGGATCTCTGATCAAGCAGCTCTTATATGTATCCTTTGGGAATTAGACAGAAGAACTGCTTGTCAGTTTATAGCATATGTCATTTGATGGCCAGCCTTTTATTTTTGATATTAATTTGATATAGATTAAGTTGTTAAGACTAAATTGATATTGTTTAATATGATATTTTAATTATTTTTTTGAAAATATCAATCAACAAATTCAGAGCATCATGTCTCACAAATCTGAAAGCTGGAAAGGGGGGGGGGGGCTGCAGATGGGCATTTGTCAAGCACTAACACAACCAGTAGAAGATCTATAATGTAATATTTGTTATAATTAATGCCTACACCACAGGAGATGTATAAACAAATATTATGAGGAATGCAAAAATCACTGAAATCCTTGTATCAAGGTTGACATGATTTTTTTGCACTCTAAACTGTTTATGACAATTGAACAATATTTGACGGGCGTATCATGCTGTGGCGAGGCACTTTATGTGTATTCTATTTCTACAAACAAGCCATGGGTTTTGTGTCCATTCGAATGGATGCAAAACCTTTGGTTTGCGACCTTTGTAGAAATAGAATGGACACAAAACCTGTGACTTACGATGATGAATTTATGTTAGCAGATATTTGTCATGTTGTTTAGTGTAAAAGCACCTGTTGGCAGCAGCAATGATACCCCCATAGGCCCTACCCCCTGGATGACTTCCACAAACATGCATCACTACATGAAGTATGCAGCAGGCAGTTATGGGTGGCCTATGTATATGTTTACTCATCTAGCAACTGGGCTCTGTCGACTTTGTGGGGCATGTAGGTAAGGGGGTACAGTATATTAGGATACACAATGTATACTGTAAACCAACTATTATTTGCGTCATCTTTTATTCGCGATTCGTCAGTTTAAAATCAATCCGAGACGATTAATTTTCGCGACTGAAGAAACATTCTATACAAATACAAAGCAAAATAAATAGTTTGCGGCAATTATTATTCGCGACTTAAAGTATGTCGCAAAACTCGCGGATATTTTTCGCATGCGAATAAAAGTTGGTTTACAGTATTTTGATATGAGACCGATTACTGGGCTCTCTTGACTTTGTGGGGCATGTAGGTAAAGAAAGAATGAACAAATACAGTATGATGCAATGTTCAATGTTCTGACATGATGACCCATTTAATACTGGGCTCTCTTGACTTAATTACCAATTTTGTTTTACACTAAGATGCCACACTTGTTACCATGGAGGTGAAGTCATAGATGACAACTGTTGTCAATGTCACACGGCGGCCATTAGGCGACAGACAAACATAGCAGATCAAGACCTCCCCTATGTCACCTTCCATAACAAGGCAAGTGATTTAGCTTTGGTGAACTCTAAATCATAAGAAACAATGAACCCCACCCACTATGCATCATGTATTTTAAAACCTGCTGAATTTTAGTGTAAGCGGTACAAAGGGGTATTTTCCTATGTCTTTTTATAAACACACAGGAATGATTCCAAGAACTGTTGATGTCTATTGTGCAGTGATGTAAAATCTGAGGGTTAAGATGCATTGCTTCACCATACTTCTGTTACATTCCATGTTATAAGACAATCTGTTGGTTTGTAGATTTTTCAGATCCCATTCTATGTAGCAATAGACAGAGCTCACCAGACAGTGGTCGTGTCCGTCAGAGGAACTTTATCACTGAAGGTAAACACAACCTGTTCTGATCAGAATTCTTATTAAGATCATTTGTAACACATTTGTTTGTTAATTTATGAAATTTGAAACTATATCTAAATGATGGCTTATATACATATACCCTTTTCATAATTTGGTAGATAATTTAAAATTGATTTTGTGCTTAAAGATACTTGACCCAAAGGGCATATGCCCTCTACAATGTACTAGCCCAGATTAAAAATTCACTGGCCCCAGACCAGTGGGACATCAATTATTTTGGGCCCTGTAATTCATAATTTACAGCCATATACAAGTACTTTTTTTTATGACGATATGAGTATTACCATCACCTTTTCCGATATAATAGGTTATATACAGTAAAAACTGTCTTATCCGACACCTGTACAATCTGTTCCACTGTGAATTCTGACCTTTATTTTCATTCCCATTTTACTATCTTGAGTGGTTTTTACACTGTGTAATCTGACATCTGTCTATTCCACCGTAAAATTTGTCTCCCATAGACAGGTTTCACTGTATATCCAAAGTTAATAGCTCTGAGAAGATTCCCATAACTGGCATTGGTCTTGAAAGCTTGTGCACAGAAATCATTGCCAAATGTGGATTCACATCCAGTTTCCTTTAATTTTTTCATTGTTTAAGATTGTGTTGTATGTGTTTTTTTGACACAGGACGCTGTGACAGATATGTCTGCAGAATGTGACCCTCTTGAAATGTTAGAGGATGGGAAGGCACACCGAGGCATGCTCCAGGCAGCTAAATACATCCAGGAACAACTGCAGTCTAAAAGCATTCTAGATGCAGCATTTCAACAAGTTCAGGTGAGAATGTACTGTATATCAACAACTGCTGACTAAAGCTATTCTAGACACAGCATTCCAATGATTTCTGCTGAGAGTATACATGTAAATCAACCTAACATATGACACTAAACTCTCATTGTTATCTAGAATAAACTCTTCATTAATATCCTGTGGAAATATTTCTAACCAAGGTCTGGGATTACATTGATATATATATATATATTACAGGGTGCTGGACTGATGATTTGTGGTCATAGTTTAGGAGCTGGTGTAGCCTCATTATTAGCTCTGTTACTGAAGTCTGATTATCCAGATGTGCGGTGCTTTGCTTATTCTCCACCTGGAGGTCTTTTGAGGTAGGCTTAAAAGTCATTTCTTATAAAGGGGCTTAGGCACAGATTTGAAGTTAATATTATTTTTCAAAACTTTTTGATATAATATCATGACTTACATGTTTCTAAAGCATTTCAGACCAATATATTGTAAAAGTGCATTTACAAACTTCATAAATATGAAAATTTTGAAAACAACAAATTTCAGGATACATTTGATTGACACACACCCCCACACTTTCAGGAAGTATAATTTATTCTTAATGTTTAAGAAAATTAGAAAATTTGTTGTGTGGTTATGAAAAATATTAAAACTATTATCCAGAAAATTCAAAGTAGAAATGTTAGAAAGCAAAACCAACACACAAGCATTGTCAGTTTGTGTTCATTGATGTGTGCTGAGTTAACAAATTGAACACACCTGGTAAAATGTAAACATAAACAATAAGAGATCTTGTGCCCATGTATACAAAGACAGATGTTTGACCTAATTTTTTGAAGAATGTCATTGTCATTGATCAATGTTTTAAGAATGTGCAGATAAGTTCAATTCATTAAACTGAAGTTATTTTTGGGAAAAAAAAAGAAAATTAAAATTGTAAACCAAATGACAATACAGCTGTGTCCAGGCCCCTTTAAGGTATGATTAGAGATCACTATCAGAGATTTTAGAGGTAGAATATTAGGTAATTTCTCTAAGAGTTAAAGGTACAACCCATTTTTGTAAAGGAGAAATTCTAGTAAGTAATCTCTCAAGATGTTTGAATTCAAGATACTTTCTCCTTTGGACTTTAGGATTTTAGTCTATTTTTAGGTATGAAACGACAAGTTTAGTACAGGTGTCTTTAGCAAAAAAAAAATCACAACAGAACTATAGTTGCTTAGATTTATAGGAAAATATTCTGATGTACTATAAAGTCTCATTTTTCCACATCAGGGCCACTGGAAGCTCTGGTAGGACCACAGTATGGGTTCACATTATAAACAGGGATATATAGAATTAGATACCTTAAAAATTATCTTGTAGAGAAAGTACAATTAAGACAAGATCCCCTTGTAATTCAGATTCACATTCGTTAAGAGTTGTTGTCCAGGACTGTAATGAGCTATCAGTCCAGAATTTTATAACCTGTCTCCTAGCTTGGCTAATGGAAAAGGCAGACTGAGGAAAAGTTCCTCTTATACTGAAAGTAAAATTTATCATTTACATTTTCTTTACTCCCTGACATCCAGCAGTCATACTGTCAGCTTGACTGTGATGAACACTGCCAAAAACTGTTAAATTACTCACTGTTGAGTGTAGAGATCAAGTTCTAGGGTGGGGCTTTTGAAAATACATTAGACATATACATGTAAAATTGGTTGCATGCTTATACCAAGAAAAGAGCTAGAAATTTTAGGACAAATCAGACACTTAATTGGATATTATTATAAATATTGAATCTTTTTCCATGTCCTGTTGTTTGTTCCAGTTACAATGCTAGTGTTTTCTGTCGAGACTTTATTTGTTCTGTGATTCTGGGAAAGGACTTCATTCCAAGATTAGGTCTTGTTTCCATGGAGGATTTAAAAGCAAAGACATTACAATGCATAGCTAATTCCAAAATACCAAAGGTAAATCATTTCATTACATATCTACCAAAAAATTGATTAATTAACACTTTTGTAATTTTTTCATAAACTATGCTACTTCTCTAATTGTCTGTTGGGTTCAAAATTAACTTTTATTACCATGAGAAAACTTTAGCTACTTGCAAAATTATTTACTCGCAAAATCGAAAATTCACTAATACTTTTAAGAAGTTATTCAATAATGGTATATTTAAGCTTGAGTTCAATGTAAAAGTTACTGCACTAAGGGCACTTTATGGGAGGTAGGGCTCAAAGGATTGAGAATTTCACGGTCAACTGTGTTTTAATTAACTTATTTGCATATGAGTAGAAACACCCATACCTAGCCTTAACTCACTTGCATATTCTTGTGATGTCCATTTAGTACACAGTTATCAGTGATTATTGTAATATTATTCTGTACCAACTTATTTGGATAAACTTTGCCATTAATTTTTATTCACTTCTAACATTGTATGATGTTTTGTGAAATACTATTTTATTTCTTTCAATAGTACAACACTTTCATGTATGGTGAGTGCTAGCTACTCTGTTATTGGTAGTCGGAGTTGTTCTGTAATCGGTAAATTCTGTTACTGGAAGTGGAAGTTGTTATGTTATAGAAAGTGGTAGTTCTTATGTTATTGTTCTGTTAAAGTCCCCACTGGTGAAACTGGAGGGGACCTTGCCTGTCCATCTGTCTGTCCCACTTTGTTTTTCCACACTTTTTTTCTACACATTTGCAGTATTAAGCTGATTTTGGTTTTTGAGACTTCTTTGCTGAGTTACAGATCGAAGTTTGCATTTCGTTTTGCTTGGATGATTTTTTATGGAATTAAAGCCTTCTTAATTTTTTAAAGGAAACAATATTACACCTGCCCTTAGGGGACTAGTATTTCCTATGCATTGCTCTCAAAAGTAGTGTTTGCTGTTCTGTTACTGATATTATTAGCTTTTCTGTTATTGGTAATTATAACTATTCTGTTATTGGTAGTATTCATTCATCTTTTATTTCTTCTATTACAGAGATTTTTTAACATGGCAATTGTATCTTAAATAAGTTATAAATTAATCATAGTGTGAGAAGAAAAATAAGAAAGAATACATATTGTAAGTAATGAAAAAAAATTAAAAAGAGGGGAAAAAAAAACACCACACATTCTAGCTATTCCGTACCTGGAAGTGTTAGCTATTCCCTTACTGGAAGTGTTAGCTATTCTGTTACTGGTAGTGTTAGCTTTTTATACGCCTGTCTTTAGACGGGACGTATTATGTTATGGCGTTCATGTCCGTCCATCTGTCTGTCTGTTAGCTTTTCTCGTGTCCGGCTCATAACTTTAATACTATTAGGCCTAGGATTATCAAACTTTGTCAGCTGATACTTCTTGGGTAGAAGGTGTGTCGCGCACAAAGAGGAGGTCGTTCTGACCTTTAATTAAGATGCTATGGCCAAATATGGAAAAATCCTGTCCGGCTCATAACTAGAAAACTATTAGACTTAGAATCATCAAACTTGGCCAGTTTATGCATCTTAGGTAGAAGGTGTGTTGCGACCTATTTCAAGGTCACTGTGACCTTTAATTTAAGTGAAATTTTAAAAAAAAAACTGTCTTTTTACTGTTATGTTACACAATCCCAAAAAATGTATAAGTGTTGCAGTATCCTTATTAAAAAAATGTTAAAATTAAGAAAATACTTATTTTTTTCATTATATACTTTACAGCAATCTATAACAAATATAATGTTACAAGAGAAATTCCACCTCTCCCATGGGTGTAATTATCAAGCACTGGTCAAGGAGAATTTTGATAACAGAAAATTGCATGTCAAATTAGAGAGAAATTAATGAGTTTAGTGTGAGGAGCTAACTGGTAGAGCATCTCTGATCATGCAGGTGTTATCTATATCTCTTGGGAATTGGGCAGGGGAATCAGCCATGTTGGATTACATAGTTTTTGTGGGCTAGCCTAACTTTTAAAATGAATTTGGTGAAAAGTAATTAAAACTAATTTGATATTGTATAATAAACTAATTTGATATCTTATATTAAACTAATAAATTAAAACTAATTATACTCGGAGGGGGGGGGGGTGATATTGGAATTAGCATGCGGGTTGTCCATATGAATTGCAGCTTAAAACCAGTCCGACATTGAGTCTAAAAAAAAAAATCAAGTATTTCAAAAAAAGTTTTAATTATGGTAGATAGTCCCTACAAATCTAAGAGTCAAGCAGAAACCTTATTAAAAATGTTGCATCAAGATTACAATTTTTTTTTCTTTTTATAAATCTTTGTAACAAATTGAAAAAAAAAATCTTTGTTTTCAAATTTAATTTCAGTATGACATAAATATACATTTTATTTGCACTGCAAAGCAGATAGTGCAGATCCATTCATCCCTTGGGAGTAATGAGTGGACATGCATCCAGTTAAAGATTAATTAATGAGTTCAGTGTAGGAAGGCTAGCTGTCTCAATCATTTCTGTTAGAGCATATCTGATCAAGCAGTTCTTATCTGCATCCTTTGGGAATTAAACAGAAGAACTGCTGGTCAGTTTATAGCAATTATTTCATTTGATGGCCAGTCTTTTATTTTGAAATTAATTTGGTATAGATTAAGTTGTTAAGACTAAATTCATATTGTTTAATATGATATTTTTATTTAATTTTTTGAAAATATCAACTAACAAATTTCAGAGTATCATGTTTCACAAATATGAAAGATGTGTGTGTCACTGTTGTGTGTGTGTGTGTGGGGGGGGGGGGGGGGGGGGGGGGCATTTGTCAAGCTCTAACACAACCAGTTGAGGATGAGGATCTATAATGTAATATTTGTTATAATTCATGCCTATACCACAGGAAATGTATCAACAAATGTTATAAGGAATGGAAAAATCATGGAAATCCTTGTATCAAGGTTGACTTGATTTTCTTGCACTCTAAACTGTTTGTGATAATTGAACAATATTTGACGGGCGTATCATGCTGTGGCGAGGCACTTTTTAGCTCACCTGAGCTGAAAGCTCAAGTGAGCTTTTCTGATCACATTTTGTCCGGCGTCCGTCTGTCTGTCCGTCTGTCTGTCCGTCTGTCTGTCTGTCTGTCTGTCTGTCTGTCTGTCTGTCTGTCTGTCTGTCTGTAAACTTTTCACATTTTCGACTTCTTCTCAAGAACCACTGGGCCAATTTCTACCAAACTTGCCACAAAGTATCCTTGGGTAAAGGGGATTCAAGTTTGTTCAAATGAAGGGCCACGCCCTCTTTCAAGGGGAGATAATTAGGGTTTAGTGAAAAAATAATGGCATCATTTAAAAATCTTCTTCTCAAGAACCGTAGGGCCAGGAAAGATGAAACTCATGTGGAAGCATCCTCAGGTAGTGTAGATTCAAGTTTGTTCAAATCATGACCCCCGGGGGTAGGGCAGGGCCACAATGGAGAATCAAAGTTTTACATAGAAATATATAGGAAAAATCTTTAAAAATCTTCTTGTCAAGAACAGCAAAGCCATGATGAGTCATATTTATATGGAAGCATCTTCAGGTAGTGTAGATTCAAGTTTGTTCAAATCATGACCCCCGGGGGTAGGGCGGGTCCACAATGGAGGATCAAAGTTTTACATAGAAATATATAGGAAAAATCTTTAAAAATCTTCTTGTCAAGAACAGAAAAGCCATGATGAGCCATATTTATATGGAAGCATCCTCAGGTAGTGTAGATTCAAATTTGTTCAAACCATGACCCCTGGGGGTAGGGCAGGGCCACAATGGAGGATCAAAGTTTTACATAGAAATATATAGGAAAAATCTTTAAAAATCTTCTTGTCAAGAACAGCAAAGCCATGATGAGTCATATTTATATGGAAGCATCCTCAGGTAGTGTAGATTCAAGTTTGTTCAAATCATGACCCCCGGGGGTAGGGCGGGGCCACAATGGAGGATCAAAGTTTTACATAGAAATATATTGGAAAAATTTTAAAAATCTTCTTCTCAGGAACAGCAAAGCCCTGATTGATGTATTATTATGTGGAAGCATCCTCAGGTAGTGTAGATTCTATTTTATTCAAATCATGGCCCCCATGGGTAGGATGGGGCCACAATGGAGGATCAAAGTTTTAAATAGAAATGTAAAGGAAAATATCTTCTGAAGAACTGCAAACCATGATTAGTCATTTTGTTATGGAAACATATAGAAAAAATATTTCTTCCCAAGAACAGGAAAGCTATGTTTAGTCATACTGATATGGAAGCATCCTCAGGTAGTGTAGATTCAAGTTCAAATGATGACCCCTGGGATAGGGAGGAGCCACAATGGGGGATCAAATTTTTACAAAGGAATATATGGGAAATTTTTTTAAAATCTTCTCAAGTACAACAAAGCCATTTGTTATATTGACATGGAAGCATCATCAGGTAGTTTAAAATTCAAGCCCCCCCCCCCCCCCTTCCCGGTAATCTTTTCAATACTGAACTGATTTGTGCTTTTGCCCAGCCAATGTGCTCAGGTGAGCGATGTGGCCCATGGGCCTCTTGTTTTGTTACTGGTAGTGTTCGCTGTCCTATTATTGGTAGTGTTAGCTATTCTGTTATTGGTATTGTTAGCTATTCTGTTACTGGTATGTAAGCTTTTCCGTTACTGGTATTGTTAGCTGTTCTGTTGTTGAATTAGCTATTCTGTTATTGGTATTGTTAGCTATTCTGTTACTGGTAGTGTAAGCTTTTCCGTTACTGGTATTGTTAGCTGTTCTGTTGTTGATAATATTAGCTATTCTGTTATTGGTATTGTTAGCTATTCTGTTACTGGTAGTGTAAGCTTTTCTGTTACTGGTATTGTTAGCTGTTCTGTGGTTGATAATATTAGCTATTCTGTTATTGGTATTGTTAGCTATTCTGTTATTGGTATTGTTAGTTATTCCGTACTGGAAGTGTTAGCTATTCTGTTATTGGTAGTGTTAGCTTATTCTTTATTGGTACTGTTAGCTATTCTGTTATTGGTAGTGTAAGCTATTCTGTTACTGGAAGTGTTAGCCATCCTGTTACTGGTAGTGTAAGCTGTTCTATTATTGGTAGTGTTAGCTATTCTGTTACTGGTAGTGTAAGCTATTCTGTTATTGGTAGTGTTAGCCATTCTGTTACTGGTAGTGTAAGCTATTCTATTATTGGTAGTGTTAGCTATTCTGTTACTGGAAATGTTAGCTATTCTGTTATTGGTATTGTTAGTTATTCCGTACTGGAAGTGTTAGCTATTCTGTTATTGGTAGTGTTAGCTATTCTTTATTGGTACTGTTAGCTATTCTGTTATTGGTAGTGTTAGCTATTCTTTATTGGTACTGTTAGCTATTCTGTTATTGGTAGTGTTAGCTATTCTGTTATTGGTAGTGTAAGCTATTCTGTTATTGGTAGTGTTAGCTTTTCTGTTATTGGTAGTGTTAGCTATTCTGTTATTGGTAGTGAAAGCTATTCTGTTACTGGAAATGTAAGCTATTCTGTTATTGGTAGTGTTAGCTATTCTTTATTGGTAGTGAAAGCTATTCTGTTACTGGGAATGTAAGCTATTCTGTTATTGGTAGTGTTAGCTATTCTGTTATTGTTAGTGTAAGCTATTCCGTTACTGGTAGTTTTAGCTGTTCTATTATTGGTAGTGGTAGCTATTCTGTTATTGGTAGTGTTAGCTGTTCTATTATTGCAAGAGGTAGTTTGACTGTTGTTAATGTTAGCTGTTCTGTTATTGATATGGTAGTTGTTATGTTATTAATAGTTATCTGTTATTTATAATTGTATCTGTCCTGTTATTGATAGTTGTTCTTTATTGACATTGTTCATGTTACACTACAGATCATGTCACATACATTATATAATGCAGTGGTAGCTGTTCTGTTATTGACCCTGTGGGATTTTTGTTACAGTAAAGGATTTTAGTGGCCGGGGTATGGGAGCTGTATTGTAGCTTTAAGAATGAATTATAATGGTAATTGTTCAATTGTTGTATGTAACCTGTACTCTATTAACAGGTCTAGGCGGCCTCTGTTTTTGGAGGATAGATTTTATCCTCTGAAAACAGAGGATAGCGGTCTTGCCACCTACCGGAATTTTCAAAACTAAGGGCAGTTAACTCTTAACCAAACAAATAACAGCAACTCTTGCATATATGAACCGTACAATGATTTCGAAATCAAAACAAATAAAAGGTACAATTTCCTATGATGATGGATAATTCAGATATTAAATCAATATAACTATATTTTTGTAATTGCCGTCAATCAGTTATTCAGTATACAGCTTGGAAAACAAATATTGCACTTACTTACCTGCGACTGAGGTCAATTTATAACCACGCTGATTTTCCAGTACCGTAATTATGTGATAAGCAGTTTAGAAATTTTGATGAACATTTTTTTTTGAAAAATTAAGTTTAGTCATGTATTATTTCTTTCATTTAATAATTCTTTAGCACATCACTTTGTAATATTTTATTTGTTTATGTATACACATGGCTGTATGAATATATGTTAATTTCTTAGTAAATATGTCAAATTATTTATTTTATTTACTTATGCTATTCAAATTATTTATTTATTTTTATAATTATTCATTCAATCCATTTATACTTTTATTTGCTTAAATTATAAGGCAGAGTATATTTTGCGTTTTAAATACGCTTAAAATGCGTTTCATTTTGTGTTTCCTTTTTTTGAATTAAAAGAAAATATAACAGAAATATTAAAGTCCTTTTTTATTTGTCTAAATAGGGAAAAAGCATAAAAAATAAAACAAATTAACAAGAAATATTCAGTAATAATGGAGCGCAAAAAGTGCTAACTTTGAAAATAAATTGCAAAATATCTAGACATAGGATCTCAAATCGCCACATACAATCGATAGTTCAATGTTTGAACTTTTATTTGCATGTACTCTGGTGCTTGCACTTTTTGATTAAAGGTAGGCACGGGGTGTTTGAAAATTACCTGTGTTATTCTCTGAAATCGGAGGATAAACTATCCCACAATGCAACGGGGTTTCCATATATGGTAAAAATTTTGGCTGCCATATTGAATTTAGCTATCCTCCAAAAACGGAGGCCGCCCAGACCTGATTAATGACCCTGTGGGATTTTTGTTACAGTACAGGATTTTAGCGGCTGGGGTATGGGAGCTGTGTTGTAGCTGTAAGGATGACATTATAGTGGTAATTGTTCAGTTATTGTATGTAACCTGTACTCTGTTAATGAACCTGTGGGATTTTTGTTACAGTACAGGATTTTAGTGGCCGGGGTATGGGAGCTGTGTTGTAGCTTTAAGAATGAATTATAATGGTAATTGTTCAGTTGTTGTATGTAACCTGTACTCTGTTAATGACCCTGTGGGATTTTTGTTACAGTACAGGATTTTAGTGGCCGGGGTATGGGAGCTGTGTTGTAGCTTTAAGAATGAATTATAATGGTAATTGTTCAGTTGTTGTATGTAACCTGTACTCTGTTAATGACCCTGTGGGATTTTTGTTACAGTACAGGATTTTAGCGTCTGGGGTATGGGAGCTGTGTTGTAGCTGTAAGGATGACATTATAGCATTAATTGTTCTGTTATTGTATGTAACCTGTACTCTGTTATTAACTCTGTGGGATTTTTGTTACAGTACAGGATTTTAGTGGCCGGGGTATGGGAGCTGTGTTGTAGCTGTAAGGATGACAGTCCAATCTCGGATCTGGAGGACACAGCAAATCTTGTTGAGGAGAACAGGACAAATTCCTCCAAGAAATCAATAGAGGTAATCTGAGTTCTGATGGTATAAGAAAAATAATCTGTTAAATCTTAATGTTAAATCTGTTAGATAAAATAGCTTGAAAGTCCAATATAAACTACTGATGACATTATTTTCATTTAGGGAATGAATTTAATAGCTTCTCAAGTAATACTTTATAACCTGGGTTGGGGCAGTATTCACTTTTTAAACCACAGAATGGTTTATAGAAAGTGTAAATTGTCCCAACCCATGTTATACATGTACATGTATAACTTTGGTAGATATTAAGTTTATTTCTTAAAAATGATTTCATATATATATATATATATATATATATATATATATATATATATATATATATATATATATATATAACCTAATTTTCTAACCATGCAGATAGATTTTGCATTACAACCAGAATGGATTTTTAAATTTTATATAAATTTATTTATAGAAATTTTATATGTTTATTCCAAATTTTATTGTCTGGATTGAAGATGTCTGATTCTGAAATTTAGGTTATACAAACAGGTAAAATAACAAAAATGTATTTCCACCAATGAGCTGTTGTGTTTAACAAAATACGGTTTATTTTATATATTCTCCTTATTATAAGAACAAACTTGTGATAGCAATTTCAAAAATGTGAGTCAATTTATTCAATCATTCATTCTTATTAGATCTAACAACAACTTGCAGTATATAACAGTATATAAAGTTAAATTCTTAAGTTTTGACTTCATAAGGGTATCAGAACTATTGAATGACTTGTACAATCTAGATCAGGATACTCTAGATATAAAAAAAATTAATCTGCTTACTACAGTAAAACAAGGTTACAAGGAACATTCTTATAATGAATTCACCCTTATAGCTATGATTTTCATTCCCAGTAGTATGAACTAGTGGATCTAATGAATTATAATTATAATGAATCAAATTTATTCATCTGTGGCATTTGGTTATAAGCTTGTTTTACTTACATGTATTTGTAATCGATTTATTTACAGCAAGCAATCCAAAACACAATACAGGCACGTGAAGAGTACAAGATAACACACACACCTATGTACCCCCCGGGACAGGTCCTACACATACAGGAAGTGGATACAGAAAGGTAAACAGTGGGTCACTTAAATAAATAGATAACACACACACCTATGTACCCCCTGGGACAGGTCCTACACATACAGGAAGCGGATACAGACAAGTAAACAGTGGGTCACTTATATAAATAGATAACACACACACCTATGTACCCCCCGGGACAGGTCCTACACATACAGGAAGTGGATAGAGACAGGTAAACAGTGGGTCACTTATATAAATAGATAACACACACACCTATATACCCCCCCGGGACAGGTCCTATACATACAGGAAGTGGATACAGACAGGTAAACAGTGGGTCACTTATATAAATAGATAACATACACACCTATGTACCTCCGGGACAGATCCTGCACATACAGGAAGCGGATACAGACAGGTAAACAGTGGGTCACTTAAATAAATAGATAACACACACACCTATGTACCCCCCGGGACAGGTCCTATACATACAGGAAGTGGATACAGACAGGTAAACAGTGGGTCACTTATATAAATAGATAACACACACACCTATGTACCCCCCAGGACAGGTCTTACACATACAGGAAGTGGATACAGACAGGTAAACAGTGGGTCACTTATATAAATAGATAACATACACACCTATGCACCCCGGGACAGATCCTGCACATACAGGAAGTGGATACAGACAGGTAAACAGTGGGTCACTTATATAAATAGATAACACACACACACCTATGTAACCCCCCCCCCCCCCCCCGGACAGGTCCTACACACACAGGAAGTGGATACAGACAGGTAAACAGTGGGTTGTGATGGAGGCATTTCATTTATAGATAATTTAAATAGATAACACAAACACCTATGTATCTGACAGGTAAATAGTGGGGAATAATGGAGGTGTGACACTTATAGAAAACATTCATTATCCTTCTCCATGCCTTCTGTTTAGATTGGAAAAATTTATTTTCTGAATGATGCAAAGGGCTTTTCTAGGAAAAATAAACAGAGAAGGGTTGTTTTCCTTGTCACTGTAAATATTGGCATGAAAAAGAGCCTCATAGCTCAATGGCCAAAAGTGTTGAGTGCATGCACTGTCTAAATCTGGATCCTTCCACTGGCAAATGTGACATCCCAATACTCTGGTTTCATTAATTCTTAGGGATTAAAAAGAAAGTAATTGTTGAAATGTGAATTTAAGGACCGCTACCACATCCTATTCTATCATTTGTGAAATTTGAAGATTTTTGATCTCCATGATCTGACTCGACCACAAAAAACAACAAAAATAAATATTGTAGATATTGATAATGTTGCACTGGGATAATTTCATTGATTTGTTATCAAAAGTGAAATTGTTAACAATGAAATAAATGAAATTTAATCCCTAATGAATATTTCTGCCTTTACAATATTCAAAGAGAAATGATTTAGTGCACAGTATGAGTAAAACATTGTCCAGTGCAAACAATAACAAAGGATTCTTTTTCAGGAAATGTTTTGAAGATCCGGATCCCCATATCGAAAATGAATACAAAAATAATACAAGAAAAAAATACTAAAATAATACAAAAAAAGTATATTTTTAATGACCAAATTTGGAACCCTCTAAATCTTGGTTCCAATTTAGGTCAAAAATAATAGACTTTTTAAAAGCCAAACACAGAAAAATATATTTTTAATATACTTTATTTTTTCGAAATAATACAGAAATGATACACATGACCTGTAAAAACGTATTGTTTTTGTACTTTTGTATTATTTCTCTATTTTCCTCTCCAAAGTATAAAAATAATACAGTCCATAGAAAAGTATAGAAAAAATACAGAATGTATTAATTTTGTATTAGCATATATTATTTTTGTATTTTTTCACCTTTAAGAATTAAAATACAAAAAAAATATAGAATATATTAATTTTGTATCACATATATTATTTTTGTATTTTTTCATCTGGATAAATTAAAAGTACAAAAAAGATATAAAATATGAAAATAATACAGTACACAAAAAAAGTATGAAAAAAATATAGAATGTATTAATTTTGTATTAATTTGTATTGTTTTTGTATTTTTATCAGCATGAAGGATTTTATTTCAAAAATATCAAAAAAGTACAAGAATGATAGACAAAAAATACATTTAAATGCTTAAAATAATACAAAACAGAGTTTTAAAAACTACAAAAATGATCATGGGCAAAAATTGTTATTTGAAGAAAAGGGGTTGGAGATTGAGGTTCTTAATAGCATCTATTGATTGTTATTCAAAAATCTTTTATTTATTTGAAATATTTGTTAAATAACAATTTTAGTAACTCAGTCAGATTACCTTAAATGTACAAATAGCTAATTAAAAAGTAATTAATGTGGCCAGGCTACTGATTCAGCTACCAATTGTAGTCTTTCTTTTTACATATAATCTGCTCTTCAATAGTCTTGATATTTTTCACAAGTTTAACTAATCCTGTTTTCTTTGTATTTTTACCACATGTTTCGATCTCTCTGCTTTGCTGTTTCTTTTGTATGGAAAAGGTAGAGGAGTGTTTACTTTGTTGCAGAAGTCCATCTTCAAATCACAAAACCTGTCATCTCATCTGACTTCATCACTGTGAAATATAGAACAGAATGATATAATGATAAAATTTAATGAACCATTACCTCAACAAAACACACATTTTCACATCCAAAATAATTCTATATAGATTTTGTTTAGCTCACACACCTGCAATACTTTCTTGAGAGGGATCTTCTTCCTCCATGACTAATCAGCTTTTCTTCAATGTTCTGCTGACTAAAATTAACAATAAATATAAATTGAAATTCCAAAAGATCCAGCGGAGTTCACCAAATTCCATACAATTGTACCATTGAAATTACTTTTCTTTAATCTGGGGTTTCTTAGGGGACAACCATTTGATTTGACAATCTGGAGAAGAAAAAGGGGGGGGGGGGACTGATTTATAAAATATTTTTAAAAAAATATTTGTAATAAACAATCTGTCCTTGAAAATGTTGAAAGAGTAAACAAAATGTGTGCCCCAATGTTATTTAAATAAACTGCCCCCCCCCCGAACCCAACCTACCCCCCCCCCCCGAAAAAATTGAGTTTATACAAATTACAGAATTGTTTTTGAAGGGAAAATAAATAATTCGTCTATGGTAAACTTGAAAAAATTGGAATGAAATAGAACTAGGAAGCCAAAGGCTTGAAAATTACCCCCATCTTCCACCCCTCTCTCCCCAATCAGAATTTATCACAAAAACCCTTGTTCCCCATATGGCCAATAACCGTACTATTTTATCTTTCTACAATACTACAAAATGGGTAAAAAAGGCATTCTTTGTTCCTCTATCTTTGTACTAAGTTATTATTTAAAAAACTGAAACTTTAATGTGCTAAAATATACATAATCTTACCGCAACTGTCGTTGTTTACACCAGAAAAGTCCAGATATGATGCCTAAAAAACGTCAGTCTCCTTATGTATTTGCTTTCCTTGGTTCATATATATGATCCTGTGTACCATTATTATGCTGCACTTCTGTTTTTCAATCCATTTTACTCGCGAGCAAATGAGAGTTTATTCAAAATCACCTCCAGCTTTCTCAACACGTCCCGGGAAGAATTTTCAAAATGGCGTGGGTGAAATATTGTTGACCAATCAGAGAAGAGTACGGAAGAGTTTTAAAATCTGACCAATCATATTGTGTCACATATACGAAAATTACCGATGTTCAGAACGGAACAGTTAGAGAAAACATATTTACATGGTTTTAAATATCTTGAATCAATTGAACAAACCTAAAATTATGTTAGAAAAAAACGATGTTCAATTTAATTATCAGAATCATTTTTTATTCCTTACGGAATTTACCGATTACGAAACATCGTTATTTCCGGTCATTATTTCCGCTGAGAGCAGCCATTTTTATATTCAAGTTGACCTGTGAAGTAGACCATAAAGTTCAAATATAATGATCAAAACGAGCGGGAGATACATAATATATAGCCTTTTTGATGGACAACTTAACTCATACATACGGTACCAGAGATTGAAATAATGTTTAACAACTATCCTTTACACCAATTTCACAACATTTTCTATATTATTTTATGATATTCTTTCGTAATAATTTCTTATTTAATTTTTTTCTAAAAGCGGATAATTAAATAGTTCTATTCCATGTAATTGTAATACGTACTGAAGTAAATATATAATGTATACTACGTTGAGTTGTATAGTCAAGAAAACATCGTAGGTACTGTATTTAGTGGAACTCTTCATGTTGTTTGTTTTGGTTTTGGTTTTGGTTGGGATGTGTTTTCACGGGTAAATCATGTTATTTCTTTGAGTAGTATAACATGTACTCGTCTATTGTTAGCCTGCAGGTGGCCACCTGTGCTGTTGGCGATAGTTGTAAACACTCGGTTGTAAACACGCTGTAAAATTTTCAACACAAAAAGAAAGTCTGAAACTCTGAAACTTCAAAATTTACCGCGTGTTTACAAGTATCATGTACAGCACAGGTGTCCCCTTAGACGTATCTATCTCTTTCCAAATGACAATTTCACACCTAGTAAAGACATGTTTTAAAAATGAAATTGTTTAGTTAACAAATTTAAACTACTGAAGTTTTCTGTTCTAAATAGCAATTAAATGTAAATAGTATAAAAGCAACCTTTATAGCAGTGGTCTTAATTAATAAAATCTGAGAAAAAATATTAATTCCAACAGACTTATTGCAAGAACTTCTGTAAATTTTCCTAAGTTCAAAGAAATACAAATTTCAGTAAAAGAAAACACTAAGTCCAAAATAAATATAAAAAAAATACATACTGACTGTATAGTATTTTTTGAAAAATTATTAAGTCCAAATTTAATACAAAAATAATACAGACTAACTGTATGTAATTTTCTGTAAAATTACTAAGTTCAATTTTAATACAAAAATAATACAGATTAACTGTATGTAATTTTCTGTAAAATTACTAAGTTCAATTTTAATACAGAAAAAATACACTTGAAAAAAACTAAGTCCACAAAAATACAAAAATGATATACTGAAAATAATCTAAGTCCCAAAAAATACAAAAATAATACCCTGTAAAAAATCAAAGTCAGATTTTAATACAAAAATAATCTACCTATTTGTTGGTGATACAAAAATAATATATTTTTTCTGTATTAATTTTAAACAATACGAAAATGATTGTATTAAAAATATATTAAAAATATACTTTTATGTATTATTTTTTGATATGGGGGCCCTCTTACTTTGCTGAGTGGAAAGATCCCAAGGATTTCACAGAGATTTTAGTTTGTCCAGAAATGGTGTATGATCACTTCCCTGATAAAGTACTGAAAGCACTGGAGCAGCTCAGTCAGAAAAACTTCACCCCTAGATCCAAATTCAAGAGCCAATCTGCGGATACAAATGTCTAACCATTGTCATTTGTTGAGTTTATTTTAGTTATGAATAATGCTTGTGTATTATTCATCAACAATAATTATCCTGATAACCGTAGAAATAATCCCCATGTTTATGGTTTTTCTACTTTTTGTAATTAGCATACTTAACTGAGTGAATATCCACATTAACAGTATACATAATTTTATGACGCCAAGAGCATGCAGGACATTCTCAAATGGTTATAAAATTTCTTTTTTTATTTGCAATTTTATTCTGTTTGTTTTATTCATATTTCATAATGAATTGGTGCTTTATAAAAGGTATATACATATGTATTATTAAACCATAATTAATTAATCGTTGGATTGTTTTGTGTAACAAACATTGTGAAATGACATTTCGTCTTCCACATACAGTTCAAATCTTAGAGTAAACTATAGTCCCTAAGTTTAAAAGTCAATCAGTACCATATCTTGATGCCTAAAAAAATATTTGTTGCAAGTGGTAGATTTAGAAAAAGTCTGGAAGACTGAATATGGATATAGTTTTAAATTTAATTGTTATATATTTTTAACCTCTTAGTGAACCAAATATTTGCATGTATATTTGCTTTATTAATTTCTAAATGACCTCATGTATCCTGAAGTATATATTTTTATATATGTAGAAGGAATGACAATTTGTTGTACATTTTAAGGCTCCATTTCTTTATCCTCATTTTTTATTCATTATGCCTCCTTTCTACATGATAGTAGGGAGTTAGAATATAGAATCTGTCTGCTTGTTCATCTGTGTAATTGTGTCTTGGAATATAAATATGTTTCTTTTTGTGAGCTGTTCAATGGAATCTGTACTTGATTTAATGTTTGGATTTCCTAATTAATGTAAAAAAAAATGTGCTGAAGATCAATATAGTAAGAACATTTCAAACTTGGTATATTATATTATAAAGCAGACATATCACTAAATTTTGACTATCTTTATTTCAAAATCGAGATTGAACAACTGGACATCATATCTTTAATAATACATGTATATCACAACTTAACATATTTTTGCATTTAATGATCACCATTTCTATTTTTTTTTTTTTTTAGACCTTATTGATAGATGACTGATTGATATACTTATTCAATTTGTATAAAGAAATGAAGATATAATCACATGCGTGCACAATATCAATGTCACAGTCATGATGTGATAAATGCTCACTTGATAAAATGTACTTCCAGTTTGTAAGGAACTGTAAGACAGTTCTATTTGAGAAATAAAATTGTTGATGATTTATTTTTTTCTTTGTAATATTCAATGATAACATGATACAGTGTATTTCCTTCTAAATGACATGTTTAGCCCACTTTAGCCTTCAGCTCAAGTGAGCTTTATGGATCAAAATTTGTTGTCTGTCATCGTCGTCATGAATTTCCACAATTTCATCCTCTCGTGCAGAACCACTTGGCCAATTTCATCCAAAATTACCACAAAGCATCCTTGGGTGAAGGAGATTCAAGTTTTTTTCCTAATAAGGGCATACCTTCTTTCAAGGGGAGATAATTAAGAATTAGTGAAACTGTAATGGCATATCTTTCAAAAATCTTTTTCACAAGAACTTCTGGGTCAGTAAAGTTTAAACTTATTTGAAAGCTTCATTACATAGTGTAGATTCAAGTTTGTTTTTTTTTAATAGCGATTCTCTGTAACCACTTAAACTTCTGCCACGCATGGTCACCGCGATTTTGATGAAACTTTGCCCATTATTACGACTTGACATCAGAAACATATATCAAATAAAATTTCGTTGCTATGTGTCTTGGTTGCCATGGTAACAGCCAGAAAAGTTGGAAAAATTGAGATTTTCAGCTACTTTGAATCTTTATTAAGCCTTAACAAAGACTAAGAATAACAAACAAACCATTCTCACAAAAATCTGACACCTTGTTGCCACTTATGCTATAAAGAAACTATTTAGAATTTATCTCTAAATAAGTGGTAACCATGGGTACATTCGGAATACATTTTAGATGCTGAAAAATGCAGAAAAACGCTCAATATTCACTAATGATAGGTGTTAAATGATCAAACTCAATCAACAACCTAAGAAAAAACAATAAAAATATTTGACCTTAAGGTAGAACCTATGTCGGAAAAGTCTTTGTCACAAGATTTTCAAACTTTTCAAAATGATAAATTAGCACTCGCTTGTCAATCAGATAAAAATATATGGTATGTTTCCTTGTAATTAAATGTAGTACAGCCTGTGCAACTTGGAATGAGAATTTTACACTGCGACTTCATATTTTCAGTCATTTTTAGGGGTACTGGTCATAAAGAGAATATAGGAAATCACAAAAATACTTCTTCAAACATCGTCTTTTATAGACTTTATCAATTGAACCGTATTAAGCAATATTATTCATCAATAAATTCTTTTTTATTCAATTGACATAAAAGATTAAGTCCACATTTCAACGATTATAGGCAAATGTGCTCAATATTTTTTTGAGTCAATTTACCACCTAAATTTGTATATATTTTTCAAAAGTCTTTGTCAGAATGTTTTCAATCTTTAATATGGTGAAGAAGATACACAAATAATTACAAAAAGTGATTAAAATATATACCTTTCGCCACAAACGAATGAGAGACACTCTATTTATCAATACTTCTTTTGTTGACCTTTCTGCACTAACACAGGATTTAATTATTAACTGACTGTTTTGCGGTTGTATCAGATTTACAATGTAAATATTTATCAAAAAATGTAATTTTTTCTATTTAAAAAGATATTTTAGGGAATCATTATTATTATACACCAACCATTATGAATAATTAACAAATAATTATGAAAGGGAATGTACATCATTTCATGATAGACATTACAAAATTTACACACAATATTTAACAGATCTTTGACTTGGAGACATTTTTATCAAGATATTGTACTATTTAGATTTCTTAGGTTTTTTGATTTCCTTCAAAATAGTTGCATGCCATTCACATTATCACAGTTGTGTAACTTCATTACAAGAGACATTCTTGGAGAAAGTACGGGGAAAAGTAACATTAAATTAATTATGACGTCATAATGGATCTAGCATCAAAAAGACGGTCTAAACGGATTTACTTGATATGACGTCATACGACGTAGGTTCTACGTTAAGTAATTAGGTATTGGCAATATTATTCTAAAAATAACTTTCATGGTTGCCATGGTAACACAGTGTTAGCATGCAAAATGTGTTGCTAAGATTGGGTTAATGCTACTATCTTCAGGAAAAACAATAAATTTCATGACTGGCACATATGCATCCTTAGGACCTTGCAACACCAACAATATAAGAAAAATTGGGATTAATTGTTACTTTGCAGTGTAACCATGGAAACAATGAACCAGTTGTTTAAAGTAATATGTTTTTGCTGCCTTAGGAATTTACTTACCTATCATTCAAGAAACATATTATTTGACTCACCTTGAATAGTACTTATCTGGTAGAACTAAAGTTGAATATCATATATTGATAACGTTTGTTGAAAAATACAACACTGTTGCTATGGTAACCAAGAAGGGAATATGTTCGATTTTGTTAATTTTATATCAATATTAAACCCTATGTGCCAGCTTTTTGCATCCAGTTAGAGATTGGGTGGCAGTCAAAATTGAAAGTCAGGTTAGTTGTTCATAATTATCAATCATAAAAGTTTTGGGAATCCACATACAAGGGTACGTATCCAAGGAAACAGAATATTTTTTCAGATTTTTATGCATATTTTTTCGGCTTATTTCCATAGCAACGCTCTATTTAAAGAATTGAATTTGAATTTTTTGAAATGTGAAAATTAGGGCCACATGAACATCTTTAAAAATTGATCATTAGTTATATAGAAATATGCTTTTTAAAAAGATAGGATTAGATTTAAACACTAAGAGAGTAAATTTAAAATCCCTTCTTGGTATTAAAACCATGGCAACCATTGTCAACCTATAAGAAATATCATATTTCTTCCTTGGTATATGTTACAAGGATCTTTTGTCTATTATTTGCTTGCATTTCAACCTATAATTTTTTTTTATTCTTAAGTGTATGATTTTATAAATTGAAATGAGCAAAATTATTACTTTTGAATACTTTGTTTCCATAGTAACGTATGTAATAGTTGATTTACCAAACATGTTTATCATGCATTTAAGATATCAGGCCTTCAACTTTCAGAAACAATCATTGACACTTGTTTGCTTTTCTGCAAACGTTAACTGTGAGACTCTGAACATGTTGAAAAATTCCATTTTTCAAACTTTAGGACATGTTGCCATGGTAACCATGACACGTAGCAACCAATTTCTGCCTGATTTAAGTTTACTGTATCAAAGACTTTTATCATAGAGAGTTTGGAGAAATTCTGAGACTATGCGTGCCACAGCTCCTATATAAAAGTTCAAGTCGTTACAGAGAATGACTCTTAACTCATGACACCTTGGGGTACGTAGGATGGGCAACAACTAGAGCTGGGTATCGGTTGGGAATTTCGCATTGCGATATTTTTAATTGTACAATATGTATTGCAATATTTTTAATAAGAGTTAAAATGCTCTTCTTATTTTATTAGCCTCCATATATAAGCAGAGTGTATAAAACTTTTATAAATACGTTGTAACAAAAACAGTTCTAGGTGATTTCATTACAGTTTGGCAATGAAATACAACCATACAACAGAAACCTTTACCGTTTGGTACTGTTTGGCACAATTTAAAACATTTCTGACATCTTAAATTACGTGTTTTACTTCATAAATCTAAAGCCAAAGCATTTTGCCAGTATATCGGTACTGGAAAAACGTATCGCAATACGATATTTTTTGTTAACGAATTGCAATATACCGCAATATCGATATTGAGCCCTAGCAACAACGATAAGGGCCAACCAACTACTAAGTTTTACGTAGGAATATATAGAAAAATTGTTTTTAAAATTTTCTTCTCAAGACAGCAAAGGCATGATATGTTATTTATATGGAAGTATGCTCAGGTAGTGTAGATTAATTTGTTCAAATACCAAGGCGGTAGGGTGGGCTTCAATAGGTGATCAAATTTTTCGTAGGGATATGTAGAAAAACATCTTTTAAGAACAGCAAAGGCATATTTAGCCATATTGATATGGACCACAATAGGCAATCAAAGTTCTACATAGGAATATACATATATAGGGAAAAATCTTCCACTGAAGAACAGGGCCATAGTGACTCGGGTGAGCATCGAGCTTCATTTTTGGTCATCTTTTGAATGTCACTTCATGAAAACTTGTACATGCTTACAATGCCAGGGAAAATAAGCACTTTTCAGACATTCATCCCCCATACATGTAACATTCTACTCTCTGTTTTCATCTTTTGCCATGCATTGTGTGTTTCTGCATTTTAACTATACTGGTCAAAGACCAGAAGAGCTTATGCAATATTAAAATGTCCTTCGTCTATCCGTTTGTACCTGTTCGTCTGTCTGTAAATAGTGTATCCTTCATCTATCATTTGTATACATGTCTAACTGTCTGTAAATAATAAATTATCTTACATTCATACAGACGAGGGATACATTGTGCAAAACAGGATGGAATTACTTTTGGTAGTTGTCTATAGTGAGATGCATATGTTCAAATGATTTTTTTATACATTCTGCAATTTTTTCACAGAGTGAGGTGAATTTCAGTAGGGGATTCCTCATGTCCATAAACCTACTATAGACAAGTCCCATAGCATGTCTGAAAATCCTCGGGGTTAGGTCTATTTTTAGTTTTTTTTTAATCTCGCACAGTCGTCTCAAGCATCCCACTGCGGGACTTGGAAACGGGCCTTGGGATGAGACCGTATAAACCGAGGCCCCGTGTCGCAGTAGGTGATGTCACGAGAAAGATTCCTGGCCTCACTGCTCAATTGCTCTGAGTGCCAAGTATAGCTCTTAATTTGCAGCCCTCCACTGTGGTTGCGTCTCCATATGAGTGAAAATTCTCGAGAGGGTCGTTAAACAAAAAAAACAAACAAATCGTATCAAGCACAAATAAACCATGTTATTGAGAGTTTAAATCCATAAAACAAAAAAAACCCCTTGAATTCTGGAAAAATATACGCACATTTTACCTCAGAGTGTACCTCTGGTAAGAACATATCCGTTTGTGTGCCTATCTAATTGTCCGTAAATAATAAGGAGCCCTTCCTTTATCCGTTTGTTACGTCACACTGGCCTTTCTAGGTCTTTGAAGAACTTTTAATGTACAAAAATAAGGTATTTTTGTTTCATTTTTATTATCTATTATTTAGAAGTCTACCTGACCATTACAAAGTATGAAAGTATTGTATTATACATTAAAAATTCTTGTACAATTCTTTTTTTCAATTGACCTATGACCAATTGGGCTATCACATTTTTTACAGTGATTAATTATCATAGGTGAATGACGAAGGGGGATATCTTCTATCAGTTGAATACAAATTTCACTATAAGATCAATAGAGCCCTGCCCAGCACCAGAATACTTGACCCAGTGGTCCAGAATTTCACAAATCTCGTGAAAATACCCTTGCCCATTACAACTTTGTACTCTTTACCTCCTAGATGCCCAAGAGCATGGAAGAGGATTTTTGAAACATTTATGCATTTTAGCTATAAAACCAGTCCCACCCTAACACCAGGACCCCTGACCCAGGGACCATGAATTTTACAATTTTGGAAGAGGAACCCTTGCTCATCATGACTGTGCACATACTAGCAGTTTATCTGCTAAATATATGTACATAGGAGCAAAGGAATATTTTCAAAGAATTAATGCATTTTCACTATATAAACAGAACCGTGTCCTAACACCAGAGCCCCTGACCCAGAGGTCATGAAATTCACAAGCAAGATGACTATAGCTTCAAATGTATAAAAGTCTTATCCAATTTTTGAATTTAGTACACAAAGAGTAAAGTTCTTATAATTGAAAGGTATGAAATTATGACAAACAAAACTTTTCTGCGGAAAATTCTTTCGGCAAAAATCACTCTGATTTTTTTAAGTGGTATTCTTGGGACAGAGAAGAAGATTTATAAAGAAATGATGCATTTCACTATATAATCAATAAAGCTCCTCCGTACATGTAACACCAGAAACCGCACCCCTGTGCCATGAATTTCACAATTTGAGAAAAGGCACCCTTTCTCATAACTATGCAACCACTTATTTTATCTGCTAAATACTAAGGAGCGGAGAAGATTTTAAAGCATTAATACATTTTCACTATATAATCTATAGAGCCCCGACCTTACACCAACATTCCTAACCCAGGGGCCATCATTTTCACAATTTTGGAAGAGGCAACTTTGCTCATCATAATCATGCACTTCATGTGCTAAATATACCGGGGGAGAGAAGAAAGTTTTCTAAGAATCAATCAGGTCCTCCAACAAATTGTGCTCTTTATTTGCCGACCTGTTTTTATATTCCTGTGAAGTAGAATTTATTCAAAAACTTCTATGTGAGAAGAAATTAAAACACTTGCTGTGGCCAATTTGACATTCAGATATATCAATTAACAATACCATGTAATTACTTCCATTCATATGTCAACTCGAGTTATCCCAGTGAACTCAAAATAAAAGATATCACAGAGTCTGCTACATCTGTTTCATATTTAGATGTTTTACTGACTATAGACGATAAGGGCAAACTAACTACTAAATTGTATGACAAACGAGATGACTTCAACCTTTCCATCGTCAACTTTCCTTATTTATGTAGTAATATCCCGCAATCACCTGCATATGGTGTTTTTGTTTCCTAACTTATTTGATACTCAAGCATCAATTTTTAAACCGAAGCAGGCTACTAACAGAAAAGTTGATGTTACAATGATTTCAACAGCCTCGTTTAAAGTCTGCTTTTTGTATGGTTGTTACATGTATAACTTTGTATGACATGTAAACATGTATGACTTTTTAGCAAATATCACCTAAAACTGAGACGTATTTTTGGTGATGTTTTTCCATTCCAATTGTTAAGCCTTTATTTTTATATTAATTTTGACTACGGAATATTCCGTCTACCTGATCGATACATGGGGCCCATGACGGGTGTGACCGCCTGACAGGGGATGCTTACTCCTCCTGGCATTTAATCTTACTTCTGTTATTTTCGAGGGTCTGTGTTTTATGCCATGTTTACATATTTGTGTTATTATTATTTTAGATCGATCACTGTTTGTTATCTTCACCTTTTTCATTCAGTGGCATTCTGGTATCTGGTGAGGGTAATGATGAATGTTTTAATTCATTTACCCCCCCCCCCCCCAAAAAAAAAAAGGATGTGTTCTCTCCAAAGTCTGACAAGTTTACACACATAAAAGATCTCTGGCTACTTTATATTATTATCGGAGGCCACTTTTACTCAATGATCATCCAGCGATAATATTCCACTTTATTCTTCCGCCTTTTATTACAATAATACACCAGTTATGAAAATCTTATGTATCCCCGAAGTATTTAGTATTATTGAGTATTTAATAATAACGATAAGAAAATAGAGAGAGGGAAAAAAAATCAAAAACATGTACATGTATTTGGATAAGAACCTGTAGAAGATGTGTCCAAGCTCGAGGATTCATCGGTATAGATAGCAATGATTTGTATTTGAAAATGCAATTCAAAGCGGAATGACGTTACGTCCTGTTACTTATATAAAGGAAATTGTATTAGTATACAGCGGAAATTCTCGTGAATTTTACGTACATTCAGTCTAGCGATGTAAATATTGCTATCATGGACATGGAGGAAGGTGAAAACTGGCCCACTGGTACGTAAAAGTAAGCAGATTTCAGCCATTTGTGTCTTTCTGTTGCTTTGACAGGGTAAATCGTGTTCCAATACAGAGATGCTTTTTATCTTGGATTTCGAAATACTAGTATTGTGTCTTATTTCAGTACGACTATGGAGGAAGAGAGTGCTATAGGGGAGACTTGCTTGGAGTCGTGCTATAAACGATGCTTTGGCTACGGTCAGCATGATCTACAAACTAAAGATTCAAAGCGCGACAGATTTGCCAGTGGCTGTGAGCAATGTTGTGTTCGGACCTTTTCTTGTATCTGCTGTTTGCCTTGTTACGATGCTGTATGTGAACGCTGTTTGAAACACAATTTCTGCTACCAGTGTCTGCACTGCTCTTGTTTCTATAGCGAGGAGAAGGTCTTGCCTGACTGTGATACCACCCCAGGGCTAGTACGTCAAACCTCCACCAAGAGCTTGCAGGATAAATACGTTAGTCCCTGTGCCGCCTCCAATTTCAGTATTCTAGAACAACCAGGGGCAAGCAATGCAATGGCGAACAAGGACTCAGCCTTTGTGAACCCTGCATTTAAAACAAGTGCTCTACAGAAGTCCCAAAGCGACGGAAAATTAATCGTAAAAGCTGTCACCCACCAACCTCCCAGGCTTTCCTTACTCATCTCCAAAAAGAATCCGTATCAACAAATGCGCGACAGCATGCGTGACAGCACTGAAAGGATTACGGAGGGAAAAGAGTCCGAAGCTCCGGAGAAAGAGGACAAGGGAGAGTCTGATGAGGATGAAGAGGGAACTGAGGCGGAGGAGGTAGAGATACACGTGACCCTGGGAGATACAGGGGAAGAAGAAGTGAATACAGCGAAAATAGAACCGGAACCGTCAGATCTCAACACGAACGTCTTCATTAAGGACTTCCGGCAGACAACCGTCTGATGAGGGGCCATTCTAGGCTGTCTTGTTTATGTATTGTATTTGTAGTTGTCTGAGAGTAAGCATAATGGAACGTTTATTTATTTGCTGTTCGATGAGGCTTTATTGAGGCATGTATTACTAGGAATTCTTTTTTGAGCAGAAATTTTTAATTTTAAAAATTCTGATTTTTCAAAGAGGAAGTTTACACAGATTGTGTTAATTAATTTTAAGTCTCTGTAAATGATACAAAACCTTATTTCTGACTTCAGGAAGTTAAGTATGAGAATTTTTATTATTAGACAACACTATTGTTAACTCAGATAAAGGACCACAAGAAACGTAATAGGACAGAAAATAGTGAATTTAAACTAAGCCAATAGCTATAGATTTCTGTTCAAGTGACCCAAATAGTTGTGATCATAAGGAAACACAAGCTAAAAAGAGGAAGATTTTTTTTAGCGCAAGATCTACACGGATATTATATTTGACAATTTTAATAAGCGAAGTGTGATATCTATAATGCTTTTGTTCATAAATGTATGTATAGGATTTCGTTTCAAGTTTGCTTTCATAAAATAGCATTCATCAGTTTGAATAAAAACGAAATCTATGTGCATGATGATTATCCAATCGAATCATTGTTTCCTTCTTTCTCTAACATCAATATCCAAAATTTATTAGGAAGAACCTAGCTGTAAAATGCACTGGTGCTTGGGGACGGGACCCTCCCTCCTCCGCCTCCTACCACCAAGGGTTCTTTGACTTTTTAAATAGAATATTATTCTATGACATACGAAGGGTTATCAAAAAGTTCGTGGGCTGATGTGATAGAATTAGTACTATGCAGCGGGTGTTGATGAAATTTATGAGAAACATGAAACAACAAAACTTTATGAAGTGTTGAAATTTTCAGCTTGATACGTTAATAATTTGCCTAATTATCATTAAATACAAAAAACGCCATATGATCACCTGGCGCTGTCACCGTTGAGTTTCGTATCATCCGACAACGTCATTGTTTCTCAATGTCCACTCGCTCTGCCTCAATTCACCTTTTTATGACATTCCCTGGAGTTAAGTAAAGATTTAAACCTGTCTTGTTTATACGACTTTATAATGTTCTGAACAAGTAATTTCAATGTATAATATTGTAAAAGGATGTATACATAGGTGATGATACTCGCTTGATTATGCCACAATTTTCTTGTCGGAGTTCCATGTCAAACGCACACGAGTAGCGTCACTTTTTGACATGACTGACGGCACCCGAGATACAAATCGACAATTAATTGTTCGTCTCTTCTCTCTCTGAATCTTTTTCGGCATTTTAAAAACGGGTACATTTTATTTCTCTGTAGCCTGTTTAAACATTTCAGAGGTCTATGCCAGTTTTTCCAGGGGTAAAACGTTATAGAATGTACATCCCACCCCTCTTCTGACGTCATTTTTAACCCCTTAATTGTTTGGACATTTCATAAAAAAATTACCGATAAGATTTCATAAAACTTTAAAAGATCATTTTACAGAACAATTGTTTCATACCACATGATTGTTGGACTACTCAAAATAAAACAATTTTTCTCCTTTAGACTCGAGTAGAAATTACGTCGTATTTTGAGGTTGCACCGCCTGGTCATGCCATTGCTTACTAAACCATACATGATTTGTTAGAAAATAAGACTTATGATATTTAATTTATCTTATAGATAGAAAAGATGATGTTTACTGAATGTATCAAAATTCATAGATGTACCTAAAGCGGGTTTAATTTTATAGCGCTAGTCCACGAACTTTTTGATAACCCCTCGTACATGAAAAATAATAGAAAAACCCCAAATATGTAGCCTTAAACTAACCTTTTATAAAAATTCACACTCACTGATGTTAAAAGAGAAGTTCTCTTGTAGAAACATCAGATTATAATAGGATTGAAAAGATGTTTATACGCGCACATTGTTTATTGAAACTTTATTTACCCCCCCCCTCCCCAGAAGGTTGGAGGTTAATAGATGTTTTGTTCCATCGGTCCTACTTTTATGAATATGTAAGCGCGGTTGTTTTGCAACGCAGCCGGGTTCTGGATAGCGGCGGCGTATCAAGCCTTTGACTCTTGACAAATTCGATATTTTCAATGAAAAACAACTTTCTGTCCAGCACCATGAATACAATCCCACATAATTTCACAAAGAGTATATTCAGGAATTTCACAAATATACATCTTGTTTTGAACAGTTGGTAACACTACATGTACTTAATGTTTTGTAGTTTTATGTCACTTTGTAAGGGTAATGGTTTAATCATATCATTTTTAGCTCACCTCAACAAAGTTTGGGGAGCTTATGTAATACTCTCGGCGTCCCAGGTTAAAGTTTTTGGAGCAAATTTCTTTTCGAGTACTTCTATGTCCTATATTAATCAGAGATGCCTGGAGGATGCTTCTAGTATATTTCATTGTACCAGTCAAGGTTTCAGATGCTGCAATTTCAGCTGAAGAATGATCAGGTTATTGTTTTGTTTTTTTGGAGCAGGTTAAAGTTCTTGGAGCAGATTAAAGTTCTTGGAGCAGGTTAAAGTTCTTGGAGCAGGTCTCATTTCCAAGTAACAATAATATTGACCAAACTTGCATGGATAATACATCTAAAGATGCACACTACTGGATTTGCTTTGGATGCTGGATCTGACTTACATTTTCCGGTTGAGTGACCAGGTTAAAGTTTTTAGAGCAGGTCTCATTTCCAATTAACTTTAAGCCATATGTTGACCAAACTTGCATGGATGATACATCTAAAGATGCATGCTAGCAGGCTTGCTTCGGGTGCTGTATCTGACTGACATTTTCCAGATGAGTGACCAGGTTAAAGTAAACTATAAGGGCTATCTGAACCAAACTTGCATGGATGATGCATCACAGGATGAACACTCTCAAACTTGCTTCAGATGCTGGATATGACTTACATTTTCTGGATGAGTTTTAGGTAAGTCCATTCCCAAGTAACTGCAAGCCTTATCGGACCAAAACTGCATGAATCTTACATCTAGGGATGCACAACACTAGATTATTAGTATGGGACTTTGCTTTACTTAAAGACAACATTTGTTGAGGTGGCTCTGTAATCTCTGATTATCTATGTTTATTACACAGATTGGAATTACTTTATGTGACGTTATAGAGATAATAAGGTTGTACGTAAAAGTAACTGGTTATTTCACTTTACCGACAGACAAGCGTCTTCATCTATTCAAGTGTAAATACAAGAGGTTGCTTATTCAATATAAGTCATGTCCTTTATCCGGCCACCATAGTGGTAATGACTAATATGCAACAATTAAGGCGTTTTAAAACATGTTACATTAAAGTTTTGCAATTTAAAAAATAAATTCAAAACTATAACAATCCTTGTTCCAGTCAGATCCCCCGTAAAAGCGAGTAGCTCAGTAGCCACAGAGCTGATCCCCAAAGTTTCAAGTTAGGTGTAAAGTTTAAACCCACCCTGATCTTTGATCGTTTGATGCGTGTTACATTTCTTACCATTGGTAAAAAATACTATTATTAAACTCTTTGTGTTATTTTGCTTTAATGAAAAAATTGGCACTAAATACATCAAACAACTTTAAAAAATACAAGCAAGTGGTTCCACTCACACCCACAACTATTCCATGCGCTTTGATGGTGGAGTTTGGGAGAGATTCTACTATAATATATTATGGATAAGTGACTTTATTAATACGGGTAAATTTAATTGCCGTTAAAACCCATTTTTCCTCTCCTGAAAAGAGATTTGAGATATTCTGTGGGTTCATACCTTGTAAATTTGACCAAAGAAGAAGGCTAATTAAAAGGGGGCAGCCACCCCATTGGATCCTCCTATGAATCTTGCAGAGCGTAACAGGTAATAAAGTTTGATACCTGTCACTGCGATTTTTTAAATGCTTGTTCTTTTAATAAATAAAATTTTGTTTCAGTTTTTAACTGGTAATACAAGCGAGATAATTACGTGTGTTGACTGATTCACAAATTTGTAACGATATATTACAAAAGAAACCAAACACTTGCAGGCACTACGGCAAGGACAAGCTCTAGGTAACCTGTACAGTTCGATGTACATTTACATTGCAGTCCATTTCCAGAACAATTTCTCCCTCCTCCTTCTTCTACGACCTTGGAAAGACTTTACGGTCTTATTAAATTGCCTTTTCTTATGCCATCATTGCATTAATGATATAATTGTGGAAACAATTCATTCATGCATAGCTGTGACGATATATGGCTAATTTCGCCCTGGTTTCGTGTATCGTTTTTGTCTCAGATTTCGCACGGATACAGGATGTTTAATTAAAACAGAACTTGGATTGTTTGTAACACCCGGTGTAGGACTATATGGTCATCATTACCTGGTCCGGAGAGCTATGGAGACTTATTTATGGTCCGTCCTTTTTCTTCTTATTTACCTTGTTAGAGGTACGTGCGGTTTATCTTTGTCTCTTAAACTTTAAATATGAATATTGACTGACATACTATCGAGCCACGCCTTTAAAGAGGAAGAGACATTGTACTTTTTAACCACCAATCTCTAAATGTTAAATGTGCACTTTTTAAGAATATAATAATCAAATAATGTACAAAGAAGTTATAAATTTGACTTAATATGCAACTAATAATTTTTCTTAACCGTAAACTGAGTTTCTAAACATTATACAATTTTTTTTATTGACTTAAAAACATTTGAACAAGTTTTTTGTGGTATATCGATGATTTAATACTCATACTCAGAAATCGAATTACAGCTCTAAATTTAAGGCATATGCGATCAAATTATATATTTTGTTTGGATCAGCTGTTGCATAATCAATTGAAGGTTTGTTTCTTGTTCAGACAATATACACACACGTGTTTCTGTGTATTAATTAATGACTACTTCAAGTGTCAAGTGGTCCAGGCTTGTGTAGTGGAGGGTTGGTATAGACAAAGTCAGTCAAGGAAGTAATTAGCAGGTAATGGTCAAAAATACAAGCTATAATTACACGAATAAGGTGTAGAGGTCTACACAGCCGTAAATGTGTTACAACCAGACAAAATTTACATCGAAGACAATACACTTTTTATATTTAATTTTAGAAATATGTTAGAACAATTATGTGATTGTAAAAATTATTATTAAAACATTATGACTAAATTCTTTATATTAATTCAACCAGACAATATAAACTTCACAATTTTATGGTTATAAAAATGATACATTTGGACTATATTCTCTATATTAATTCGACCAGACAATATAAACTTCACAATGAACCGTATTAAATTTCAAACAGACTGTTCTTTAAAGGATTTCTCATGACCCCCGACAATTTTCATGGCGGTTCGTGTTTTCTTATAAAACACGTCACTAAACAAAACTTCAGAAATGTAAAGAAACCAAACACTACGAAAAAGAGAAAAAAAAACCCCATTAATCCTTTATGCCTAGAGCTATAGGGTCCCGAATAAATAGGAATGAATTTTTATATTGATTAATTTCCCGTAGAAAACATATGTTGGTACGCATTGACCAGTAATTTAAGTGTCTGTCGGTGCTTGGGGTTTTCCAGTATTTTTTTTTTTATTTACTTAAGTAAATGTTTTATATATTGATTGACCTATGTATAGCTGTTAACTACTAGACTCAGTCTGCAACACGTAGACTACAGGTACTTGGTATAAACAAGTTACATGTAAATGTTAATCACTCAATATAATAACAATTTTATTCATGGTTTTCAAAAAAGACCTGTTAATTTTAAAGTGTGGTTATGTATAACTAACAATTCTCAAGACTATCACAATGACCTTGTTCTTAATAATACTTTTTTATTCATTTTCTCCGTATGTAAATGACATTGTAGGTAATGATATTTTAGTTCATTTTTTGCTCATTTTCTCCTAACTTAAGGAGGCTGGGGGTCAACAAATTAACCATCGGATAATACTTAATTTTTTAGGTATGATATCTTAAGTTGTCAACTTTCATTTGGCAAAGAAAAATTTCATAAATTTTAGTTTTAAAATTTGATCATTTTTGTATATCTTGATGTGGAGCTCTTCTTCTAAAGGAGATCAATATAGTCTGAAAATGGCCACAACCACCCAGCCTTCTTAATGGCATACGACTATATAATACAGGCCCGTAGGAAGCAATTTCAGTTTTTTTTTTTTGGGGGGGGGGAGGGGGGGCACAGTCATACATTTTCAGTTGAGGTGGCACTACCAAAAATTTCCCAACAAGCAAAAAAAAAAAAAAAAAAAAAAAAAAAAAAAAAAACAGGTCATCAACCACCCAAAATTCCTAAAATTCCTTGACAAGCAAAAAAAAAGGTCATCAGGCGATTTTATTGAGGGGGCACAAGTATATAGTATCTATGTTTACTATAGTTATCTATATATCGGCAAAATATTGGGGGAGGGGGGCCGCCCCCCCCCCCGTGCCCCCCCCCCTCCCCCGGTTCTTACGGCCATGTAATATACAAATGTTTGTATTTTTTTTTCAGAGCAGACTAATGAACTTTTATATAATGTTTCTTTTTTTGGGGATAAGAGCTAAATAAATAAAAAGCTCTTGTGTCACAATATACATTTGAAATGTTTAGATTCTTAAAGAGGCTGGGGGGTCAACAAATTAACCATCGGATATAACTTAATTTTTTAGGTATGATACGAGGGGCTTTTGAAAAGCTCTGAGAACTGCTTGCTAAAATATTAACCATTTCGCGGAAGTTAATAAGTTTGATGCCATTTAAAAGAGCTGGAAAATTTGCGCTTATATCAACGTCATTTTCTTATATTTATGACGTAATAACTCCAAAAATGACGTCAGAATCTCGAATGTTTAGCATACTGAAAAGTCGCGTTTTTTGTCCGCATGAGAACATCGAATATTTTTTGTCAAAGGCTTCTTTGAAAAGATATTTTAAAGAAAATTTGCATGGCTGTAACAATGGTACGGTAAATCAGCAATTCAATATTTTATTTTTTTTGCTTGGTTAATAAGCACGGTAATGTTATCTTAGGCATCCACAAAAGATTTTTATTTATATGATATAGCTGGATTTTCGATCTATTATATAGCTCTCCACTATATTAAATAAAGATATTCTATATAAAACCGAAGTGTAACAATGCAGTTTTCCACAAATGTATCTTGAGTATCAAGACTCTTGCTGTTTACGAATTAGACGCACGAAAGTCTTCCCCCGGACTTGTTTCTGTGCGCATTTTTTCACATTATTTCAACTTCGGCGATCCAAAACTCACTATTGCTTTTGACTTTCGACTCAAAAATATAAATCTGAGTTTCATTGCCATATACAATCTTATTTATTTTCCATGATTTAAAATTTTCGAACATATCGAGTTACGGTGGGGTTAGAACTACACCGGCGCCATTTTGGTTTTTACGAGAAAATATAGGACGCCTTAGCTTAACCTCTCTTGATTTTTAATCGTTCCCGCAAAATTGGTTAAAACATCTGACGAATTAATGCCAGCAAATTCTGTAACACCGTCCACTATTCTCCTGTGATTGTAAACTTTGTCATTTACATACAGCAGCGTCTTTTTTACCAAATATTTTGCGCGAGATTCGATAATAACATGCTATGTTTGACACACGCTTAAACCACCTTAGAACTATAGGAGCTCCTGAATATAACTCCATATAATAGACTGTAGTCTATGTAAACATTTTTCCAACTGTCAGTTGTGTCCGTTAGCGTGCATCCGAGTAATGAACAAAAGTTGACTTTAAAATTTTACTTCATTGAAATTGAGTCTCTTGTTACGTCATTTTTATGGTCATTATGCTAGACATTCGAGATTCTGACGTCATTTTCGGAGTTATTACGTAATAAAAATTACAAAGTGATGTCACCGTATGTGTATATTTTTGTGATCTGTCCAATGATATCATATTCAGTAATTTCTGTTAAACGGTTAAATTTTTATCAAACAGTTCTCAGAACTTTTCAAATGCCCCTCGTATCTTAAGTTGTCAACTTTCATTTGGCAAAGAAAAATTTCATAAATTTTAGTTTTAAAATTTGATCATTTTTGTATATCTCGATATGGAGCTCTTCTTCTAAAGGAGATCAATATAGTCTGAAAATGGCCACAACCACCCAGCCTTCTTAAGGTTTCCTGCATCCTTAATGTTCATAATTTCGGAGTATTTGCATTTTGACAAAAATATTGTCTGCCTGGTGTGATTATTTATTTTTATAACATAATACTGGGACAACACTCATACTCTACTTTTTTTAATCGTGTCCCCTATCAGAATGCCATGGAGATTCCTATACAGTGACGGGACTCGTGGTTTCCTCAGTATGCGCAGTGGCACTGTTTATCGTCGTCATTATCGTCGCTATCTTATTCACCGTATGGTAAGTGTTCAAGCTTATCGTCGCTATCTTCTTCACCGTGTGGTAAGTGTTCAGGCTTATCGTCGCTATCTTCTTCACCGTGTGGTAAGTGTTCAGGCTTATCGTCGCTATCTTCTTCACTGTGTAGTAAGTGTTCAGACTTATCGTTGCTATCTTCTTCCCCGTGTGGTAAGTGTTCAGGCTTATCGTCGCTATCCTCTTCACTGTGTAGTAAGTGTTCAGGCGTATCGTCGCTATCTTCTTCCCCGTGTGGTAAGTGTTCAGGCTTATCGTCGCTATCTTCTTCACTGTGTAGTAAGTGTTCAGACGTATCGTCGCTATCTTCTTCCCCGTGTGGTAAGTTTTAAGGCTTATCGTCGCTATCTTCATCACTGTGTAGTAAGTGTTCAGGCTTATCGTAGCTATCTTCTTCACTATGTACTAAGTATTCAGGCTTATCGTCGCTATCTTTTTCACCGTGTGGTAAGTGTGCAGTCTTGTACGTTTTCATCAACCAGATTAAGTACTGTGGATATATCAAAATAAAACAAAAAAAATAAAAAATAAAATTTATGCAAACCGATTGTGATGACATAAGTAACACACTTACTGCATATTAAGCATCTGTCTTCCAAACATCAATTCATCTTTGTTACGAATCTCCAGATTTCGTTTTTTTTTTTTCATTCACTTGTTGATTAGATTAATTAACATATAAAAAGAAAATTTTCTGTCTCCCTGGAAATTGCATAATTTTTTTAAAATCCATTTCCATATCCTTGCCGACATGCTCCTGATTTGTTACCATAATGTAGTCATTTTGAATTAATTTACAGTTGCTGTTTATAATCTTAAAGTGTATTTCCAAAAGTAGAATTTTTTTTCCTTTGTAACCCTAATGATTAGAACATGCTGAAACAGACCATTTTAATGCAATATGTACGCCCTTTAAGCCAGCTGTGAGCCTGGTTTTCAAGTATAATGAGCAGATTCTTTGGCAGAAGTATTTTGATTCATTCAAATACATGTAGAATTTTCTTACTAACACATATCCAAAATAATAGTTTGTCTTGTCTTTATAATCGACCACGTAAAATATCAGTAACTTTTATCTGATGTGTTGTTTTATTTTAGAATGTATTTGTTTTTAAATTCTAAACAGATGTAAATAATCGAGTGTTCATTTTCAATCCTCCAAAATCTAAATAACTCAACGAAAAATGTAAAATGTTCAGTCTAAAAAAAATGCGCATACAAAAGCAAAATGTAGAATATTTAATAATTTCAGGGCTGATTTCTTGAGAAAATACTATAAAAAGCGAGGAATTGATAAGTCTCCAAGAATAACGTACATAAAGCAGCGCCCCCACAGCATTAAAGGCACCATGTCTAAAGAACAGGAAAAACAGATGCAGCTGCAAGCCCAACAGAAACTCCGACCCAAACTCCCCAACACCTGGAGGGGTAAGTATCCAAAGGCCAGCTTTTCAAATAAAAGTAAATTCAGCAAGGGTTGTCTTTCCTTTTCCAGTTGCTCGCTAAATGTTGCTTCTCCTTCCTGGTTTTGTAGCTGCAACAGAACAGCAACCACCGCAACAGCAAAACGGGTGAGCAAAATCAACTTATGTTTTTTCCCTGTACTTATCTACATACCTTAACATAATCAAAATTTATAATATCAACCATTTTTTTCTTTTCAGAAATTTGGACGGACATTTTGGAACTTACACGGTATGTTTGCGTCAAGTTTAATTTGGAATAAAAAGATCTTGCACTTCGTAATCCAGACCCACGCTTTTCAAATGAAAGTAGAAAGTAACCACGTTTAAAATTGCAAATTAATACATGATGAACAAATATATTCCCTTCTTTGATGCCTATATTCACTTTCTGAAATGGGTCATTTCCCATTTAGTTTTATATAGTGCTTTTCATATATTTACAAGCAGACTCGTAGCAACGTTTTTCAAAAAGGAAGGAAAGGGGGAGGGCAAGCCTCCAAAAGAATTGGACAAGAAAATGACGAAATTCAAAAATCCTATTTTGGTGGGTAGGGGTAGTGATGGGACATAGAACTTTCTCTAACATTTCCGTTATTTTTTTATGCTAAAATTTACCAGACTACGACCTTACTTCAACCCAAAAAAGGGGGGGGGGCAAACAGCCTTTAAAAAAAATTCATATTCAAACTACATAGAAAAGCCCCCCCCCCCCTCCTCCAGTTCTACAGACCTGAAATGACTCTCATTACTAGTATTTTCTTACGCATTTGTGACATTGGTTAGGCAATAACTTAAAAGTTGACAGAATTTAATTATAGAATTGTTTTTTCCGTTTGTGATTGTGATAATTCCTCTTACCCGCAGACGACAGGGGATTTCCATTTTGGTACTGAGGATTTCGTGGAGGATCAGTACGCTACGGTACAAAAATCTGCGGTTGTCATGGAGATGAAAGAGGACTTGGGACCGCATTCTGTCCGTAACTACGAAAGTGTCATGGATTTACCCGAGGAAACTCCCGAAAGGCCAACCAATCGGACAAGCCAACACAGCCACTTAGAGCTTATAAACCCTTCTGAGATGGTCGAAATCCCTCTGCACAAAGAAGAGAAATGTAAATTATTGTTATTTCTTCTCTCTCTAGACAAGTTTTACATAGATATTAGCAAAGCGTAAATTGTTCTTTATTTCCGCCTAAAGCTACAATGGATCTGGCAAAATATTACAACCTTAATACATTTTATAAAATACTTGGACTACAGTCAGAACAAGCTACCACATTTTACTTGTAAAGGCTTTTGAAACCTTTTATTGTTCTGCTTTAAAGATTGAAAATGGAAATTTTTAGACCGACGATTGTTTCCGATAAATGAACTACAGTAAAACCACTTGTTTCCAGGAATAAATTCAGAAGCGACAAGTACACAAAACATTCAGTGATCTAATTGCATGTATTTTGAAATCAAATAATCTTGTTATAGAAGTTTTCACACAACATATATATCATATTGTTTGCATGTTCATCATTCGCTATTGCAATAATCACCACATAAGAGTCAATTTATAACGCTTTTCCTGCAGATGTACAGAATGATAATATACAATTCATTGACACTGTGTCATCCGTTGACAATATCCTAGTATCATCAGACCGCCATTTGTTCGTCTGTAACGCTAAATTACTTTTTTTTTGCAGCCACTCATTTCTGATAAGATCCGTCAGTGTCCAGGCCGGCGGCTGGGGGTGACGAATCCATGTTCGCTGGGCCAGTGACTTGTGTCAAACAACATCATTACATGCCTAGTATTGCCATAATGTCATCCAGGGACTATGTTCGTGTATATCTAATCTGTTTGTTCATACACATTTTATTGTGAATATCGGCAACCCGAGTAAAACGAGGGGCTATATTTTATACTCTTTGTTGACTAACGGAAATTATGGACAACAATGGGTCGCTGTGGTGTTTTTTCGCCATTTATATATATCTTTTCATTCCTGATCTATCAGTGATCTTTAAGTGCAGAATGTTGTCAATGTTTTGATATGCTTGTTGTATACTGCCTCCCTGGTTTAATAATTCAGACATTTATATGTCTTCTGATGAAGTAAAAATTCATTTGAAAAACAAATACGATTTTTTTGTTGTTGCTTCAAAAAGGTATGAAGTTCATATAGAAACTGAAACAAAATAAAACACTGCATCAAGTTCGTAATTTTTTAAGCCATATCAAATCAAAAGGTGCATGAATGAATAGCAAATTTTTACTCTTACTGCTGTCCTGCGGTTCATTAACGCTTCCTACTGAGGATTCTGGGATATCCGGATATACATTTGAAACAACTTATGGGTATTTACCTAATACACAGTTCAACCTTTCATATAAATTCACAAAAGAGGAAAACAAAATAAATTTGATTAATTTAATCTGCAAAACAATTCAGAAAAAACAAGATGTGTTTGTGAAACACTGATGCCCCCGTATGGCAACCTATAGCAAAGGTTAAACTTTCTCAAATGCAAATCATATATGTTGGTACCCAAAGTAAGGTCTTGTCTCGAGGAATATACCTGTGAAATATGAAAACCCTAGAAGCAAGCATTGAATAGATATGGAAAAGGTTAACTTTTTTTTTTAAAAGTATGTCAAACATCAAGGTCAAATGGTCAAAATTAATGGTGCCCAATGAAAGGCCTTCTCCCAAGAAATACACAGGTGAAATATGAAAGCCGCAGCACCAATCATACAAAAGTTATGACCAAGGTTAAAGTTTTTCAAAAGTAGGTCAAACTCCAAGGTCAAAGGGTCAAAGATGTTGGTATCCAAAGGAAGGTCTTGTCACAAGTATTACACATGTGAAGTATGGAAGCCCTAGCACCAACCGTTGAAAAGTTATGACCAAGGTTAAAGTTTTTTCAAAAGTAGGTCAAACTCCAAGGTCAAAGGGTCAAAGATGTTGGTATCCAAAGGAAGGTTTTGTCACAAGGATTACACGTGTGAAGTATGAAAGCCCTAGCACCAACCGTTGAAAAGTTATGACCAAGGTTAAAGTTTTTCAAAAGTAGGTCAAACTCCAAGGTCAAAGGGTCAAAGATGTTGGTATCCAAAGGAAGGTTTTGTCACAAGGATTACACATGTGAAGTATGAAAGCCCTAGCACCAACCGTTGAAAAGTTATGGCCAAGGTTAAAATTTGGTAAAATTTTGCAAAACTGGGTCAAACTCCAAGGTCAAGGTCAAAAGGTCAAATATGGTGGTACCCCAAGAAAGGTCTTGTTACAAGGAATATACAACTGAAATATGAAAGCCATAGCTCCAAACAATCAAAAGTTATAGGCAAGGTTAAAGTTTTTGCGGACAAACAGACAAAAAGACAGACTGACGGACGGACAGGGCAAAAACTATATATCCCCAAATCTTCGATACGGGGGGCATAAAAACAATTTTCATGCAAAAGAAAACCATAATAACATTATGAATAACTCCTTTTTTATCTTAAAGCTGAACATGATTCGTAAAAGCAATGTGTCCGCCATTTTTGTTCGGATTCTCGCTATATCTGAGGACCCCTATATAAAGGGCCTGACTTGGACACTGTTCAGTATAATAAGTCGACACCGGTGTAGACGGACGTATGCTATACAGCACTCGGTAGTGACAAAAATAACTGTAATACCTCGTCTAATGCTGGAAAGTAGATACAAAAGAAACTTACAATTATAGTTGTACAGGTCAGTGCATTATACAAACAAACACAGGTACATGTAACTACAATAAAATGTAAACAAAGGTAATGCAAGATAACCAGCACGAACACGGGTCGCCATTCCACGCCGATTCCTGTGACAATAAAGCAGTCAGGTGTAACGAATGCGAAGAGTATACCCTGGTGTTGATGTATCGTAGATATAATATTGAAAATGGCGTATGCCTATTTACGAGTCGTGTTCAGCTTTAAGCCACAAAAGATATTCTATAATTTACATAAAATATGTATATATTTATCAAATTGAGCATGAAATGTACAGATGAGCAAATGATCATTGGCCTCTTATGTTAGTACACATGTATTTCGAATAATAAATTCCAGTCTAAGATTAAAGAATTTAATGAAGTAAATTCTGAATTTAAAAGAGGGAGTTTAAAAAATGTTTTCTGTCCAAAAAAAAAAAAGAAAAGAAAAGAAAAAAAGACGTCGGTTCAAAATGGGACTTGAAAACATTTTTTTCGACCCCAATTCGGCTCAAGAGTGAAAATTAAAATTCCAAAACCTTATTGCACATCTGCAGGACACCTCCAATCATCTTGCAAAAAATGATATGGCTACTGTGTAAAATGTATGAAGAGTTCTGGGAACCAGGTTTTTGTAAAATGATAAAAAAAAAAAATTTTACAACCCCCGTTTGACCCCTAAGGTGAAAACGAAAATTCCGAAACCTTGTTGCACATTTACAGGACATCACAAATCATCTTTCAAAAGATGATCTGGCTACTGCGTAAAACGTATGAGAACCAGGTTTTTGTAGGAAAAAATGTAATTATTGACCCCCATTCGGCCCACAAGGTAAAACTGAAAATTTAGAAATCTTATTGCACTTTTACATGACACCATCTATCGTATTCCAAAAGATTAATTGGTTATGCTTAAAATACAAGAGGAGTTTGAGAAAGAAGATAGTGTGAATGGAATTGTATAGATCTTCCTTAAGTATGTATGGAATGCCTGGACTGTCGTATCATGGTAAAATAAAATTTATCACTATGTGATGTACTTTTAAAATTACATGATGTGCTTTTGTCATTATGTAATGTGCTTTTGTCATTATGTACTATGCTTTTATCATTATGTGGTGTGCTTTTGTCATTTTGTGGTGTGCTTTTGTCATTGTGTGGTGTGCATTTATCATTATGTGCTTTTTTATTATGTGGTGTGCTTTTGTCATTATGTGGTGTGCATTTATCACTATATGATGTGCTTTTATCATAATGTGGTGTGCTTTTTTCATTACGTGTTGTGCTTTTATCATTATGTGATGTGCTTTTGTCATTATGTGAAGTGCTTTTGTCATTATATGATGTGCTTTTGTCATTATGTGGCGTGCTTTTGTCATTAATGTGGTGTGCTTTATGTGACTATGTGGTGTACTTTTGTCATTATGTGATATGTTTTTATCATTATGTGACTATGTGGTGTGCTTTTATCATTATGTGACTATGTGGTGGTCTTTTGTCATTATGTGATGTGTTTTTTATTATTATGTGACTTTGTGGTGTACTTTTGTCATTCTTTGATGTGTTTTTATAATTATCTGACTATGTGGTGTACTTTTGTCATTATGTGATGTGTTTTTGTCATTATGTGGTGTGCTTTTATCATTATGTGGTGTGCTTTTGTCATTATGTGACTATGTGGTGTACTTTTGTCATTATGTGATGTGCTTTTGTCATTATGTAGTGTGCTTTTGTCATTATGTGGTGTGCTTTTATCATTATGTGACTATGTGGTGTACTTTTGTCATTCTGTGATGTGTTTTTATCATTATGATATGTATAGGTAATGGCTATTGAAATACATGATCTAATGAAATATGCACATCAAATAATAAAGATTGATTGATTGTATGTTGTTTTACGTCCCATTCGAGAATTTTTCACTTAGGGTGAATTCACCATGCATCGGACACCCTCGCACTTCAGCAAGTTCTAGCGATATCGCTACCGACCGAACATTATCAAAATGGAGCTAACATGTAGTATGTGGTTAAAATATAAATTTTTGACACAATCGTGCCCTTTTTATTGAGAAAATATAATTAAGAAACGATTTTTTCGAAATAAGTCAGAATTCACCATGGATCGGACAATATTCACCATGCATCGGACATACGATATTTAAACCAGAAAAATATCATACCTTGATCTCGGTGCTTTAAAATTAGTGATATCGAAACATTTTTATCTTTTATTTAAAAATTAATCTTCTAATTAAATTTGAATGACTATTTCGATCCACAAATATGAAGAGATTTTAGTTGCATCACATCGCCTTAGAAAGGCTTTACAATGCTAGTAATATGGAACTCGCGCCTTTGTCTCGTGGGTTATAATCAGCTAGTTGAAAGAAATAAATTGAGTATACTTCTAGTCGTCATATATCGATAATTTGTATTTTCACTGAAAATTTAGAGTTTCTATTTTCTATTTCCGTAAAAAACAGCTGTCATTTGGGTTTTACATGAAAATAGAAGTGATTACCCATGCATCGGAAAGTGTCCGATGCATGGTTAATTTGTGTCCAACGTACGGTGAAATAAATATACTAGTTAAAAACAACTCTAAAATATATTATACAAACATTGAAGTAAAATTTTTGAAAAATTTCTGTAATATTATCAATCATTGGCAAATTTTACCAAGGTCCGACCCGTTCCGTTGACGTCTATTTAAAAGAACGACAACTCTAAAAATTGCAACATCGTAAAAATCTGGTTACACCCCTTTGATGATGCAAAATATGACGTAATTTCAAGGCCATTCTTGTGGTATTTTTATCACAACATGAAAATAAAAATCGACATCATTAAAAAGTTTAATTCTTCACCTTCAAGACAGAAACAAGTAAAAACACGGAGAGACTCAGGTTCAATGAAAGTTTATTGCTTAAAGTTGTTCGAAGCAAGGTATGTGGCTCTAAATTCGCTCTTGAGTACATCTTGACCTATGATTTTAACAAGAGGAATATAAAATAAATTATTTAAAAAATTGAAATAAGAAATGTTTTATATTGAAAAGTATATTGCAAATATATAAAAAAGATAAAATAAGCAGATTTTTTCATCAACTTACTTTTTTTTCTTGAAATGAATTTCATAATTCCACTAGAATGTGTAGGGGGACATTTTCAACCATGTAAAAATAAAAGTCAAATATACGGCGATAATACCTTGTACACAGAATATCTTCATTCACTACTGTTTAGGAAGGATAAAATTAACATACAAAAGTATTTTAATGCACATTATGTCTAAAATAGAAGAAAAATAGGAATTTATTTCTTCTCATATTTTGAACGTAACGTCTGTCAGACTCAATACACCGGGTACATTGTTATAAAATGGGCCATTGTTTATGCAAACTATTTTATCTTTCTTGTCTACTGATAGAAAATTTACCTGTTTATCAATTAAGTGATCGCAGATTCAACAGAGAAGCACGTGTGCTTAGAAATTAACAAATCTGTGGGATGCTTCCTGTGTCTGTCATGGCAAGTGGACGTTACGTTCTATTTTAAGAATGGAGCTCGGAGATGCTTCTTCTTATACATTTGACTTAAAGGTTATAAATATTTAAATTTTCTCCAGTGTTCTATGCAAATGTGTTTACATTTCGATAAGAAGAGCTACAGAGAGAGCCCGAGAAGCCACGAACGTTTGTCTGTCAAGTGTTACGTTACACAAAGTATGTTACGTTCATGAAAATATAAGTTGTCTTTATCCTAGATTTTAAACACATATCATCAAATATTGTCAGCTGGTAGGTGTATTTTGGATTTTTTTTTAAATATGAACTTGCACGCTCTTCATCACTACATAAACACTTAAAATTTGACATTTCTTACATAACGCACCAATTGACAGACATTGCCTGAATACTATCGTAACGGTGACGGACAAAACGAACGTCTGTTCATGTTACGTGAAACAAACGGGTGCATTCAGATTTATACGTTCAGTGAATTAAACCAAAAAGTATTTTTATTTAAGAATATTAGTGTATCATAAGGCAAAATTTGTCTTTATAACTTAAACAATACAATTTTGTAGTTGTTTTCTTGCAGTTTTAAAAACGAGTCTGTCAGGGTTACGTGCATCCGTACATGTTACGATATAGGTTTGATCTATATGAAATAATTTATTTTTTAAAATTTCATTAGTATTTTCATAAATAATAATGTCTTGTGTATTATAATTTCCAAGAATAAAAGATAAGCTTTGAATGATAAATTTTATTGGCTCATTTCAAACAAGTATTGCTCAAGAAATATCGTAACATGACAGACATGGTGGAAATTTTGTATGTTACAAAGCGTATAGCAGAGATTTATTTTTTAAAAATTCAAATTTAAAATCTATAAGGAATCAAAATTTGAATAATGTCCATTTCTTACGGCAACATTATCTTTTTGATAAAATTATGAAAGTTTATGGTTTATTTGGCTGGCTAAGTAAAGGAGTCTGTCAGTGTTACGATCATCAGTTTGTGCATCAAAAGTAGCTTTAAAATCTTTTTTCTTCTACGTAAGAATGAAAATTGTTTTTGCATTGTTTAAGGAATTGTTTAATTTTATTTTTTACAGATTATTTGTATTGTTAAGCATCAGAAATGTAATTTAATCATGTCAAGTTTTATCATACGTCTGTCATGTTACGTTATATGTCTGTCATGTGTTACGTGACACATATTTCAAACATTAATAAAATATTTATTTTTGACTTGATTATCTATTCAAACATTTTTTTGTCCTATTTAGAGTCAAAACCTCAAATACACATGAAGAAATCTAAGAAAAAACGTGTCTACAGAATTCTTTATTTGTCCTCCCAGATGTACTCAAGAGCGAATTTAGAGCCATGTGTCCGATGCATGGTTAACTCACCCTATATAGAGACGTCACCATTTACCGGTGAACTGGGCTTCAAATTTTGACCTTTACCCGGCACTCAGGGCCATTAAGCAGTGAGGGATCTTTATCGTGCCAACGCCTGCCGTGACACGGGACCTAGGTTTTTAAGGTCTCATCCGAAGGACCGCAACTTTCACTTCAAAGTGCCGAGCGCATGGCAAAGCTACCCATCTTTGATCGACTTAGGTCAGTCGCGGCCGCGATTTGAACCCACGACCTCCGGATCACGGGGCGAGCACTCTACCGACTGAGCTACCGTGAACGGTCAAATAATGAAGAAAGAACACTTCAGACATCAAATGCACTCCGCATAATGACAAATGAACATAACATAATGATAAAAGCACATCACATAATGACAAATGCACACCACATAATGATAAATGCAAAATCGTTGGGGGGGGGGGGGGGGGGCAAGGCCCTGTGACCAAGAGGGTGGATGGTAACATTAGTGGTTTGTGGTAAGGTCAGTCCTTCGTTAATAGCTATTTCGATCATTACTATAGTGGTACGATACATCGATACCATCCTTAATAAGTCCAGCTAATTGAATACTCGACTAACTGTTTGACCAAAAACTAGAAATAATTGATTGAAAATCTAATTTTCTTTAGTTGTTCGTTTAAAAGTGTAAAATTAGGTGGGAATCTATAGGGGTTGATATAGGGGTTGATAATACCTGCGTCTTCACATCACCCAATAGTGATCTTTTACGAGTAGTATAAACATCTTTTCTCAGAAATTTCCTTACCTTAATTTTAACCAGTTTTGCTTATTAGCATCTCTGGTACGAAGAAACGAAGATTTCAAACTTCATGGCTGCCACCCCATTATGCATTGAAAACGTGCTATCAATTAATTCAAATTAATAACACCATGTCTTTGACTGAGGGGTGTGATAGATTATATAAACCTTGGATGTGTTCCATTATTTGGACCACAGTAGTTATATATACATCATATGATAACGGGTCTTTCTGTAAGTAAGTGCCAAAATAAATCAGTCTACGTACAACTGAGATAAGAAAGGAGGACTGGATACGAGGAATTATACAGACACAGACCTTAAAAGTCTGTATCCTGGGCAAATCGGACAATGATGGATGAAGCCTTGCATAATCTTATAACACTAACTAGCCTGAGGAGTAAGAGAAATATCATTCACTCTCTCTAATTCGGTTTTCATGACGGCATTTTAGCGGACCGACTCGGTAATAAGAGTTTATCTCAAACGAGGCATCTGATGAAGAAAAGCCCGCGCGATCAATTAAATTATTCCTTCACATGTCATAGTGGCTTCTGTAATAATGCGATTTAAATTTGTGTTCTTCGTGAATCTCGAATATAAACGAGTCCCATAAGTACAGCGCTGTTTCTGATGATTGGGGTGAGGGGCTTAGGGATAGGTAGAGATTCATGCCGCAGTAATATTGTCTCCATAACCTTACATCTCTATTAGCAGTAGAATAAGTCATAATTAAAGCCCTGCTACACGCGATAAAGAACCCAACTGGGAACACGTTGAACAGGGCATGACAACAGTTTCAAAAATTTCATTGAAAAATCAGAGAACAGATGTATTTATTGAATTACCAGTGAGTAATAATTTGAGATTAAAAGATTTGAGCGAATTTTAAAATTTTCTTCTGTAATAATTGATAGCGTGGATACCATTGAAACTTCGAAAGAACTACATGTATTAAACACCATTGATGTACACAGCATTAAGAAGAAAAAAGTATAGGTAAAAAATCGCAAAATTATCAATCTGCTTCTCGATAAGTTAATTTGTATTTTAAAAAAGATTCACTTTCACTTTCATGTTTTATATTAATTTTACTTATTAACCCTTCACCCTTTGGTAGATAAAACAGTAAAGATTACACTCAAATGGCCATTGTGACATGAAAACTAAAATGACATGCAATTACCAAAGGTTTATTTCATTTTATTCAACCAAAGTTCAACTTAATTGACAAAGTGAGGCACGTTTTTATTTTTTGCCCAAATCAGATTTTGTACTATTTTCGAAAGGTATCTAGGCCAAACCAAAGATATCGAACTTTTATGGATGAAATCTGACCCCGGAGTATTTAAGCATATTGCATATAAATTGTAGAAAAAAAAACAGTCACTGAGAGCTTCAGATTTTGGAACTATGAACTTGACACTGACAGCTGCGGCACGCTTAGTCACACGTTCTTGAGAGATATCACATTTTGATTGCATGTTTTTCACTATATTTTTAGTTTCAATTTCAGTTTTTTGATATGTAGAAAACAAAACATTTTATACAATGAAAAGATAAGATACAATTATGGTTTGGCAACTGAAAAGTTCTATTTTTACTTACAGAAAATGTACTATCTCTTATGCTTGCCAGTCGCATCAGTTATATCAGAAAAGGTTATTGCGTACTATGGCATTCATGTTTTACATGTATATACGATATGATTCAAATGTTATCTTGTACTATGTTGTATTACATATAAACAACTATTTGCAGTCACAAATGTTCAAATTAGAAATAGGACTTTTCATTAAATAATGCTCGGCGAGACTTTTTTCATTGACTGTTTTCAATTGGAAATTAAAGAAAATGGTTAATTATTGACTTGGATATTAGAATAATGAATACGGTTAATTATGGAATGTGAATATAAGAATAACGAATTCGGTAAATTATCGACTAGAATATTAGAATAACAAGCAAATTCAAAGAAGTGTGGTCCCCCGCTTTCGGTGTCTTAGTGGATGGGATGCTACTATTTATGGCATATTGTAACTGTTTTCTTTGTCACAGGTAATTGACATGTGAAATATAAAAGCCCTATCTTTTCTCATTCAAAAGTTATGGCCAAGGTTAAATTTTTGTGATAGACAGACTGACAGACGAATGAGATTTAATATCCCCTCTCTTTCGCGAAGCGGGGGACAACAAGTATGGTAAATTATCTACTAAAAAATCAAGGCTAATTATTGAATGAAATATCAGAATAATGAGAACATTTCATTATCGACTGGAATATAAGAAGAAGGAGTTTAGTAAATTATACACTGGAATATTAGACTAAAGAGTATGGTTAGTATGGAATATTTGAATAAAGAGTACGGCATGTAATCGACTGATATATCAAAATAACGAGAACGATTATTTATCGATTATCATAACGAATATTAGATAAACCAGTACAGTCAATTGTCGACTGGAATGTTAGAATAGCAGCATAGTTAATTATAGAGTGAAATATTCGAATAACGAGTACGGTGTATTATCGACTGAAATATCAGATTACTGAATATAGTAAGTTATCAACCGAAATTTAGAATAACGAATATGATTAACTATAGACCGGAACATTAGAATAGAATAGAATTAGAATATGTTTATTTATAACTGGAATATTAGAATAACGAGTGTGTTTGATTATACACTAGAATATTGGAATAATGAGTAAGGTAACTATCGCGATCGATGGGAATATTCGATTACAGTAACGAGAATGTTTCATTATCGAGTGGAATATGAGAATAATGAGAAGGGTTTATTATAGACTCAAATATTAGATAGCTAGTAAATTTGCTAGAAAATTAGAACAAAATAGTTTTAATTGAAGTATTAAATAATTCTAAAAATTCTCTTCTGAAAAACCTACAAATATTTTAGCTATTATTTATTTTGATAAGACTTTATTTACTATGCACTATAAACCGGTCGTAATAATAATGACAGCATAATTCCTTTGCAAAATCAAGGTAGTGAATGCTATCTATATTACTTAATTTGGCATATTCTAGGAAAAAAATGACAAAATTCAAAAAGTTTCATAAAAGGACTTCTGATTCTGAGTGCTTTCTGTGATCTGGGTGTGAAAAAAACCAATTGCAAGGCACATGCAGACGCTAGAAATAGAAAACTTGGAATGACCCAAGGCAAACATGAGGAAGAAACGGTTGAAAGAGAAAGCTACTCGAAAGAGACTGCAAGTCAGTGTTCAAAGTTACAAAAAAAGACAGATAGGGAATTCAAAGATATGCCTGAGGATAACTGAGATCCTCTGAATTGAATGCCTTTGTTAATTCCTTACTATAAATCTTAATATTGATTGACTAAATTTATTCTAATAAATTTTATATTTCCAGTAGAAGATTTAAACATCGAATTTTTTGTGATTTGATTTTTTTCTATTTTGATAAAATTAAAATTATGAATAAAGTAAAATAAATAACGTTTAAAACGTCAAAATAACGTTATGGCTTCAATATCATTATTTTAACATTAATGTGAACCAACACCGTGCACAGCCTCTAAATTATCGTCTGGGATATTAGAATAACGAAAAAGATAGATCATCGACTGGAATACTAGAATTACAAGTATAGTTAATTATTAATAAAATTATTAGAATAATGAGTTTGGTTATTTATCGACTGGTATATTTGAATAACGAGAACAGTTAAAATTGACTATATATTTGAATAACGAGAACGGTTAAAATCGACTGAATGAAAAATAAGGTGATAACGAACAGTATTTAAGCTCAAAAGTCCATTTAAACAAAACAAATCAGGAGCAGAGCAAACACAGACCTCTTAAACATCAGAGGTGGGATCAGGTGCCATGGAGGAGTGAACATCCCCAGCCGAACGGCCACACCCACCGTGTGCTCCTTGTCATGATCGGGTAAACGTAAAAATTTGTCGAAATTTCAGTGTGTAAATTATGGCCTAGCTAACAATTAGTATGAAAACTCAGTCAACATTTTACTTAATATAAGATTGTATTTGATTTTGTAAGATTTTAAAATTGATCGTACGTAGAGCATGCTTTGTGTATCGAACAAACTGGGAGGCATAAACCCCATATGCAGGTGATAAGGGCATATTGCTACATACGTATGGGAAGATGATGATAGAAAAGATGAAGTCATCACGTATATCATAAAGTTTTGCTGTTAAGTTACCATTAAGGTCTTTTTCTAGAAAATATCCAAATATGAAACAGATGTGTCAGACTTTGTGGTGTCTCTTATGTCAAGTTCCCTGGGATATATCGAATTGGCATATGAATGGAAGTAACTTATTAATTAATAATGCGTCGTCGATACATCTAAATGAGGTTTTCTTCTTCTCATGTAGACGTTTTTGAATAAATTCTGCTTCATATGAATACAAAAATAGGTCTGCAAATAACAGGGCGCAATTGGTTCCCATGGGAGTTCCAACAGATTGTTGGAAGACCTGGTCTTAAAGAACCATATAGATATTGTCAATCAGAAACTCAAGCATCTTTTTAATATCAACTTCAGAGTACTTGTGTGTATAGTCAGAATGTTTAAAAACAGAATAATTTTGCGAAAGACAAATGAAAAGGTAAGTAAATTTACTAGTTCCATTTTTATTGAAAAGCAGCTGTAAGTTATTAAAAAAGCCTGGATTTTAATTTATCGTGGGTAATAGTTGCATATAGAGTTGAAAAGTCGTAAGATTTAATGTTATTGGTTTTGGTAAAATTTTGTGATAATAAATTTTCTAAAAGTTCCTTGGAGTATTTAAGTATCCACATCTGAATTACACCACATCTCGAATATATTGTTGCACAGTACTCCTGAAGTTTCTCTTCACTGCCCTTAATATTTTAGTGAGGAAATTGGTAAAACATTTACTGGAGCCCGCTATGTATCTTTATTTGTGAGGATTTTTATAAAGTTTCAGAATCCATGTGCAATATAGTTATGGTAATTCAAATTCATTTTGGCTGTTGGGAATATTAAAAATATTTAAAAATATCAACAACAAAAAAAAAAAAAAAAAAAAAAAAAAAAGATTAAGGTTAATATCTCTATTGAATTATTTTCCCTCAGTTATTATCTTTACATGTATATTCCTATTGTTCGGAATGCATTTTTATTTGATTCCCCATCCGAGAGGCTAACCCCGACTAAGGTGTTTCATGAATAATTGGGTATAACTGATATACATTTTTTTTGTAGGAATTCACATCCTATAACCTTTTTTCTATTTTTAAGAGAATAAAAAGGCATACCTAGTTAATTGCATGTACGTTCGACCTCATCACCTTATGTAAATCCTTTTGACGGAAATCCCCCGTGACTTTTACTCGCAGGAAGCGAGGAACCTAATTCGTCAATGATTGTTCTACCTCATTACGGTGTCGTGTGATTTCTCATAAAACTTATGAATCTTTGAGTGACCAATCAAGAAGTTGGCGATTCCTGGTATGGGTGTTTGTAATGTTGAAGATTACCTCGGAGGCGATTACTTTTACAAAGAATTTTTTTCTTTCATATGCATGTATTTTATCAACAAAGACTCGACTGTTGATAATTTGGTCAAACATCGTGCAAACAGTCTCAATACTGAATGTGACAAATTTTTTGCTTTTTCAATGGGGAATTCCCATTGTTCTGAAAAATTGCCTCTTTGAAACAGAATTAAATTTATATGAACATTAATAACCTGGAATTTTCTTCAAAACTTTTGTTTAATATAAGTGATATTCTTAATCACAAAAGGATCCAGTCTTGTATTCGACCATATTTCAAGTTGAAGTCCACACCTTGCATTTCTTACAAATATACATCGACATCATCCCCACAATGTCAAGGTTTTGTGATTTCGGAACTCCACACAAACCCTTGACATAAGTCGCTATTTAAAAGTTGGGTTTGTGGTTACACATGACGTAGTGGGTAATTATAAACTAACCAATGAGAATATATTTTTCAAATCCGTCGTTTTCAAATGGCCCAACTCCAGAGCATATCATTTGAGGTTGTTAGGAGGGCGATATTCCAAAAAGTAATCCCCGATGTTTCATTTAATGTAACTAGTCATAAATCTTACAATATCGTGTCATATTTGTTTACAAAACTTACCTACAATAAAAGCTGTTTTCTGATTGGTTCCAGTCCTAGACCAGGGCCAAATGAAATAGTAGCTTTCTAGCCCAACTTTTAAATAGCGACTTATGTCAAGGGTTTGTGTGGAGTTCCGAAATCACAAAACCTTGACATTGTGAGGATGCATCGACAATTGCTTCCAAACTTTTTAATTAAAAAAAAACTCTACAGTGTTTAGAAATCGAACATCTGATACATAATCCTCCAATGTGTTCAAGACTATAGTCCTGCTGGACACGTCATTACTGGTGACGTTAATATAGTTAATAATGAGGACTTTTAATCACTTAAAATAAAAGGGCCAAAATTTAGGGAACCCCGTTCTTTCAACTGGTGCCATATTTTCATAAATAGTATGAATTCTCTGAAGATTACATCAGACGATTGGCCAAATATGAAAAGGAAGGAAGACCTTGACACTTTGTCAGAATGGATTACAAGTATCAGATAGAAATCTGTCATAAAGCGATTTAGGAGTAATATGAAAACCATCTATATCCTTCTGTCTTCAATAATTCAGAAGTGAAACAAGAATTAGAAAGATTACATGATCAGTACGTACTGGTCCCAGGTCACAAAGAAGGTAACAAGATTGTCTTTGTTTGTAAGGCTCATAATTTAAAATGGTATTTTAGAGGAAATAGGATTTAATTCTGCAAGTGGTAATCCCACTTATACCGATAACTCCCTTTCTGAAGAGGAAATTTTTCAAAATCATACGTCAGTTTTAAATATTTTTAATATTCCCAACAATCAAAATGAATTTGAATTACAATACCTATACTGGATTCAAAAACTCCATTAAATCCCTTGCAAATAAAGATACTCCTCACTAAAATATTAACGGAAGTGAAGAAGAAACCTCGGGAGTACTGTACAACAACATATTCGAGAAGTGGTAAATCAGATGTGGATTCTTAAAAACTCCAAGGAACTTTTAGAAAAATTGAAATCACAAAATTTTTTACCAATATCAAAAGCATGTACTCTGAAGTTGATGTTAAAAAGACGATTTGGTTTCCGAGTGACAATATCTATGTATTTTTGGAGATCAGCTCTTCCAACAATCTGTCGGAATGTCCATGAGTTTCCAATTGCGCTCTTTTATTAGCAGACCTATTTTTTTACTCCTGTGAAGCAGAATTTATTCAAAAACTTATACACGAGAAGAAAAAAAGCATTTGCTGTGGTCTACAACTTACACCACACACACACACTTTTTGTTGCTGTAAGATCGAGCACTAGCAATTTCCTGAATTTGGACAGTTTAAATTTCTAAAAAAAAAAAAAAATTAATTAATTATATAATTACATATTTCATCATTTATTTATTTACTACAACTTGTCAGATTTTTTGGCGAGGTAGCCCGCCCCCCCCCCCCCCCCGCCCACTTTTGAAACTGAAGATGAAGTGGTTAAATGAGCAAGAAAGTGAGCGCGAGAGAGTGGGGGAGCCGTTTGGGGAACATCTGTAAGGGTTCCCGTTACAATTTAGCACTAGTTCAATTTGAACTGCAAACTTAACAAGTATTCTGAACGCTTAATATCACCTGACTTCTTCGATCATTTTACATTCAATTCTTTTCTTAATATTTGATGATGTCTAAGAGAAAGATCTTTTTCAGTTTCGCCATAAAAAAACCATGTCTTTGTGCAAAAATAATTATGCATCAAAATAAATTGCTTCTTGAGACAGATGATTTTTACAAAATCCTTGAAAACGAAGGAATTTTTTATCATTTTCTGTCGTTCGCTTTATTATTAAGTGCTTATATAAATGCGAGACATTTCTTCAGGCTAATTATACTGATCGTTTTTCATTGCTCGTTTGGACGGACTTGAAACGTGGATCAGCTGCTTTCTTCGAATTGTTCCAGCATTATATTTCATTTAATTTCAAGTTGTTTTCCGAAAGTAATTTAGACTTAATTTTTTCGAATTAAAAGCAATTTCAACAAAACTACTTGCTTCAGCAATTTATTATGTTCTTTTATAATGTTCAATCTCTGCCCACGTATCAGTCCAGTATAATTTGATTCATTTGTCATTATATTATCTGCCCACCGTATACGGTCTCTGTAAGTCAAAGCAAGGAAGCTAGAAACAGTAAGAAACAATTTAGATTTGGAATTTGACATGAAAAAAATTAAATAGTAAAGAAAATGTACTATTGTATGTTTAAAAATTAAACGTTGTACATTTGGCCATGATGGGTCACAACTGATATAAAACAAAAACAAATATTTTGACAGAACTCCATACTCTTGTAACATAAGACAGTACTTATCCAAGGGAATCTTCTCAGCATGTATGTCTCTTTGATCCAAACTTATGACTTGAGAGAGTGCCCTAGTTGAATAATTACCCCACTTTCCAAAAGGTATAGATCAACCTTTGACAAAGTATTAACCTTAAAGATTTGATTTCACATTTCTTATTGGGGTTTGGATCGTATACAGTCAGCTTTAAAAGCTAGTTGAACAAAAACTCCTTTAAAGAGCACCTGCATGACTCGGGCATTAATGGAGTAACTAAAAAAAAAACAGCCTGTTGCACTGGGCTCAAAAATATAAAATTCATTTAGAATGTAGATTTTAAGGACTGCAAGACCATAGTCTGATTTCTACACCGTGAAAAATATCGTCCTTGCCATTGCATGGGTATAGATTGCCTAAAAGTAAGAGGAAATGATTTGTCTTCTGTCTTCAGAACCTGAAAATTAAAGATCGTAAACAGGATATCGCCATTAACTCTATCTCTATTTGGAGCTTACAGAATTTATTGAGTACAAGCCATCTTGCCACGTGCTTCATGCTTTTCATTTGATAATCGGATGCAGATATAGGTAAAAAGCTCACATCTACTGATCTGCAATCCAGATAATTTCTATCTCATTTAATCTTGGTTTTATTCTCACTTTGAATACAAGCTGTGTTCGGGTTATAATTTATAAAATGTTATATAATCAGTATTTCAAAGATCAAAAATATGCTCCTGTATATGTGTGTGTGGTCATAATACATAGTTAAAAGATATTTATTGTAAAATAAATTTGTTTTATTACTACATTGACGTGTTAGTGCTGTTTTTCATAAATCACATTTTATAGAGAGTTAACAAGAAATATTATTTAAAAGCCGTGAAAAAATTAAATATAGTGATTTTTAATTCAATTAATGTAGGCAACAAGTGAATACTTCGTGATCTCGGTCAAATATTGCCATTATGACGAAAGTACATCACAATTATCCGGCATATGTTTCTTTAATTTAATCATTGAAGGTTCCCAATCTCCATAGATCATGATAAGACACCGTTTAATTTGGCACACACCATATGAATTTGGCAAAAAAAAGTATTTGCCTGTTCAGCCTTTATCGAAACAACTAATTGCCGTGATAATTGAAACAAACTTTCCTTGATATAAATCTATAGTCTTTTTAGCACGCGTACGTACCGATCCACCTCCGATTAAGCACAAGTGTGAGGAGGGGGTTTGTACTGCTGTTGTCTGGAGTCCATGGTACGACCCATCACAACCACTCCAAGAATGTCACAGACAATTACTCCCAGTTGTTTAAAAAAAAAATCAGATTTTATTTAAAATAAATTTTTTTTGCATTTTTAAAATAAGGTGTTGAAATTTAATTGTTATATAGATTTTTAGAGGCGTCGTAAATTCATCGATGTATATCGGTTTCTGTAACACAGGAGATCTGGCTTGATTTTCCTGTACTTGTAAATAGCCGATAAAACATGAGCTAAAATTCTAAACTATGTTTGAAGCTACAGTATGTAAGCTGGTTTAAAAGAAGGAAACACAGTTAAATTCTCAAAGACCCATCCAAGAAAAACTCTTACGTTGCAGCAAATCTTAAAACAAATCTATAAAAACAGTAAAGATTGCCAGAGAGTAGACATCGATTATCCTACTTCATTCAACTAGATAAATGGTCGTCCGATTTTTGGAAAACAAGTTTATATGATTCTGTTCAATTTTTAGTGATGGTCGTTCAGTAAATGTTTTAAAATATGTTGATTGCAGAAATTCGATTGAGCCTCAAGGCGTTCTGAAAGTACATAAAAAATATTATTTTATCTACTATTTGAAATTGGGAGTTATTTGAGGATTGCGTTTTAGAAACTGGATCATTAGCTAGATATAAGTTTATGACATCCATTAAGTCTTATCAGAGTCGGGTTCGACAGCCGTGCGACAGAACTCTCTACGATTTATAAACTTCTTCAGCTCGCCATTAACGTGTCGTATAGGACACGGCGAGGTTCTCTTTATTGCCTCACTATCCCAAGTTTTTCTTGATTATCAATGTATATAAAGCCAAAAGAGGAAATCTCTGACAAAACTTTACATCCAATATTGCTTCCTTCCAATTTATATCTGAAATAAAATCAACACCGCGGAATGATATTGAAAAGCCTGCTCACAGTACTTCCTCACACCTACGCAAACCATGCAATGGCAGATGAATTTGTTATTATTATCAATGAAATCTTGAGTGAAAGATTAAAATAGTGATATTCTTCACGATAAACAAGTGATACATACTACCAAAATTTGAATTCTAATTTAGACGTGCAGCGCAAAATCGCAATTAGGTAAAAACATATCAATATTAAAAGTAAATAAATTAAGATATTTGAAAAATGCGCATTATCTATACAAAGATACAGTTACATGTGCATGGCTTGCTCGCACTGAAGTAGGGAACTTTCGTGATTTCTGGCCATTCCTGGAACTTTCAATCACTGAGAACCTTTATTTGATTGTCTTTTCCACATGGCACCATTTATCTTCATTTCTTCGCCCATTTCTTTAATGGCCAGGAATGGTGCCTTAAGAAATTTTAATATAACTCTTTTTTGCATATATATCAAGACAGATTTTTGTAAAGCTTCGTTTCCTTAAGTAAATATGACATCTTTTCCTCTAAGACATTTTTCACAATATGACAAAATAGTGATCCTTGGTGTGAACAACATTCGAATCTGAACAAAAACCCCATGTAAGTATCTCCAGGTTTACCGCTTGTATATTTGTCTAGTTGTCTGCATGTCTACTTCAATTTATTTTTTCTTCATCGACTTCTTTTGCATCAACTAAGAGACTTGTTTCATATAAAATTAGTGAACCATTTGTAAGATAATTTAAGAAATAAAAAAAATATGTTAATTTTAAAGCGAGTGTGATGAAACAATCTGGTTAAAATTGGTCAATCAGGAAATGTGAACATAACGAACACTAATCAATCTCACCCCCCCCCCCCAAAAAAAAAAAAAGAAAAAAAAGAAAAACATGGGAAATCTTGAGTATTCAAGATTTCCCATGTTTCAAGAGTATTAAAGATTTCCCATGTTTCAAGAGTATTCAAAATTTCCCATGTTTAAAGAGTATTCAAGATTTCCCATGTTTCAAGAGTATTCAAGATTTCCTATGTTTCAAGACTGCTCTAGATCTCAGTCTGACATTTGTCAGACTGAGATCTAGAGCAAAGCAAACACAAACCCTTGAAATCATCATAGATGGATTCAGGTGCCATGGAGGAATAAGCATCCCCTGTTGCCCGGTCACACTTGCCGTGACTCCTTTGTCTTGATTGGGTAAGTGCAGTTAGTTAACTATATAAGTTACTTAGATTCTTCAACTGCAGAATACAAACTAGAGTTTGTGATTATGGATGTTGCCCAGCACAGACTTTTTAAGCCACCATGTGTGCCGGAAGATAATTCTGACTCATCCTCTTTGTTCTTTAAACTTAAATTTGCCAACAAAGGAATAGATACTGTAAGCATTAGTAACATTCTTAATCATAAAAAAAGTTCAGTCTTGCATTCCACCATATTTCAAGATGGTATCTACAACTTGAAATTTCCTAAAGATGCTTCCAAACTTATCAGTTATGAACAATCCTTACAATGCCCTAGATATGAACATCTTAAACGCAATCCTCTTAAGTGGGACACATCATTACCGGTGATGTTAATAAAAAGCAATCATCTTGAAAGGTCCTAAATACAGAGAGCCCCGATCTTTCAATAGGCCACAGAACTTCATTTCTTTTATGAATTCTCTCGAAGATTACTCCTGACTTTGGGCTAAATATGAAAGAGAAGACCTGAACACTTTGTCAGAACGGATAGAGTGTTTTAGAATGAGACATGGAGATAATAAACAGTATTCAAGTTCACAAAATTCAAACATTCAAACAAAACAAATCAGGAGTAGAACAAACACGGACCTCTAAAACATCAGAGGTGGGATCAGGTGCCATGGAGGAGTAAGCATCCCCTGCCAACCAGTCACACCCACCTAATGCTCCTAATCATGATCGGGGGAAAAACCGGAAAAATCCGTAGACAATTCAGTGTGTAAATAATGGCCTAACAATTGGTATGAAAAACATCATTCAGCATTTGACTTAATGATAAATTGTGTTTGCTGACATGGTCATTGTATCGACCATAAAACTTGCCAAATGATGATTTTAAATGAGACTGATGATATTTTTGTTTCATCAACTTGTTTGTTAATAGCTTACCTCATTTTAGAAAGTGTTCGTACGTAGAGCATGCTCTTGCGTATCGAATCACCTGAGAGACCCCATATGCAGGTGATAAGGGTATATTGCTACATAAGTAAGGGGAGTTGACGATAGAAAAGTTGAAGACATCACGTTTATCTTAAAGCTTTATTGTCTTATTCTAGTAAAATATCCAAATATGAAACAGATCTATCAGACTCTGTGATATATTTTATTTTAAGCTCACTGGGATATATCAAGTAGGCATATGATTGGAATGAAATATGGAGATAACGAACAGTATTCATGCTCAAAGTCGATTTAAACAACACAAATTGAAAGCACAGCAAACACGGTCCTCCAAAAACAACAAAGATGGGATCATGTGCCATGGATGATACCTTGAAGTAAAAACCGAGGTCCCGTGTCACGGTGGGCGTTGGCACGATAAAGAACCCTCACTGCTCAATGTCCCTGAGTGCCGAGTAAAGTCTAAATTTGGAGCCCTTCACCGGTACATGTATATGGTGACATCTCTACATGAGTGAAAAATTCTCGAACGGGACGTAAAACAACATACAGTCAATCAATCAATCTTCTCAAGTAGAAGTTTTTGAATAAATTCTGCTTCATATGAATACAAAAATAGGTCTGTTCATCAGAGGCGCAATTGGTAATTCAGACAGATTGTTGGAAGGCCTTGTCTCCAAAAACTACTTAGATATTGTCAATCAAAAACTCAAGCATCTTTTTAATATCCACTTCAGAGTACTTTATCTTCACCTTTTTCTTTTTTGATTAATAACAATGTTAAATATGTTGAAGTACATTTATATTGTGTAAATGTAGAGGCCTTCCATACCTCGATACTTTCTAAAATATACATTTATATAGTAATTTATATAGTAACATGAGTGCAACTCATTCATAATTTCCTGCTTAAATAACATTTTGTTAGTTATTTTGCTGTTCCTTTCATATACCCCATTTGTGGTCTTTGTTTTAAATGAAAACTTGGTTACAATGTATTTTAAGATCAAAAGAACACTGGCATATTTTTTTTTTCAAATATGCTGGCGAAAATATGACAATATGGGTGAAATAACATCGTTTTTTTTCGTCATGTTGGCGTCTATATTTTGTTACTTGCCATCTACAGAAATATAGCAGGTACGTGACGTCCGCTATACAATAGAAGAATATCGCTCTATTCCGAGTCAAACCAAAAACACCATATGCAGGTTATTATTGTATATATTATTACACAAATAAGAAAAGTTGACGATAGAAAGTTTAATTGTTAGTTTGCCATTAATGTCTTTATCTGGTAAAACATACAAATATAAAACAAGGGAATAAATGTTGTTATTAATAAAACGTCGTCGATTTATACAAATATTGAATTGAAGGTCATAATGATAGACTTCTTTTCATAAAGAAGTTATATTTATTTTTAAAAAAAAAAGAATACAAAAACATATCGGCTTATAAAGGAACGCAATTAGTACCCATGGGAATTCCAATAAATTAAATTTTTTTTACATAGCCTACTCTACATAGCGGCACCATGGGAATCACTTCTCTAGAATCTACCTGTCTATCCGTCACCTGAGGTTAACATCTTAATTAGGAGGGGCATAGAGTTATGAGATTTAGAAGGTGTTACTGATTTTGAAGATTACGAAGTTTACTGATTTCAGGATCTTGAATTTAGTCTTCTTTTAAGAGTATGTTATATTGCCAATATGAATTACATGTACCAAATTTTTCGAAGTAAGTCATGATAACAAGTATGCAAACTGCGTGTCACCAGATCTTCGCATGGTTACCAGCCTTGCAAGTTTGAATTTTACCCTTTCTTATCTTGTGTGGAAGATACGTCCATAACAAAATACAGGAATCCAAAATCTTTTAAATTTTGCATTTTTTTTTCTAAAAAATTTAGTCTGTTTCTATGAATTTCGCATCAAAATATTCAGTTTAAAAAAGGGCTATTTCGAACATTCACAATGCCATTTTTTCACAGCATTATCATTAAAAAAGAACAAACAACTATCGACTTGCATTAAGACACGATGACCTTGCTTGGATACTGAATTTGTAGAAATCCATTTATCCTGGTCTCAAATTTATACATGGTACTTACTTCCCTAGTGTTTTATGTGTTCATATTTTGTGAAAAAAAAAAACATATCTTAATAAACAGGTGCGAAGGAAGAAACAGGGCTAGCACTGAAATTTGTAGAACTGATGAAATGATTGCTCTATTGATTACATGCATTACCTTGGCTTAACGTAAACCTACATTATGTATTTTATCTATTACGGTGTAGGTCTTGATCACTCCGTTTTCTGATTTAACCCATTGAAATAAATTGTGCAAAACAAAATAATAACGATTATCGCTGATCGCGTTGGAGGAATGTTCTTCACTATCAAAATAAATGGATCATGTTATTGGAACTTTTAAAAACATTTTTTTATATATAAACAAATGTCTGCCTATATTGTTGAAAGAATTCTGACATAATTTTAATTTCATCATAAAATTTAAGGAATTACTTCGAATACCTTTTTTATCATTAAATAAACAGTGCAGTTATAAGAGAGTTTTTGCAAATAAAATCACACTGAGAGTTGAATATGTTTAGCTTGAATTTCCTCTGCCTCTATCTACGTATCGATGTTCAGAAAAAGAAAAAAACATACTGTGTGAACACGGTGATTACTTCTAGTCATTTTAAACAAACAAGCTCTTTATATGGTTTAACTACAGAATATAAATTGCGACGATTCCCTATTTACACTTTTTCCCTTCTTTACAAAAGAAAGGATATACATGTACTTTTAATATCTTACACATCATGAAAGTTCTAATGCTTACTAAATAAAGCTTAAAAATCATTGGTAATGGTATTGTGTTATTCTTCGTATTTCTATGGCATTGCTCTTTGAAGAACATATGCACTTATTTCAAATTTGATTCAACATGAACTTTGGATGTATAATTTTCAATGCAAACGCCTCTGGTTACTATTAACTTAAAGGTTTGTATTTTACTCCAATCTTGAAAACATCTTTTTCATATTGCAGAATCTTGCTTCAATTCCATTAACTCTCTTAGTCAAATATGACAATGAGTTATATTTGCAGAATAAAAAAAATGAAAGTACCTTGTGCCAGAGGATATCCGCTAAAGTACCATGATTTTGTATCTTGATGGCATTAAATTATGTTCGCACTTTTTTAAAAAAAAGATGGGCTATATTTTCAACGTTAACTGTGTCAGTCGATCCATCAAATCAAACAAAAACTAATATATTGTACAAATAAAGCAAACAAACCAAATGAATAAAAAATGAATAAAAAAAAAAGAAACAAAACAATTCAAGTAGGGTTACGACATTCTGTTTTGGTTGTGGATGTGCAGAGATCTTGGGTTTTGCTTTACTTTCTGGACAACTGATCAAAAATTTGAAGCATGGCCTGTCAAATCTAAATTTTGAAACATGCCTTGTTTATTCTAAATTTTGAAGCATGCCCTGTCCATTCTTAATTTTGAAGCATGCCCGCCCATTCTAAATTTTGATTGATTGATTGTATGTTGTTTTACGTCCCGTTCGAGAATTTTTCACTCATATACAGACGTCACCATATACCGGTGAAGGGATTCAAATTTAGACCTTTATTCGGCACTCAAGGCCATTGAGCAGTGAGGGATCTTTATCCTGCCAACGCCTACCATGACACGGGCCTCAGTTGTTAAGGTTTCATTCAAAGTGCCGAGCGCTTGGCGAAGGAACAGTTGCTACCTTTTTTTTATCGGCTTCGCGGGTATGTTAAGGTCAAGATCTAGTAAATGAAAGGAGCCTACAGATTTCTCAAATTTGAGAAATAAATTCCTTTAATGATGCTTTATAACTATAGCTTGGTCAAATAAGGTGTATCGGGGCATAATTTGTAGATAAACAAGACGAAAAATCATATTTTAAACTGTCATTTTCAATAAAAAATTAAGAAAACCATTCACGAACATGGGAGTTTTTTTTCCAAATCAGACAAATGAAAGGTATCCAGATTGCCCACAGTCTCTCAGAAAACGGTAATTTGTATGTTCTTGGCCTCTTCTTTAAAATAAAATCAAATTGAATATAGGTATCGGAATTAATTTTCACATGATTTCAAATTAAATTCCATGAAAGTAATTATTTCCTACATAATTCTATTAGAGCCGTAAAGTACGGGAAAAATAAAGTTTAAATTGATTATGACGTCATAATGAATCTAGCACCAAAAAGACAGTCTAAAGTTATTTGCTAGATCTTGACCTTAAGGTATGTCACTCGTGAAATTTGTTATATCAAGGATTTTTTGAGAAGTATATTTTGGATAAGTACTCATATAGTATGACTCAAAATCGCAGAGAAAATTGGGGGTCAGTGTGCATCTAACTGAGCTACGGTACAATTAAGTTGACCTTTTTGCACTTAAATTGTAACTCTTTGGTTAATCACTTTAACCGTTATCATATTTTATAAGATGTAATCATGGCAATAAACATAATCTTATTTTACGTAAAATAGTAGGAATAATATTTATCATTGAACAAATCATGCAAATTAATGCGCATAAATTATTGTGTGACCTTTTTGCACTAAAAAAGTCTCATATTTGGGGTATTGAAAATCTAAATAGGCAATAGAATATTTTCTTGTATCAAACTTTTTACCACTTAAGTGCTGATCGGTCAAAAGTATCGAGTAGTTTAAAATAATGAAAGAAAATGTTGGGGTCAGTGATGTAAATTTTGAAATATTGGTCAAAATATGCGATTTTCAGGCAAAAAAACTGTGTAAATTTTATCTAGACTTCCTCAATATATCTTCATTTCTTGGCAATGTTTGTTGAGCGAAGGTGTAAATTTTGATATAAAAATATAAATTGAGACATATATTTAATATTCCAGGCATATCATAACGGAAAATATTCTCTGAGTAAAAGTATGTGAGGCTAAAGTTCCAAGATATTAAATTTAATAAATGTGTAGATTTGCAGAATTTTCTGCTAAATATCCTTCCGCCACAAGAAATAGTCCCTTATAAATCTTGCTTCTTTGTGAATTTTTGAGCATTTTTTTAATTGAATGTTGAACATTTTACATTGTTTAATTTAAATATGTTATAAAGATTGAATTGTAATAAATAGTTTTTAAGTAAGAGGTTCTGACTGAAATTTTCTAAAAGGCTGACGAGTGACATACCTTAAGGCTACACCCAGAGATATCCTACTTGCCTTTATAATGTGACGTCATAGTAAGCCGTATGACGTGAACTTTAGAAATAATGATTTCTTAATATCTATATTTCAAGTTTAATTTCAGGTTAAAGAAATGAATGGAATCATTCAAAACATAATATAAACTAAATCTTGTCGTTTTTGGGTGATATAAATAGCTAAGTATTTAGCACGGGGGTTAAATACCAAACCCATGACGTCATAACTATTGATCAAATATTTGCCGAGTGAAGTTAAACGTGACGAGAATTCATCTAAACAAATAGATGAAATAGGAGTTTTAAAGCATATACATGTACCGTGAATGTTATGTGTGATTCATAAGGAATTAAAGATTAAAAATCAGGTACGCTGATATATTCTTATCATGTTTTCTTAAAACGAACACAGGCAGTGCTTTGAAAGTCCGATCAGCCTTTCCTCTGTCGTTTTATAACAACAAAGATGCAAAAGTTCAACACTATGCCGCATACTTTGAAACAAATTTTTTGTTTGTATCGAAAGCTTGTATTCTATAGTACTTGGAAAGTGCTTCTAGAATCGTGTGGTTAACATGAATTTATAACAATTCCTTGATCGTATGTATAAAATGTAAAAATTTTGGTAAGGTTTCATGTGAAACTTTGGAATATTTTTTTCTGTGTCGGGAGAGTAGGATTCTAGCAGCACTTTTCATGGCCCAGTGATGTTTTTACATAATAATTTTCACTAAAAGAAATGAATTAGCTCCGGGGTAGTGTTGAACTTTTCACTTTTTCATTAAGGCAGTTTTTCTATTTATAGACGTCACGTGATGCCGTCGTAGTGGAGTGCTTCTTTTAGCCTAAGACTCAGTGACGTCTATACAAGGGATAATAATAGTAAATGTTTTATCTATGACTTTTCCGATTTATCAATGTTACATTTTACGAAAAAAGTCTAAATTCGCCGAAATATGATCTGGGTAAGAACTGCCTTAACATACCTGCGTTAGGTCAGTCGCGGCCGAGATTCCAACTCACGACCTTCCGATCACGAAGCGAGCGCTCTTAATTTTGAAGTAATGTGTATTTTATTTTGATATCTTTAAAACATTGCATTTCTGTCCAGCCAAGTGGTTCTAAAACAAATCACCCTTGAAGTAACAAAGCAGAGCAGATTTAGCCGATCATCTATTTGTGATTAGAGCAAACGCAGTTTACCTGTGTATCGTTGCAACATTTCAAATTTTATTAGCCCTCTTTTGGAAAAAAAATAACATTGCAATGTTCAGAAAGCTAGTTACGTAACGTATGTAATTTGAGTTCTTTTGAACATTATATTTAATTCAATTGCATGAAATTTTGATGTATGATTTTGTTTTTAATGTTTGTAGTACCAGTTGGCAACTTCCACCATTATTGTATTATGTAGAGAAAGCACGCATATTTCTGCGTTTAGCAAGCAATTTTTACTTAATGTTAAGAGGTTTAAAAGCTCTTGTAATATTTTTATATAAAATGTTTCCCTAAAAATATAAGGAAATGTAGTCACAAATTAGTTAATGTTTTCCAAGAATTCTACAGATTGAAATTGATCGTTATCAACGTACAATTTTGTCAATGAAGCCTTAATTATGCTTTTCGGGAGTAAAATTTATTATGAAAAGTACACTTCTTATTAAACATGCAAACATGCAAAGTAATCACAAAGCACTGGCTTTATGGTATTAAACGTGGTTTTCCCTTGCAGGGACTAGTAAAACATTATTCTTGTTAGCTCATCTGAGCCGAAGGCTCAAATGAGCATTTCTGATCACATTTTGTCTGTAGTCCATCTGTCCGTCTGTAAACTTTTCACATTTTCGACTTCTTCTCCAGAACCACTGGGCCAATTTCAACAAAACTTGCCACAAAGTATCCTTGGGTAAAGGGGATTCAAATTTGTTCAAATGAAGGGCCACGCCTTCTTCCAAGGGTAGATAATTAAGAATTCGTGAAAAATGAATGGCATCATTAAAAAATCTTCTTCTCAAGAACCACTGTGCTTGAAAATATGAAACTTATGTGGAAGCATCCTCAGGTAGTGCAGATTCAAGTTTGTTCAAATCATGACCCCCGGGGGTCGGGTGGGGCTACAATGGGTGATCAAAGTTTTACATAGGAATATATAGGAAAAATCTGTAAAAATCTTCTTCTCAAGAACAGCAAATCCATGATTGGTCATATTTATATTGTAGCATCCTCAGGTAGTGTAGATTCAAGTTTGTTCAAATCATGACCCCCGGAGGTCGGGTGGGGCCACAATGGGCGATCAAAGTTTTACATAGGAATGTATAGGAAAAATCTTTAAAAATCTTCTACTCAAGAATAGCAAAGCCATGATTGGTCATATTTAAATAGAAACATCCTCAGATAATGTAGATTCAAATTTGTTCAATTCATGACCCCCCCCCCTCCCGAACCACTTTTATATTTAAACTTTTCAACCTTTCAAGACTGAACTGATTTCTGCTTTTTCCTAGCCATAGTGCTCAGGTGAGCGATGTGGCCCCTGGGCCTCTTGTTTTTATACTTAATTTGACTACAGAACATTCCGTCCACTTGATTAATACAGAGGGCTCACGGCGGGTGTGACCGGTCAACAGGAGATGCTTACTCCTCCTAGACACCTGATCCCACCTCTGGAATTCAAGAGGTCCGTGTTTATGCCCTGTTCACAGATTTGTTTTGTTTGAAATTTTTATGAGATTGATCACTGTTCGTCATTTTCGCCCTTTTTCATCTTAGCCATAATTTCAGACATGACTTCAGCTGGCCCAAATTAACTGTAGGTATTAGACTGGTAAATGTCCATTCAGAATGAACTAAGTAAATAATGTGTGTGTGAGAGAGAGAGGGTGAGGGTCAGGGGCAGGGTGTGTGTGTGTGTGAAATTTTTCCTCTCTCTCTATTTTTTTTACGAGTTTGGTATCTGTGGTTAAGATATTTTTTGTAACGTGAAGCGTTTCTTAATACTATATTCCAGGTATTGGTGGCCATTTATGGAGGTGACAACAATTGTAAACACTTACGTTTGAAAGTGTTTTTGCATACTAGTATTTTAAGAAATCGGGAAATTATCGAGTACATGTATTTTTTATTCTCCTTCATCATATACTAGTATGTAGTAAAAATATAACATATGATACTTCCAGTATCTTTTCAAGAACTAAATAATGAAATATGGAGATAACGAACAGTATTCAAGCTTAAAAGTCCATTTAAACAATACAATTCAGGAGCAGAGCAAACACATACCTCTAAAGCATCAGGGTTGGGATGAGGTGCCATGGAGCAGTGCGCATCTCCAACCGACCGGTCACACCCGCCGTGTGCTCCTTGTCAAGATCGGAGAAAAAACGGAAAAATCCGTTGACAATTCAGTTTTTGAATAAGGGCGTTACAATGAGTAAGGAAAACGTCAGTCGACATTTGTCATGACGAGAGATTTTATTTGCTGACATGGTCATAGTATCGAAAAAAGAACTCTGGAAATGATGACTGTAAACGAAACTGTTGATATTCTTCTTTCATAAACTTATTTGTTTATAGCTTGCCTCGATTAAGAAATTGTACTCTTGCGTATCGACTCAACTGAGAGACATAAACCCAAAATGCAGATAATAAGGGTTTACTGCTACATAAATAAGGGAAGATGACGACTGAAAATTCGAAGTTATCACGTTTATAAAAAAAGCTTGATGGTTAGAATACCATTAACGTCTTTTTTTTCTAGGAAAATATCCAGATATGAAACGGATGTTTCAGACTCTGTGGTATCTTATATTTCGTGGGGAATGGTTGAATATAGAGTTGAAAGGTCGTAGGTTTTGGTGTTTCTGATTTTGGTAAAAGTTTGTGATTTCAAATTTTCTAAAAGTTCCTTGGATTTTTTAAGTATCCACATCTGATTTACACCACTTCGCGAATATATTGTTGTACAGTACTCCGGAAGTTTCTCTTTCACTGCTGTTCATATTTTAGTGAGGAGTAAAGAAAGAGGCTTGGTAGAACATTTACCGGAACCCACTATGTATCTTTGTTTGTAATGATTTTTATGAAGTTTAGGAATCCAATATAAGTATGGTAACTCATATTCATTTTGATTGTTCAAATATTAAAAATATTTAAAACTGACATATGATTTTGAAGAATTTCCTCCTCAGAAATGGAGATATGGGTATAAGTTGGATCACCTCATGTAGAATTAAAACCCTCAGCAGTCTCGTTTAAAGTTATCATTTCGTAAGTTCTATGGTCGATACAATGACCTTGTCAGCAAATACAATTTATTCTCACATATAATTGTCCTGTCGTATTTGAAATAAAATTCGGAGCAAAACAAAGCTGCGGTGAGCTGCTTGTATTAGGAAATAGTGAGAGACATAAATACAATTTATCATTCAGTCAAATGCTGACTGACGTTTTTCATACTAATTGTAAGGCCATGTTTTACACTCTGGATTGTCGACGGATTTTTCCCGATCATGACAAGAAGCACACGGCGGGTGTGACCGGTCGGCAGGGGATGCTCACTCCTCCATGGCACCTGATCCCACCTCTGATGTTTTGGAGGTCCGTGTTTGCTCTGCTCCTATTTTGTATTGTTTAATGGACTTTTGAGCTTGAATACTGTTCGTTATCTCCATGTATTTCATGTACAAATACTACCAAATGTTTTTCGATAACTTCCATACAAAGTCCCCCTCACTGATTCATTTACTGAGATTGGGGCAAATGACTACATTGACGTGAAATCGAGTGAAATGACTTCGGCTTTCTTTATTTATGAAGTAATATTCCGACTTTATTCATGAAGTAATATTCCCCTATCACCTTCATATGGTGTTTATGTCTCTCATTTTATTCAATACTCAAGAGCATGCTCTGAGTATGATCATTTTTAAACTGAGGCAAGCTATCGACAGATAAGTTGATGTTACAGGGATATCAACAACCTCATTTAAAATCAGCATTTTGTAAATTTTATGGCCATTATAATGACCTTATAATGATCGTATGCTGACTGACATATTTCATACCAATTCTTACCAATCAAAACAATAGTTTTGTTTAATACTTAATTTGACTACAGAATATTCCCTCTAAATGGTCAATACGTAGGGCTCATGGCGGGTGTGTTCAGTCAATAGGATATCTTACTCCTCCCAGGCACCTGTTCACACCTCAGGGATCCGTGTTTTATAACCTGTTCACAGATTTGTATTGTTTTAAAGTGTTTTTCCCCCCAGATCGATCACTTTTCGCTATCTTCACATTTTTCATTCTAGAGCTGCAAGACAATCGTAACCTAAGATAATGTTTTATTAAAATAGTTTGTAATTGGCATGCGCAAATGTTTGTTATCAAGTACATGTAAATGGTGCCAAGGCGTATATACGATCCAGAATCATATAAACTTGCATGACCTCAGAAAAGAAATGGAGTGCCCTCACAATAGAATATATTGTTGACAAGAGTTTGGGATTTTTTTTTCTATTTACACTGCCTCGATATCAAGTGATGAAAATACTGATTAAAACAACGTTCTAAGACGGAAGATTTCCACTTTGAACAGCCGTTGCTAAACAAATTTAATCTACAATTTACTTTATGACTGAACTGAATTCTCTAATTCTTGATAAAGATTTTCATCATTATCTCAAACTTAATGAGACATAATCTTTTTTTTTGTAAAGTATAACTTTCTGAGTCACCCATACAGCTAGAAATTCATGTACTTAATAGTCCTAAGAAAAGCAGGGGTCTGAAATGAGCAGAATGTAATGTTCCATGTCCAAACAACATAGATCATTGAGTAAACAGGGCATTTGTAAAGTCATTTTTCTTAATATTGTTGGTGTTTACATATCACGGAGTTCAAACAATTTACAACCATTAAGGAAATAAGCAGAACGCAGAAATATTGCGTGTACAGGGCTCAGTAGAGGTGACCCATCTACCAGCTGACCGAGAACTAGTCACCAGTCATTCCTGCTATTATTGCCAATGTAAATGCTCCCCTTCTTCCTTGACATCAAAATTTGATATGACAGTTGCCGGCCCGGTGCCTGTTTATGGCAGTTCCAGAGCTCAGTTTTCCCCATCCTTCCGCAATATTGTACCGGATTCTGTGGGTCGTGGTTACTGTATGGAACGATTTTACGTTGAGTCTACTTGGTCTATTGATTCTTAAGAATTGTTCTACAAGTTCCTATCGGATGCATTCACACACGGAAATGCTTGATAATCACTCCTAAACGACGAATGATTGCGATCAGAACAATTTCGAATTAAGTGGTGCTTAGTGAAGGTGCACAGCTTTGATGACGTGACAGAGAGTCATAATTTAATAAAGAATTCTGAGTTTGGGGATTTAAGGGTAAAAGCCAATTTACTGTTAATTCTTTCTATTTTTTCTCACTGACCAGTCAGCTACTGAGAAGGAATAACACACAATAAAAGAACATTTATATGCATGGAACTTTAAAACAGTTGGGCGAGCTTAACTGCGATAAATTCGTGAAAAATGTATAAAGCTTAAATTGTTACTGATCTTGCATCGTATTTAAGGATTAGCTACTTAATCTATAGGTGAAATGACGCTACTACACTACTCCCTACGTCATTAGCTGGAGTCCCCAAGGCCGTGAATGAATATCAAAAAGCTTACAGGTTTATCTGGTCTGTGACGTCATACAAGGTTTTACAGGATTTGCTACTCCTCCTTAATTTTTAGTGAAATGGCGATAGGACATTACCCTTAAGCCATTAACCTAGACTGATTGACTTCAGACAGTGACTAAGGCAAATAGTTACAAGTTATTTTTCTCGGAACGTCTTTCTGATTTTGGACTTTTTCTACGTCATAGAAAAAACAATTCAGAAAAGTATTGCAGGAGACTGTAGGAAAACTGAAGCATAGTTAACACAATTAAGGAGGGGTATATGCTATTTTTTTCGAATTCCATTACATATGATATTTTGTGTAAGTGAGTTATTTATTAATTTTGCAACTGCGTTATGTTAGTCATTTACGTAGAACATAAATGCCAAAGATCAAACTTAAATAAGCACCAGCAACCAATTAAATACTCCCCCATTTCTGACCATCATCAGTGATGCATGAATCGGGATAATAAATAAAAATATTTACTTGATTTTGTGTATCATTTACGTATTTGATTCAAAACATTGTTGACTTATTTGTTCTCCATGCACAACAACCCAGCAAATTCTCTGCAAGGGTTGTTTGTTAGCACTTCCGCCCGGAAGTGACGAAATTAAGATAATTCAGCTTTTATTACTTTCTACAAACGTTTGAAGTTAGTAAAACTAAATTCGTTACTAATGTCATTTGTTAACAAATTTGTATTGTCCGTGGACGTTTTATTTTTCACTTCATAAAGTTATTAAGTATCGACCACTGATGCGGCCTATCTCTTTGTGATCGTGCTGGAAATTAAACATTTTTTTTCATTGATTCCATAGAATAATTTCTGATTGAATGATATCATATATAAAGTTATGAATAAGCCAAAAAACTGCTTAGTACTAAGTCTGAATTGTTGTTATTAAGTTTCAATTGTTTTTCATTTCTTATCTACTCATAAGATATTTTTATGATTTTTATAAAAAGTTGTTACAAGAAGACTGGAGAGGTGTTCCCCAATATTGGAGAGCATACGATTTAAACACATATTGTAATGGGTCTCTGGATATTAATTAATTACACTGCCAAAACGGATAAAGAAAAGACGTTAATGGTAACCTAACAAGAAAGCTTTATGATAACGTGATGACTTCAACTTTTCAATTGTCAACTTCCCTTACTTATGTAGCAATATACCCTTATCACCGGCATATGGGGTTTATGTCTCTCAGTTGATTCGATATACAAGACCATGCTCTACGTACGAACATTTTCTAAAACGAGACAAGCTATTGACAAAAAGTTGACGAAACAAGGATATCAACAGTCTCGTTTAAAGTCTCTTTTTGCAAGTTTTACGGTCGATACAATGACCTTGTCAGCACATACAACCTATCATTAAGTCAAATGCTGACTAACGTTTTTCATACTAATTATTAGGCCTTTATTTATTCACTGAACTACGGATTTTTCGGGTTTTTCCCTATCATGACAAGTAGCACACGGCGGGAGTGACCGGTCGACAGGGGATGCTCACTCCTCCATGGCACCTGATCCCACCTCTAAATGTTGAGGTCCGTGTTTGCTCTGCTCCAAATTTGTATCGTTTCATTGGACTTTCGAGGTTGAATACTGTTCGTTATCTTCATATTTCATTGAAAAGTTTGAGAGGTACTTTTTGTTTTGAATACATTACGGCTGCAAATGACATTACGATATTTTTTTCTGACATTACAACACTAAATCTGCTGAAAATACCATCATCATTATGTGACATAGACCCAGGGTATCAGCACGTGAAATGTTTACGACCTTTTGATCAGAGATCATTGAGATAATTTTGGGTGTATGTTATATTTGTCTTCTTCATTCTGTAACAAATATTTTGATGATAAATTCCTTCCCTCCTCCTTTTTTCATATCCATGGTTTAACTTTTTGATAAACATTTAATAAATTTACTGAAAATTAAAGTAAAAAAAGGAAAAGTGTAAGTTTTACAATAAAATGTTTAAAATACTTTTTCTACTTTGAAATAAAAAGATCTCTGTGTTTTCTTTGTACGGAAGCCCGTTGAGGCCAGTTCAGAGAAAGAAATATTTTTATTGCGTTTAAGCGCAATAATTATTGCGTTTAAACGCAAATCATTGCGTTTAATCGCAATAATCATTGCGTTTTAACGCAAAAGATTGCAATTAATCGCAATGTATATTGCGTTTAAACGCAAAACACTTCTTTGCAATTAAACGCATTACTTTTGCGATTAAACGCAATACTTTTGCGATTAAACGCAATAATTTTTGCGTTTAAACGCAATACTTTTGCGTTTAAACGCAATAATCTTTGAGTTCAAAGGAAATAATCTTTGTGTTTAAAGGCAGTCATTTGTATTATTTGGATCTTTAGACTTTTTTGCGACAATACTAAAAGGCTATTTTTTTTTATTTTTGAAAATTTTTATATTTTTTTTTTCGGACGATTTGATGCTTTGCATCAATTTTAACTTATCTATTCAAGATAATCTATGATTATTTTAAAAATAATGTTCCCAACTTATCCAATACAATGTAATATTTTTTCAGCGGCGCCAACCTCAACAAAAGTGCTTGAGCTAGGTATAGAAACCGTTTTGATTGAACGTACGTCATATAATATACAAAATGAGAGTTTTATTTTATTCGTCCCCTACTTGTGGGAATTGTGTTTCCTGTCCGTCCTTCTGTCTGTTCCCGTCTTTCAGTTAGTCTGTCTCGATTTTTTTCGAACTTTTTCCTGGACCCTTGCATATAATTTATTGGGCTGATTTTTGGTATGAGTTTATAAGTTACTTTAAGTTCATTTTACTCTGGTTCGATGATTTATGATGAAACCATCAAAGGGGGGCTTAATACTGTATATGCAATACTCTCAGAATGTTTGTTTGCTTAAAAATATATTTTGTTATTTTTAGAGTAATATTTTCAAAAAAAAACAAACAAACAAAAAAACAATTATGACTTCAGACAATTTTATCAAAGCATCCTTTAGTCATAATAATTATACCTTGTCCTTACCTCTCCCAGAACTCTACTGGGTCACTTTACCCCCTGGACTTTACGTCTATTTATCTACTTTTGTTGTGGCTAGATAGTTTTACAAGGTATAACATTTGGTATAAACAAAGGTTTACATCATCTGAAATTAGTATCACCAAAGTAATTTTTATGAACATAGGAATTATAGCATGGTACGAAAGCCCTCGAAATTACGAGAGAATTTTCTCGTAATATTACAAGATAGTGGTGAGTATTTTTTTATTTGATACTAAAAGGCTTTCTTAGCTTGGGAATAAACCATTTTAAAGATTTTAATTTGATATCTCATCCAGAATATTTGGGTCGCTTACAACCTTATTGCAAATCTATCACTTTCCCGTAACAGAATTAATTTCTTGCATCCCTATAGATGTTTTTATGACAAATTTGTAGAAGCACACATGCATGTACACTTTTAAGTCTTGGGGAACCCAGAGACAAAGTTCAAATTTTCGATACCTTTTTTATTGCTCATCTACATAACATGGGCAATCATAGGCATGAAGTGTTTTAGCTAACTCTTAAATTGTATGTGGAGTGCAGTTGGCAAGCTTAATTGATTCGAAAGAGTTGTGGACTAAAATACCTGAATAATAGTGATGTAGTAGGCCTATATTTCCGGAGAATAGAGGAAAATTCTCCAAAACCACAATATGAAACAATTCTATTTCTTATTATTTTAAATCAAATGCAATCAGTTTTACTTCTGCAAGATATTTTTCCGGATGATGGGGGTTAAAGTCTTTTTGGGTTAAATATTTTATTAGTTTCTTCTTGTTGCTTCTACACGTACTGCATAAGATTAATTGCCGTGTATTTTTTTTCAAAAGGAGTTAAAAGATAACGGGTGTTGTATACATAGAAAATATTATTATACATACTAAAATCCATATGTCATATCAGCCCGAGTGGCCCCATGTCTGCCCTCGGATTTCAGTATGTAGTCTTCTTTTTATCATATATTTAAAATACTTAATATTTGAGTTCACGGTCGTTTAAGAATGTTTAGTGCATATTTATGACCCTTTTCTTTAAAATCTAATAGAGCCAGTTTAGGTCTTTGAAAAAAAAATAAAGTCCACAGATTTGAGGAAAGAATTAAATTGCCTGTAGTTTTAAATAAATAAAAGTTAATTAACTTTTAAACTTTATATAAATGTTACTTCTGGCTGGATTCCTAATATAGTTTCAGAGTTATTCCCCTTAGATAACGTTAGCTCTCCCACCCTAAGAAAGGCAAACATGGATTTTTGCACGCCAGTCAATAGTGTCCCGATACGGCCATTTGCAGAAGTGTAACACCGCGTTAGTAACAACGCGCTAGCGCGAAGTGACAACGGTCTAGCCGTTGTTCACAACGCGATGGCGCGTTGACACTTGCAAAAGTGCAACAAAAGTGCGCCGCGCTAGCGCGTTGTTCACATGCAACTCGTGGGCGCGTTGTTACTAATGCATTTTTGCACTTTGCAATGACAACGCTCTAGCGCAAAGTGACGAAGCACCGGCGCGTTGTATACAACACGCCGTTGCGCTAACAAAACAACACGCCGTCATGCTAACAGTGCGTTAGGAACAACGCGCTAGCGCGAAGTGACAACGCACTGTTGCGCTAACACACAATACGCCGTCTCGTAACACAACTTCACACAATGAATTGTGTGTTGGCGCAACGGCGTGTTGTGTAAAGTTGCGTTAGCGTGAGGGCGTGTTGTGTGTTAGTGCAACGGTGTCTTGTTAACAACTTGGTAGTGGATCGTCACTTTGCGCTGGCGCGTTGTTCCTAACGCGATGTTACACTTTTGCAAATGGCCTTATCGAAACCGGTCCTTGATATGGGGTATTCTGACGTCACCCGTATCGCACAGTATGGAATCGGTATACATTTACTACTAAGTATATGATAAACAAGCCTTTTGCCTAGACAAGGAAGGTTAAATATATACAGAGCAAAGAATGAGGACGCATTTGATGAAATATATTCGGCAGGAATCTAGGCGCACACTAAAAAGTGAAAATCTCATTGGTTCGTCACATGATATTTCAGCATTCTATTGATATATTGTGTTCCTGTGATATAGGAAGGGGAATTGTGTTCTGATTTGCTAAAGTATGTTGTAAAGTGTTGCTAGATAAATCATTTGGTACAAAATGTTACAATTTTAAACACGTTTTTTCTATGAATTTGCTATCTCTAGGTCTAAGAAACGAGCAACACTTTTGTATAAAAATGGAGAGAAGACCCAAAGATCATAAGAAATGAAATTTTTCAAAAAGAAAATCACATTTTGTAAATGCACTGCTTCTTTTTATTTCTAAATTATCTTTTTCATCAAATACCAAGAGATAAATGTTTTAAAAATGCCGATAAAACTGAGTAAAATTATCTCCTTAATCTATATATAAATAGTGTTTTATGTGAAATAGGGGTATATAGATAGAATTGACCGACAAATTTTTACACAAGTGTTCGTAAAAGATATTGGATGCATGCTTACGTGTGTAAATAATTATGATGCACTCACAACATGCAAGTACAATAGACTCTTTGGGTAAAAGTTATAGATTTCTGTCTCTCTACAAAAATCGAGTTGAAAATTTAATCTAAATCGATTGCTAAGGCATAGGGAAGTTTTCTACGCCGAATAAATTCTATATAAAAACATATTCTCATACGGTTGATATTTTCTATTTAGGGAAACTTCGATGGGGGATTTTCTACGGGGAAAGGTTTACTATATGATACCGATATTTCCAAAAGCCACCTTTAATTCACGATGAAAATCAGTCTGATGTTTGTAAAACATTCTATTGCATTCTTTTCTACATGCGACATGTGAAACTTATAGCCATACAATAATGAAAAGATAATCAGAGCAATGTACACAAAGAATTCGTCTCTGTAGTGTAGTTTGTATATTTAACAACATATGTTTCTGTGGAATTTCTTAATTTTGCTCAATACGTTCACGATCTGTGGTAACTAGATTCTTACTTGATGTCTTCGTCTGGTTATTAAGGGCACCTGCTTCACTCTTTAAAGAAGATGTAAGATTTGTAGGG
>NW_026889810.1:0-365000 GCF_033153115.1 Saccostrea echinata
TACAACGGGGTATTTATCAAGATCATCCTACAATGAAAAGCTCTCGTTTTCAGTTGTTGGCCTAATTAACGATTAGTTCAAATAGAGTAAACTGAACTTTAGAATCAGGTAGCTCATCTAAAATCATAATCACATTTATATCCCCAATAAATAACTAAAATTAACTCGATAAAATACGGTAAAATTACACTAGATCTAATGCGTTATTTACATCAGTGGGTCTTTGTGACGTCATAAAAACACAAAATCAAGAACGATAAGCGGGTAACAAATTTATCAAGTGGACACGTTTAGGCCTTCATTTTTCAGTTAAGCAAAGGCGAAAAAAAATTTACGAAACGTGATTTGACATTCTTTCATACTAGTCTTTATGTTTAAAAACTAAAATCCTACTGTTATGAACCGTTTCATAGGACCTTTAAGCTCTTAGAGCCTGATTTCAATGGACAAATTTTTATAACCCCTCCCCTATATATAAGAGCAATTTTTGGAACTCGTTTTAAAATTATAAATCACTTATTTTCGCGGGGTTAAAATTTAGTTTTGAAAGATAATTTGTTCGAGGGGATTTTATATCGTTCGTAAAGGAGAAACATTATACAGTAGTCTGAATTTTTCACATTTAGAGACCGTTCACGGTAGCTCAGTCGGTAGAGCGCTCGCTTCGGGAGGTCGTGAGTTCGAATCTCGGCCGCGACTGACCTAAGTCGATAAAATATGGGTAGCAACTGTTCCTTCGCCATGCGCTCGGCACTTTGAATTGAAAGTTGCGGGTCCTTCGGATGAGACCTTTAAAACCGAGGACCCGTGTCATGGCAGGCGTTGGCACGATAAAGATCCCTTACTACTCAATGGCCCTGAGTGCCGAGTAAAGGTCAAAATTTGAAGCCCTTCACCGGTATATGGTGACGTCTCTATACGAGTGAAAAATTCTCGAATGGGACGTACACCAACATACAATCAATCACATTTAGAGGGGATATAAATTCGTTTGCCTGTACATTCCACGAAAACAACGGAAATTGCCTCCTTCCCACGAAATAAATGATTTCACCATACTCATGAACTGTTTAAATGGCCAAATTGCTATTTATATTCAATTTGTATTTCGGTTATGAAGGACACATATTCACTAAGTTTTACTACGTCATAGTCTCTAATAATCTAAGTGCAAAACATAATTTATTATAAACCATCAGTACTTGTACAATTTTTGTCAATTTGTTTTACTTTAACATCTTAAATGAAATATTTAAAAGTTTTAACATTTTTGCGAACATTAACAAATAATGGAATATATTGGCCCAATTCTCTGTTTCATTATACTGTGCGTTCAACAAGTCGGTGACGTCATACATAATGTTAGTATTTTTTAAATTTAAACCCTCTTAATATTCTGAAATATTTTAAAGATAACACGTCTACTTATCTTTTTTTTAGCTCACCTGAGCTGAAAGATCAAGTGAGCTTTTCTGATCACCCGTTGTCCGTCGTCCGTCCGTCTGTCTGTAAAGTTTTCGTATTCTCAACTTCTCAAAAACCACTGGGCCAATTTTAACCAAACTTGGTACAAAGCATCCTTGAGTGAAGGGAATTTTAAATTGTTAAAATGAAGGGCCAAGTCCCCTTCAAAGGGGGAATAATCAAGAAAGTACAAAAATTGGGTGGGGTCATTAAAAAATCTTCTTCTCAAGAACCACTTGGCCAGAAAAGCTGAAACTTACGTGGAAGCATCTTTGGGTAGTGTAGATTGTAAATTGTTCAAATCATGACCCCCGGGGGTAGGGCGGGGCCGCAATAGGGAATCCAAGGTTTACATTGAAATATGTAATAAAAATCTTTTTAAAATGTTTTTCTCAAGACCCACTGGGCCAGAAAGGCTGCAACCTACTTGGAAGCATTCTTGGAAAGTGTAGATTCTAAGTTGTTCAAATCATGACCCCCGGGGGTAGGGCGGGGCCACAATAGGGAATCCAAGGTTTACATTGAAATATGTGGTAAAAATCGTTAAAAATCTTCTTCTCAAGAACCAGAGGGCCAGAAAAGCTGAAACTTAATGTGGAAGCATCCAGGGGTAGTGTAGATTCTAATTGTTCAAATCATGACCGATAGGGGAAGGGTGGGGCCACAATAAGTACTACAAGGGGAGAAATCAGGTGAAAAACAGCAAGGCCAAAGTTACTCAGGTGAGCGTTGTGGCCCATGGGCCTCTTTTTTTTTTTCTTTTTAAATCTATGCTTACAAATTCCCAGTATGGACACAATGGCGGGCCCGTTTGTTTGTTGTTTAACGTCCTTCTCAAGATTTTTTTTATGGAGACGACGCCACCACCTGCCGGTGGAGGGCTGCAGAGGACTACGCACGCTAACTCTCAATTCCCGCCAACATTTTACTCCAATTTATTTCAATAGTAATGGCAATTTGGCCGTAAAATCTTTGTTGCATGTAAAGAACAGTTCAATGGCAACTGACTGATAATTTTCATACTAGTGTTAAATAGTTAATTATCCCTAATTCCAGCTCTTTAAATAAGGGGGGTAGATGATATATTTCGTTGAAATCAGGCTTTGAAGCATCACCATATTTTAAAATATTCTTGGATATGAATAAATGTTCCTCAAGTCTTCTTATGTTTTACTCATATAAAATTAAACATAATTATATTATTAATAAAATGCGATGTTTTGGTTGTAAACCATTTTGACATTGGTGAAAAAATAAGCATTTTTGTAGTTTTTTTGCCTGTAAACATACGTCCCTCCCGTGAAACACAAAAAGCTTTGGTATGAATATGTGAAATGACAGTCCAAATTACCTGTAAAAAGGAATTTTTGTTTCACGGGGGAAAAGATGTATTAAAAGTATTATCCGTTTTCTATTGATTTCTATAGTAAAAAACACAAGTTTAACCAAAATTATAGAGTTATCTCTCTTTGTTTTCCCAAAGAAGTAATGTTTTATGAAATTCATATAAATATATATATAGATATGAAAAATCATTCAAATGTGTTGACTTTTGAAAATTGGCTTGGAGATAGGCGGGAGAACAATAATATTGTTCGCAGTTCTTTTGTCCTATACTCGGCACTCATGCCCATTGAGCAGTGAGGGATCTTTTTCGTGCCAGCACCTACTGCGACAGGGGACCTCGATCGGTTTATACGGTCTCATCCGAAGGACCGGCCTCCACGTCCCGCAGTGGATTCGAACCCGCGACGTAAGGATCTACTCCTTACATCACGACTCTAGAGTAAACGCTCTAACCACTGCGCCACGGGGCGACTGGCGGGCCTGTAAACACGGAGATTCAAAACTATACTTAGACACTGTAGGCCATGGCACGGGCACTGGAAGTTAATGCAAATATTGAGAGGGAAGGGTAAGACACTCCTTTTGAGTCAAATTCGGGTTTTTGGTGTTGTGGGTGTTTTTTAAACGGCCTGACGCGATAAATCCTCTCTATAAACTTTAATACTTACAATATATATCTTGTGTTCTCTTTACTGTTTGCTTACATGTATTTTCATTATGCATTTGCGTATTTATTGCAAATGTTGGTAAATGAGGTTGCATCACTGTCTCCTGGGTACCACACCATGAAACTATGTGACAAATTGAGATGAGAACGAAAAGACGAAGGTGTCCACTATCAAATATTAAAAAAAACAAAATAGAAAAGGTTTCAGCTATAAAGGAGGAAACAACTTACGTCACTTATATTGGCATCTCTCAGCAAGTTGTTGATGAACAAATTCCCTCTCCCCTTGTATATGACAAAGAAAGTAATTATGTTGTCATTGATTTAGAGACAAAAGGCCTTGGGCACAACTATGACATCACACAGATTGCTGCTGTGGGATCAGATGGTTCACAATTTAGCTGTTACGTTACATCAAGGTGTAATATAAGTAAAGAAGCATCCAGAATAACTGGACTCACTTTCTCAAAAATTGAGAAACAAGTTGTTCTTACATGGTTTAGAGATCCAAGGAAAATCACCTTATGTTACATCACTTGATTTTATAGAATACCTCAGTTCTATAATATTCTAATATTAGTTGGTCGTAATGTAACAAATTTTGACATACCTGATTTTTCCAATTGAATTGAATTGCACATGTTTTCAAAATTTTTCAAAGCTGTAACAGGTTTTTAAATACTTTAAAAGTGTACCGTAGAGTTTTTCAATATCTGAGGTATACGTTTCATAACACACACAGGAAACACTGAAGAAGTATCTTCATTTAAATATAATGCGCTGAGGATGTCCATTTCCTCCAGCTATTGTTTGAAGGGAAGCTAGATATTTTGCCATGATACTGATTTATATTCCATGGCATATTTTTATTGTAAACTCTCATTTCTACTTGTGCTGGAGAGAAATGTTATTGTAATGCTGTTTGTGTCAAAATTTGCCGACAGTGGATTTCTTTAGAACACCTCGATGTAGCAAACAGAAAAGATTCACATTGTATAAAAAAAAATTATACCATAAGGAAAAAGCAAACACAGACCTACAAAAACAGAGGTGGGATCAGGTGCCATCGAGGAGTGAGCATCCCCCTGCCGACCGGTCATATCCACCCTGTGCTCCTTGTCATGATCGGTAAATAAGGAAAAATCCGTCGACAATTTAGTTGTGTAAATAATGGCCAACCAATTAGTATGAAAAAAGTTAGCCAGTATATGACTTAAAGATAGATTCTATTTGCTGGCAAGGTCATTGTACCGTGGGGCAACACAATCATCTACGAAATTTGATGAGAACAGAGATGATCGGATGTTCAGAATCTTGGACACAAAAAAATTGCTGAATTTATTTGATTAGGATATCGTCAAGAATACATTCCGGGAGCGGCGTGTCATTCGTATTACCCGTGAATTTATTTGTAATGGAATATAGTCTCTTACTTTAAAGTCTCTTACTTTCCACCCACGTTCCATGATTTTGTTCGAATTATACGACTGCTTCCTTTGATTAACAATTTTGAGGGTTCAATACATTTTTCTCGAAAAATATCAGGATGAACAGACAAGTCAGTACGTCTTCATACGCATTGACCTCTGTGGGTTTTTTTTTCTTCTTAGAATCGCAACATTCTTCAGAGAACCGCTCTGTATTTGGTTTCGCAACAATGGTCTGTGTTTGTAATGGAGCATGTTGCTCAATTAAAGCCCTCATATACGAGTCATGTTGTTTTACGGGTTGATCGGGTGATAAATCAAGGTGATACTTCGATAATGTAATTATAACCTCTCCTCCGAATTTATCAATCGCAATATTATCAAGTTTCCTAAACGATACAGATTTCCATGGTTCAGGTGGTTTAGATAGACATAGCGATGAATATATTCCTTTATGATCAACTGTAGATAATCCCCATTAATCACGAAGGAAATGGAATGGTCGTCAACAGAAGGGGTATCCGTCAAAATGTAACTTTCCACGCGCAATAACGAAATCCAAAGTATGACCATGCTTATGAGTGGGAGCCAGACCTGCCTACCCTTCCGCTTTTGGCGTAATTTTTCCGCTTTTTACCACAAAATTACGCTGTTACGTCATGAAAACTAATTTTACGCTTTTAAATATTTTTCCTAAACAACTTGGTGAAAGGCTTACTTTGGAGTTAAAGTAAAGGCTTTCCTAAATGAAAATGAGAAGGTAATTAATACTAATTAATAGAGGGTTTCGGTTCTTCACGATATGATTATTTACGATACAAACAACATACGTAATATACCTTGTAGTTATGCCTTTTAAACGGGTGACATGCCAAAATTAAGAAAAAAACTTTTGAATGATGTGTGCAATAAGTAAAGTCAATTTAATTTTCAATTCGGTTTATTCTTACATTGCTTAGAACAACACAGAGACAAGTAAATGTAAGAAAAACAAAAACGAAATAGCGGAATAATGTAGAATTTTTATTAATATGGAATTGAAACTCTGAATTATGTGATTTGCTAAAATTTTTCCATTCGTTCATTAGGAATGTAAGTTAAATAAGTTTGATGTGACTGCATTTAGGATACCAGTTATTACAACAAAGGGACTTTTTGTCTATAAATGATTTGAAAAAGAAACATTCATGCTTGCTTTGTTCAATGATGTACAATTTCAGGTTAATTTAGACAATACAGTATCATTGTAAAACACCAAACTAAGGAAACGTAAAGGATTACGCCTTTACCTCTGAAATTCCACCTAACTGAGTATTGAAATTACACCCTCGCAATGAAAAGGGTAGGCAGGTCTGGGGAGCTGATATGTGTTGCACAAGACCATCCTCTTGCAGCATCGCTTAGAATTGCCTGGAAGGCGGATCAATAGATTTTTCGAGGTGTAAATTGATATCACCTGCCATGAACAGTTCCTTCGGAGATATGACATGCTGATTGAAATATAAGGACCATTCCTCTAAAAAAAATCTTACACTTTTTTCATCCGATATCGTCTATAAAAAGCGTGTGAAAAATCAAATGATGTTGATGTTATCAAAGATACCATATTTAAGACGGAAAATGACTTTCTTTTTTTGCTGTTATGGTTTAAATAAAAAATGAAGTTTAAATTGATGTGCAGCACAAGGAAGTAATTTGCGAACAAGACTTGAAAACTTTGTTCAGAGGTGAAGTTTTTAGCTCACTTGAGCCGAAGGATCAAGCCTCTTGTTAGTTGTGGTACATTCAAACACTCACTTCAATACACAGTTTTCTTTGAAGTTATATTATACTGGAGAAAATCTCATTAACATTTGGAAAAACTCGATTATGTAATCCAGGAAGACCATGATGACAGGTGAAAGCCTGTTCTAATACCATGATTTCACAAAAACCACCTGGGATGGAATTCGTCTTCCAGGATAGTGGAAGGATGTACGAATAACCTGATAAATGTATAACATAAGCGTCTAAATTTGCAAAGATTATCATTTTATGTATGTGTCATTTACAGTGTTTACATTAGGAATGCTGATACCTGTATCTTGCAAACTTCCAAACATAGGATCATTAACAGCTAAGCCTCATGCCATGTCTATATAATGTAAAACATGCCACACCTAGACCAATCTTAAAAAAAATTCTTTGTATTTACCGACCTATAATTTTTAGTGTGGGTAGGTAGGTATTTTTTTCTTTTTATTGTAATTATCAGATGTTAGATGAGAAAAATAGGCTTACTTAACATAAATAAGCTCCACTTTTCATAAGCCATGATTGACAAAAACTAAAATAGAAAATAAAACAGTTTAAATATCCTGAAAGCTTGAAAATTAAAAAAAAAAAACAAAATAGCTGAAAATAATAATAAAATAAAATAGCTGAAAAAAGTTTGGGTCGTGTGCATTTACAGTGGGTGGGTAGGCAACTGCTAACAAATTTGAATTTAAGCCCCTATTTACGAGATTTTCAAACAAGTCTTTTCTTGTAAAATTAATTTAATTTTCTGTCTTTAATGTAACCTGATCTAAAATACAAAGTAGAAAATGAAAATGTATTTTTCATGTACTAAATGAATATAGAATTTATATTGTTGCAATATGTGTATGATATCCTATAGGCAATCCATATTGTCCAGTGATGAGCAGTGCAAAGTCCTTCGCTAAAAGATATATATGAACTGAAGTCTGATGCAAAGGATCAGGTCTTTCATGATTTTTCACCAATCACTGCATAGGAGCTACTTTTTACACCAATCACTGCATAAGGGTCTCGGCACATAATTGGTATATCTAAACATAGATATGAAAGTAGTTTGGAACATTATTCCACAAAAAAAGTGATTCAAAGAAACGCAAAATGTCAGATGCCTTGGCAGCAAAACTATCTAATGCAAGTCCACAGCAATTCAACAGCTTTCCCATGAGACCAAGAGAAAACAACGGAATGCCTGATTCAGTCTCCACTGCTTCTGTTCAAGAATTTTCAGATATTGTCCATTCTGAAAAAAAGTTTGTAAAAATGTGTTGCAACTGAATATAAACACTGCTTTTAACTATGCATATATGGATGCAACTTCTGATAGGAACAATTTTATGTGCCCGCCATAAAATGGCAGGGGCTGATAGTGTTACCTGTTCCGGCATTCTGTCATCATTCACTTTCCGTTCATTATCTCTGCAACGGTTGCACACATTCAACTCAGATTCGATGTATGAATACGTCTTGGGAATACACAGGTCAAGTTCGGATTTGGTCATGGTCCGATGATTTTGACAGGGTAATCCCTTTTCAACTTAGAAAAAATAAGAAATTTTCAGTTTCTGCTCTCTAACTTTTGTAGGGAAGTATGTAAAAGGTTAAAATAGCATATGCAGATATTTAAACAGAAAATACAGGTCCAAGTTCGAATTTGATCGTGGTCCGATGATTTTTGACAGAGTTATCCCTCTTGAACTTAGAAAAAATAAGAATTTTTCAGTTTCTGTTAACTTTTGTCGGGAACCGTTCACGGTAGCTCAGTCGGTAGAGCGCTCGCCCCGTGATCGGGAGGTCGTGAGTTCGAATCTCGGCCGCGACTGACCCAAGTCGATAAAATATGGGAAACAACTGTTCCTTCGCCATGCTCTTGGCACTTTGAAGTGAAAGTTACGGGTCCTTCGGATGAGACCTTAAAAACCGAGGCCCTAGTGTCACAGCAGGCGTTGGCACGATAAAGATCCCTCACTGCTCAATGGCCCTGAGGGTCGAGTAAAGGTCAAAATTTGAAGCCCTTCACCGGTACATGGTGAAGTATCTATATGAGTGAAGAATTCTTTAATGGGACGTGAAACAAAATACAATCAATCAATAAATCAATTTTTGTAGGGATGTATGTAAAAGGTTGTAATTGTATAGCAGGTATTTTACCAGAAAATACGGGTCAAGTTCGAATACAAATGTAAAACTAAATATTGAATTTGAAATTCTGCCTGCTTGCGGGGGCCTTCGTGCGATAACTAGAAAATCTAGTTTTCATCTTTTACGGTCGATACCATGACCATATCGGCACATACAACCTATCATTGAGTCAAATGATGACTGACGCACGGGTGGGTGTAAACGGTCGGCAGGGAATGCACAATCCTCTATGGCACCTGATCCCACCTCTAAATTTTGAGATTCGTGTTTGCTCTACTCAAACCTTGTATCGTTTCATTGGACTTTTGAGATTGAATACTGTTCGTTATCTTCATATTTCATTAAGAAGGCGTCGCCCGCGTGGCCAGTGGTTAGAGCGTTTGCTCTAAGAGTCGCGGTGTAAGGAGTTGATCCTTACGTCGCGGGTTCGAATCCCACTGTTGGACGTGGAGACCGGTCCTTCGGATGAGACCGTATAAATTGAGGTCCCGTGTCGCAGTAGGTGCTGGCACGAAAAAAAGATTTCTCATTGCTCAATGGCCCTAAGTGCCGAGTATTGGTCAAAATTTGCAGCTCTCCACCGGTAAGTGGTGGCGTCTCCATGTGAGTGAAAAATTCTCGAGAGGGACGTTAAACAACAATAAACAAACATTAAGAAGGCATTTTGCGGAAATGCGAAGGCATTTTGCGGAAATGCTTGCTGTGTGTATAATTTCCCATCATGAGTTGAATCTGGAAGAGACATTTTGAGAATTAGTGTATGAGTCCAATTCTCCCCTCATCTTGATAAGTCCCAAGAGGAAATGTGTGCTGCAATATTTTTTTTTACATAATTTCTCGCTAACGGAAAGTATGCAAGCCACAAGTAAAATTAATTCTACATCAACAGGATAAAGCTTTTCGTTCAAATTTAGAATTTGGACTGGTATTGGTAAATACAGATACAAGGGAGTACATATATTTTAAGTATTATTTAGAGAACGAGACAGGTACTGTATCGAAGATACAAATTTGGGGGTGGCCGAGTGCGTAGCACGAGTCTCCACCCCTAAATTTGTATCTACGATACAGAACCTGTCGAGTTCTCTAAATGATTTGTGACACGATCAATCAAAAAAAACCCTCTTCATAGCTGTGCAGCATCCAAACTTCGGCCAGAGTTCGTTTGTTCTCTCTGTTCTCTCGCCTCGACGGGGAGTATACATCCGCAGTATATATATTTCCACGGACAGCGTAAGATTTAACCAAATTAGTTTTGACAACGGGGTAGACGTAACAGACTTGAAGTCAGTCTTAATTGATAAGGTGGACGATTTAACCTTGTTGTAGATGGAGATTTATCCTAATTTATTTCAGGGGTCTTAAAATCTCAGTTAAACTAGATACACATACAAGCGATACAGACAGTTTTTTGATGGACTTTGATGTTACGGATTTTTATTTTCTTATTGAAATGCGACATAAAAAAAACTAAGTAAAAGAGATGTGCGGCAGTCGTCGGCGATAAGGATTTAAGATGAAATTAAAATTAATTTTTTTTTTGCACTTAGCTTTTAAGTTAAGAAATGAAAAAAAGTTGTGGTTCATTCTTCGTATGTCCTATCTTTACATCCGTATATATGTATTAATGATATGTTACAATGTTTGTACAATGTTTGTCATATTCATCTTTACAGAAGCGCCATACCAAGCAAATTTGTTCTATAAGCGCTGTTTTTCATGCATAGAAGCGCCATACCACACCATTCTGATTTTTCTGTGTATACTGTAAGAGATACAGCATTTATTTTTTTTATCATTAAAGAGTTAAAAAAAAAGGTTTTGAAGAGTAAAAAAAGATTTTTTTGTTCCCTGTCTGTCTAAGCATTTAAATTAGTCGGCGTTCGCTGTATTTTTTCACTTCTAAACTAGTACGTCTATACTGCAAGATCTCAATTGTCTATTTAGAGAAATATGGGTGGAAGAGATGGCAGATTTTGAAAATACTTTAGAATCTTATAGAAGAAGGGTAGTAACATTTTTTAATCAAAATAGAAACATTTCTAGCAAATAAAAACAACAGTGGTGATTTACCCCAATATTCAATGTAGCTTTAAAGCTGAATGTGATGCGATGGATGTGCAATGTGATGAAATTTTAAAGTCACAGTACAACGTTTAAATTCCGATTTTCACACTCTAACATAGTCTTTTCGATTCAGTCCTTTTTCACAGATATCTCATCGAAAAATATGTTTTGTCGTGTACATCTCTATAAAGACGCTTGAAAGAAAATTTGTTATAAAACGACTTGTTGCACATTGTAAAAATTGTTCGCATAATTGACAACCGCTCTTTCAAATCAGATTGATCTAGACTTTATGAGAACATTTTTTAATCTTATATATTATATCATTAGACATAAACATTTAATACATTATTAAATGTATCGACATCGACGGATGTCCGGTAATGTATTTCTTTTCTTTTAAATTTTCTAGATTTTTCCATACTGCTTTCATAGGAAAATAACATATTGAACACAGATTTTTTTTTTTTTACAACACACAGCAATTTTAAGTTTTCCAAAGATTTTTTCTCCTATTTCTTTGCAATTTATTTTATTATTTTAGACAATCACAGAAGAAAGTCTGCAACAACTATTATGAAAGCTGGAAGAGAGCTTGAAGGCCTTGTAGCAGCAACTTCGGGGCAGGAGAATCCTCCGGAAATTAGATGTTTGCCACTTTTGTAAAATTTAATAGTTTATTTGATTTTTAAAAAATTAGATGGTCAATAACTTGGCCAACTTTTTTCAATGGGTCTTCCTGGCCGCTCACTTGGCAGGGCTTATTTGCTATAAAGTTTTCTTTGAAGTGCATCAAGCCTTCACAAGGGAGGTATGTCAGGAAGGTAGGGACATTTGGGGGTGTCGTAGGCAGTAACGGTATAATGTTATGGTTGGACCTAACCCTTACATTACCGTACTAAGATTATAGAGGAAAAGCCCCTTTGTGGAGAGGATGTAACTCTACAATATCCAACTCCTATTTTGCAAAAGATTTGGGGGTTATCCGGGAGGGAGGCCCGAAAGGTGACCATCCCCCTCTAGACATGTACTCCTAAGGAATCACCTCAAAGATAACTTGCAACTTTTTTTCTTTTCCTTTTCACGCTTTCAAACATTTGCAAGTACTGAAAAACCACACGATCAAGATTTTACACCTTGGTTAATTTTGACACATAGTTTTCTTTTTTGGATAATTTTCAATAATCACAATTTCATTTTTCCCTGGAAATTAATTATGATTAATTGCCCAAACAGAAGAAATATAGTGTGACATTAGCTAAAAATAAAGTTCCTTGATTTTTTAAAATAATTTACACTGTTGTCTATTTTTATGTTTACACTGTAATATATCATTTCAGACAACTTGACAGGAAACAGAGCTCGAGCGTCAAGTAACAACAAACGCTAGCGTCCTGGAGAGGAAAATTTTAGAACATTGGCACTCTCCAAGAGACAGGATTAATGAAGCTTTGAACAAGAAGGAAGAGCTGAATTACCACATGGGCTTTTACTTTTCTGCACAATTCAAAACGGCAATCCATGTGTGGACATCAGACAATACTGGCGACCATCAGACATAGAAATTCTCGCGCCATCGAAAAAGGGACTTTGTCACCGCCCGGGGTCAAACAAAAATTAGGACAAGAAGAATGCGGTGGGGTTATATGTATACACGATTTCCACCTTTACCATTCGTGTGCATACTCTGCTGAAACACTAAACCGTGGAGTTATGTGTGTTACACATGTAAACAACTTGCTTGTTGTATAGATTGATTCAGGCGACTGCAGACCCGCAGTTTCCCTCTCTGTCGGAGAAGAACACCACTAGGTCAATTACTATCATCGATAATCGGTGTATGGTTATACTAGGTCAATTACTATCATCGATAATTGGTGTGGCTATACTAGGTAAATTACTACCATCGATAATCGGTGTATGGTTATACTAGGTAAATTACTATCATCGATAATCGGTGTATGGTTATACTAGGTAAATTACTATCATCGATAATCGGTGTATGGTTATACTAGGTAAATTATTGCATGAATTTTATTTTTTTTTTTAAATCTTATTTTCTTTCATACGCTACTTCATCCTCTGAAAACTTAAAACGCGAAATATAGGGAGGGGTAGTACAAAATGGTACAAAATACTTGTATAAGTGACAAAAAAACGCTCTTTCAAATTTGATTGAACTACTCAACTACATAATGGGTACACTGACCCAGACGGTTTAATTAATATCATTATTTTGTCGGATATACATTAAGACCATGATTTAATCTCTTTATTTATTTATTATTACTAAGAATGATATCCCAAAAATCAAATACAACACGACAAATCTTGTCGCTCCTTTTAATTCTCTTATACATCTTTCTTATTTACTTAGATCAATCAATTTGTCAGTCAGTACAAATAAATTAATGTTAGACATCCGTCAATATCCGAGTCCCGGCCGGTATTAATTATTCGGGTTTTTTAAAAGCATTTGATGTTCAACAATGTAAGGGTTTTTTCCCATAGGAATTTCCCGATGATATAGACAAACTACATTCCGACGATAGTAAAGTCGGTAATTCGCAAACGCCTTGGACGCCAATGCGCTATATATATATGATGTAGGAAAAGAAATGCCCTTGTGTGCTTTCGTGCGTATGTGCATGCCAGACTACTTTAAACCTCAGAAACGAGATAAATGTACCCCTGCATATGATTGGTTGTCCCACTGTTGGAATGTAAAGCCATCAAACGGAGGATTAATTCTGGTAAAGAAAAGAAAATAGGTCGCTTTCCTGTCGAGGGTTACGACGAGGCAACTTACACGGTGGATGTTACTGGCATGGACATCGTTGTTGATTGAACCGCAACGTCAAAAACGACAAGCTTGTACAAAGGAGACATATTAAAACCATGCTTGCAACGAATAACCACATAAAACAAGATTTCAAGGTCGTTCAGTAAGTAAATATACCTTCCGCAACAACATTCGTACCAACCTTCAGCTGGGTAAAAAGTCAACTCTAGAAAATTTATAGGTCAAGGTTCTATTACACCTGAAAAAAAGTCAACTCTAGAAAATCTATACGTCAAGGTTCTACTACACCTGAAAAAAAAGTCAACTCTAGAGGTCAAGGTTCTATTACACCTGAAACAATCATTCACGCGGAGATGAATGGTAAGTTATTCGGTATAGTAGAATGCGACATTCGCGTTCCCGAAACTTGGTTTGCTCACTTTAATCACCCAATTATGACGCCTTTCGAGTACTTCTCGGAGATTACTACCAAAATAACGCACATCCTAATAAAAGATTAATACTAATTATTACGTTGTTTTTTATTACGTTGAAAAAATAAATTGCAACTATCTGTGATCTTTGTGATTTGTGAGACATGACACTCTGCAAATTGAATGTTGAAAAAAATCATATTATACAATATCAAATTAATCTTGATAACTTTATATCAATTTCATTTTATAAATAGAAGGCTGTTCATCCAGTAGCTTATGTTTTTTGACAGTTTCATTAATTAAAAAAATAGAATGAGCAATTAAATTTTCACTCTAATTGTTTAACCACCTCTTAGATGCATCAAAATTAGTGATTAAGCACCTTCTCTGAAAAACCCAGCGGGGGGGGGGGGATTTGTCCTTTTTGGACAGATCTAGTTTAGATATATCACGTTATCTTCAGTCTTTTCATTCAAGATCTCTCAAATATTTATAGGTGCTTTTTTGTCAGATTGGTGTTCCACAGGGTTGCAATCAGAAACGTTTTTGTTTGTTTGTTTATTGTTTAGCGTCCCTCTCGAGAATTTTTCACTCATATGGAGACGCCACCCCTTGCCGGTTGAAAGCTACAAATTTTGACCTATATTCGGCACTCAACGCCATTGAGCAGTGAGGGATCTGTTTCATGCCAGCACCTACTGCGACACGGGACCTCGGTTTATACGGTCTCATCCGAAGGACCAGTCTCCACGTCCCACAGTGGGATTCGAACCTGCGACGTAGGGATCAACTCTTTACTCCGCGACTCTAGAGCGAACGCTCTTACCACTGCGCCACGCGGGCGACAGATCAGAAACGTTGTGTTGGCCATACCACAGGAATGTTCTTCAGGCAATACGAGTACTTTTGATATGTCTAATTACGTAAACATATTTTTCATGCAGATGAGTCTTCTTGACGCAGCGATATTTTAAAAACTTGGAATATTTAAAAAAAAAAAACGTGAATAATTAATAACAAACCGATAAAAATAATTTTTTTAAACTGCGTTTAATACTCATCCGAAAGGGTACATACATGTATTTATCCATTAAAATTTTATCGGGCTGCAACCAATTATGGCAAATAGATAAAAACAATTTCGCTAAACATATAACTATATGGTAAAAGATTTCTATCCTTCATAGATATAGTGATTTTTCCTTTGCTAAGCGCCGGGCAATAGAAGTGAAAGTCAGGGGGCTTTTGGACGAGACCTTAAAAGTTGAGGTCCCCTTACACGGTAGGCGTTGGCATGATAAAGAACCCTCACTGCTCAATGGCCCTGAGTGCTGAGTGTAAGGTGTAAACTTGAAGCCCTTCTCCGGCTTACGGTGACATCTCTATATGAGTGAAAACTTCAACAACATACAATCAATATCCTCAGCTCTCCATTATGTGAACTAATAAAATTAATGTTAAGAAATCAAAAATAGAAAACATACTTCAAAAATAAAACAATCAAAATAAGAAAATTAAAAAATAAAGTTAAAAAGTATTTTTTACTTCTTCTCCTCAAATCATGGTTTTTGAAAATTGAAAATCACGTAATTCTCCCTAATTGTTTAAACATATAAAAAAATGTCATATCAAAATACTTAAATGCCACTTAAAACATTCGACCAATGAGTTTTGATGTACTTCCTCGAAGCTTCTTAATGCAATACTTCATGTAACAAAAATTTTTATTGGTTGTCAGACTAAAATCTGGACGGATGGGATCGATCCTGTTAAAGCTTCCATCGCTTTGCATTGTTCTTAAAAAAATTAAATTTTTCCAATGGATTAAATTTATGAATTTCACAAGAATGCGTAAATACTTACTTTTCCCATAATATATGCCGTGTATAGATAGGAATCCTGTAGTATTTTGTGTATTATCAGTGATTAAAAAAAACAGTGAAGACTGACGACCTACTTGTTTTCTGTTTAGAATATACAGGTAATACCTGTAAAAGGTAAAGCAGCAACCCAGCCTTTCATGTATTTTGAGATTACAGTTCAGTACTGGAAACTTATAATTATGTTGAACATATTTCCTTCCTCAAGAATCATTTAAAAGTTAATTTGATAGTTAGCAAGCTATTGAAAAACAAGTTAATGAAACAAGGATATCAACAGTCTCGTTTGAAGTCATCATTTCGCAAGTTTTACGGTCGATACAATGACCTTGTCAGCTTTACAACCTGTCATTGAGTCAGATGATGGCTGACGTTTTAATACTAATTGTTTGGTCATTATTTATTCCCTGAACTGTTAACGCTTTTTTTCTATTGCTATCCGTTTTTGTCCGGCATCGCGCGTTAAGTTTTGAACATTTTTAACTTCTTCTCTAGAACCGCTTAATCATTTTCAACCAGTTTTGGCATATAGCATCTTTGGGTGAACGGGAACATAACTTGTGAATTTCATGGTCCCTGTCTCCCTGAGGCCCCAGGGGTGGGGTTAAAACCACCAAAATTGATGTAATCTCTAAAAATCTTCTTTACTCCTGGACATCAAGCAGTAAAACTGTTGGCATGATTGTACATGTAATATGCATTGGGCCCTCTACCAAAATTGAGATTCATAGCCTCAGGGTCAGGGGTTCTTGTGCTAGGGTGGGGCTATATAGTGAAAGTGCATTATTTCTCCTGGGTATAAACAACTAAGTGCATGGTTATGATAAGATATGATATGTTAGGGCGAGGCTCTATTGATTATATAGTGAAAATGCATTAATTCTTAGAAAATCTTCTCTGCTCCTGGGTATTATTTAAACAAACTAAGTGGATCGTTATGATAACCTTGATTCTTTTTCCAAAATTTTGAGTTTCATGGCCCCTTGGTCAGGGGTTCTGGTGTTAGGGCGGGGCTCCCGAAAACCTGACCTCCTAATGTCCAAATACTTTCTTCTGATTTCCATTACTGAAACTCTTCAAATTACAAGCGCGTTTGGTCATTTGACGGGGATAACCATAATATGTGGCGCAAGGCTCTGTACACGTTGTCGACGACAATCTATTTAGGTCCATTTTTTTCTTGGGCATCAGTATGTATTCCAATGGGTCACAATGTGTGCAATGCAATTCTGCGCATAATTTTGTTGGCTACTATGTCTGCAGGGGTGATAATTTGTGTCTCTACACTTTATCTCATTTGTGACCAGCAGCCACTTAAGAATGTTTTTCTTCACAGCAATGGACTGCAAAAGACACACAAAAAGTGTAAAGATAAGAGATAAGTTAATATTTATTTAAAGTCGGGTAAATCAAACAAAAAACATTACCTCTGAAGAGCTATTTCCCGACTACATAATATCACATATAATACAACAACACAGAATAAACAAGAAACAGTACTTAAAAATCACACTACTAAAATATCAATATATCACATGATGCATTACAATGACATATGACATAATATTCGTCCCAATAAGACCAACAAACTGAAATAAATTCTGTTTACTATTATCTAAAAATAAAAGTTAGCAACAAGCACTGCAATTACAACTATTTCCGTACCAACTACTTATGTTTGGTTTGAATTGGTTAAAAGTAGTAATATTTCTAAAAGATTCTGGTAAAGAATTCCAAAGTTTTGCGGATTCATATCTGAAAGATTTCAAACCATATGTTGTTGATCTTGTTTTTGGTAAAAAAGCAGTTTTCGTATATCTAAAAGAATATGACGTTTCTTTAATATGGATAAAATCGTGCAGATAAGAGTAAAAGTTTTGATTTTTTTGTTCTATTCCGTTATTCTCCAAAAAATCTCGTATTAGAAACATAAATGGTAGATGATGAGATGAGAAGTGAAATTTGAAAAAGAAAAGGCCACTCAACATAAACTGACACCTACAACGGAAAAATACATGTTTTACTATGTACCACAGAATGCAATATGTTAAATGCATATACAAATATATAATATAATGAGCTGCCTTGTTAAACTTGGTCTCATTCAGGTCAGAGTACGGGCTTTCGCCATCCTGTAGTAAGTGAAGTTATGTTATATATGAAGTTGAACATGTCGAAGTACATTTTCACAATATGTAATGTGTAATAAAATTTAACCTCGTGTACATTCAAAACACTTAACAATGGAGCTGACATCTGATATCATTGAAGTGAAGATCAATGTTCACGTCACCTTATAGACTACTGAAATAATATAGTAAATAAATTTCTCATTAAAATAGTTTATTTCTCAACCAGGACGAAGAAAATATTCCATAGTCTCTGAAGTGTTGCACATAGTAGGAAACCAGCGACAACAGAGAGACTAGTTGTGTAGGAGACAAACTCGTACATCCATTGTCTTTATTATTTGTATGTTTCCCTACTAAAAAATAAAAGGGAAGAGGTGCATAACAATTTTTCGTAAAAAGTGTAACATGTTTACAATTTTTTTTATAGATGTGTAATATGAAAATTAAACAAAAACATTCTCTGTCAGTACGTATTACCTGATGAAAACCTCGTTATCTACTGTTTTTATTATTTGAAGAATTCCCTAGTTTAAAGAAGTGTAAAATGTTCATTACAACCTAGTTATAAAAAAGTCAACTGTATGTGACCTTGTAGAATTTCTTCTTTTAGAAATTAGAGTCCTACCTGAGGTTGTGAAGACCTTTTCCGGTTTGAAGTCAATGGTTTGTCCGTCCATTGTGCACTGATAATCTTCAGGATAAACCACAATATAACCGTCAATCCCGTGTTTGTGGATGTGTCCTAAAATGTGTTAATGAACATATATTGTTTTTCATTTATAAAATGTTTTTTATAGAGTTCGACCTATAAGCTAATAAATGTTATTCTTTTAAAACTTTAAGTGCAACAAGGATTTTACACTTCAATACGTGTTACTTATTGATCTAGTGCTTTTTCAGTGTTCGACACATAATCTAATATATGTTTATTCTTTTGAATATTAAAGTTCAACAAGCTTTTTGTTCTTCAACGCGAGATTTTCCAACCCAAAAAGCAGAATAGATGCATTATAATCCCTTTCTTTTATTTTTAAATAACATCGTATAAATATGTAACAAATACGTAAAAATTTAACATTAATATGCATGTAATTATATAATAACCAGTGACCCACCTTGTTCTAGGGTTTTACATTGAGTCGCTGATTTTACACTGTTCCATTTACAGCTTTCGATGAAGTCTCCGCTTTTCTTGTATTTTATGTGAATTCCTCTTGACAAATTAAAGAAAGTATGTTTGCAGGTCAAAAAAGCGTGTGTATTGTTATGAGTTGCACTAACTGTAAATTCTGAAACTAGGAAACAAAAAACAAATCATAAAATATTCATTTTTTTATGATTGGTTAAACCGTTACAAAAGAGAGAGTTAAACTTACGACATGGTTTCAGACGGATACTCCTGATAGGTGACCTTCCATCTTGACATGTAGAAGTTATCAACAAATTTTTTTCAGCATGTTTTTCAAGAATGAAGGTGAAACCGAACTCCAACGAGTTATTTTTTTTATTAAAATACCCAGATGTACAAATAATCCTTGAGGTCCATTTGCAATAATTGATTAAATTTGGATCATTCTCTAGAGCCACTTTTATCTCTTTAACATTACATTTTGGGGGAACAGTCCTGATTATTTTCCTTTCACGATGGCAGATTCCTGTTGCTAGTTCCTCGTGGTTAATAATTTGTGACGAGATCACTGTAAATGAAGAAACATGATATATGAAAATTTACAAATCTGTAATTAGAAATGTTTTCCCATTAAATCGACATGAATGTCTCATTAATCTCCGAAATTTGGTAAAATGTGAAACAATATGAATTAATTTAACTTACAGATGTATTCTGTCATGTTTACTTCCCTTTTTCTGTTTCTTTAAAGACGGCCTTTGTTTTGTTAATAGAATTACGCTTATATATACATAAACTGATACAGATATCACCATTAGTGTAGAAAAGAAAATGGTATGAAATAAGACATATTTTGCCTTTGAAACAGGAAGTGTGGGACAGAGAAAGGACACCAGGTCATGTGACTCCCGCTATGTAAATATGTTCGTTGCAGATAGTAAAGGACATAATAGTATATTAAAATTGACAAACAATGGTGAAAAGAATTGAATGCTGCTTGAGTCTTTTTCATAGAGTTTTAACGTTAAGGTGTTTATACGACGTCCTGTGATCTCAACGTTAACTAGTTATTGTTTAACTCCGGAGATCTAAAAGACCAGGGGGTCGTATCATAAAGAGTACTTAAGTCTGAGTTCTATGCATGCTTCAGTAGGAATTAAGTACATTTTTAGACTTACAACCGTAAATAAATCATAGTTCTATGTTAACATGTATGAAGTATTGATTTATATAATAAAATGTAAATATTGAACAATGTAAACACTACCTGTACGAAAATTTACGCCCTGACCTTGGGCGGAAATCAAAAGACGGAATCCGCCTTTATCTATAAAGAACTTAATAAGACTATTAGACGGAGTCCGGGTGGAATCAGGGCGGAATAGGGCTCGAAATATTTAAATGAGTTAAGGCGTATTCCGCCTTTCCTAATATGGATTACTTTCAAGGCATATTCCGCCTTACCTGCAAGGCGTATTCCGCATTAATGGCAAGGCGTATTCCGCCTTACTTAGGATAGGCGTATTCCGCCTTACTAGCAAGGTATTCTGCCTTACTTAAGATAGGCGTATTCCGCCTTACTAGCAAGGGGTATTCCGCCTTAATGGTTAGAGGGATTTTGCATTAATGGTTACATAATCTGCCTATCACTGTGTACATCAGCTATTGTTGTTTCAGACTTTTACAAACTTAACAATTAAAAAAAATGAAATTATACAAATTATAAATCATTTATTTACAAGTTCTTTAAAATTCAATGACTAAAAAAATTTTACATTTGAAAATGTTATGACTTGCCTTAAATTCACATGAAATAAAAAGATAAAAAATATTGTACCAAAACTTGATTTTTCTTCATACATCTACATAATAATGTGACTGTCACAGTTGAATTAACAATAAAAAAAGAAAGACAAAACCAATGTTTAAAAGTCAATTCAACAAAACAATTAGCTGTTAATTTACCACTGGTTGATTATTTTCACAAAATTCTTTCTGTCTGCAAGGAAAGAGTGTGTCATTTTTATTGTTCTTCTTCCTAAGTTATCTGGAATAACTTATCTTTTCCATGATTCAAGCTTTAAATCCTTTGCCATTCTTCACACACGGTCACCACATGTTGAAGTCTATAAAGAAAATACAAACTGAGATGAATTTCTTGTTTTAAAACAACTCTTCAACATTTTTCAATAAAATGACTCTTTTATGGCATTCTATTCTGTATTACAGATCAGGATGCAAACAGTCTTGTCTAATTTCTCTCAACACTAAAACTTACAAAATATAAGAATAATTTTTCATATATTTATCAGATGTCTGATGTCTTCATGTATTCTTACCTCTCATAACCTCCAATACAGTTGAATGAAGCACAGGTGTTAGATTGCATTCCTTTTTCCCATGAATCTTCGGCAAGCTCTCAAATGAGAGGTCTAAGCAGCATTGCCAGTTTACTCCAAAGGGTGGATGGACAGTGACTTCTGGCCTTCATCCTGACTTGCTGCAGTTGCCGCAGTCCTCATTTTACCTTTATCGGCCAAAATTGCTGAGGACTTAAAAAGCTCGAAGTGCTGAAATGTATAACACTGCACTGCAGAAAATCCTAATATCTACAGTTTTAAAATTGACTTAAATAGGTTTTTAATCTCTTATTCAAGTACTTTTCATAATCTTCATATATTTGTAAAAGGTAATAACATAAGACCCCATTCTACAAACACTTTTAATTTACATGTATATTCAAAAGCTGCTCACGAAATATGTAGATCTAACTTAAATGAATATACTCATTTCCATGTATGTTTTGAAATGTACATTTGCAGCTGCTTATTGAATAATTAGGAAAACTATAGTGTAGATGCATCAACGTTATGAGGAATGGTACACTTCAATATGGATGAAAAAATAAATTTAAAAAAAACTTGTTCAAATTTCACCCAATAAATGTATTTTAAGAATTTCATCAAGGTAAAAAAAAAAAGAAATCCATGTACATGATGTATATATTAATATTTTAAATGATGACTTACATCTCAGAACCTGACTCCTAATCCCAACTGAGCAGCGAACTACACTTTTAGAAGGGTGTCTGTGTCACCATTCCACTTATAAACCACTGGTTAAACCAGTGCTAACACACATCATATCGTGATTTTAAAACTGGAAGTAACTACAGGTCGCTAATTTTAAAAGGAAATCGTATTTCCGGAAAACACATGCGCAAAGTGAAAAATAAAATTACAAAAGTACATGTTGATTAATAATTGACAAATGAATTAGTAATTTTTTTTATCCTTTATCTTTGTACTTTTTAATATTTAATATTTTGATCTAAAAGGATATACTCATAACATTGAAAACAAGGGGGGGGGGGTTGAGGCTACCCTACATTAGGCAAAAAGAAATGGCGCCTGAATTTTTATGCGCAAACTTTTTTTTAACATCTGGGTTAGTGTAGAGTATAATGTGAATATAGGGCCTCAGTGCTATTCCAGTTGGAATTAATTATCAGAAGTAATGGTGGAGAGTGGTGTGCACATATTTTGGCTGTACGAATTCAAAAAAAGAGAGAAAAGAAAGAACACCGCTAAAAATTTTAACTTACCATTGTTTTTCACAGTTACATGTATTCCTGTACAGTGTTTAGAGGTCCTTCTTTGTCCATTCAGCATGTTCACCGAGCATAATTTGCTTCACTTCAAAGCATAGTTAAGAATAACACCAAAAGTTTTATTTTATCACTCTTTTTTCCAAAAACACATAACAAATCATCTTCAGAATAGTAATTTACAGGCATACATCTTGCCTGAGTTCCTTTTTAAACTGAATAAGATACAAAGATTCATCAACCAAATTGATCAACAGTCATCACTTTCAAAATCTGCATTCAAACTGACCAATGCATCCAAAGAGAGGCTCTGCCTGAAAACTTCCGCCCCCTGTAGAGGGTGGTCAAGCAGGAGCGCATTAGAAACGTATATCTGATATACAATATGGCTGCAAAAAATTACTCCTCTAGGAAACGCAATCTTCAATGTAATAAAAAGCCTAATATTCAAAGTCTAATAACTGGATTAAAAGCCATGTTTGACTATTTTTTTTCCGAATATTTCCCCATTAGTGCCTTTAGAAAACAAGGTCATCTAGAGGAATGAAACATGTGGTCATAATTTAAACTGTTCATAATTCAAAGATTAATGCAGAATCCGTCTAAGAGCTAAGCCGGAAAACGTCTAACAAAAATACGCCTCAGATTTAAGGTGGAATCCACCTAAGATATGAGGCGGAAAACGGTTAAAGCTAAGACGTTTTCCATGTCCGCCTTTAGTACGGCTTAGTCCACCTAGCACTTAACCGGAATCCGTCTCAGTCCGCCCGGACTCCAGGCGGAAAACGGTTAAGAGTTTCGTACGGGAAATATCAAAACATCATTAACTAGAAGTGATTTGATTATATGAAAGGGTCCCGTACTCTATTTCGAAGCCAGAAATCATCACTTACTTAAAGCTTCTGTCGTTCAGATACCTTTAGATGTAGGCCTGTTTTTTAAATAAATGTTTGTTTGCCCTCTCTCGAATCAGGGTAAAAAAATCGTGTCGGTAGGTAGGTGGAAATTTTTTTTTCTAGAAAAATCTCAACACACATATTGACGGGATGAGAAAACCCAGGAATAAAAAGGGAAAAAAATATCGTTTCACAGAGGTTGAGAAAAGTTTTGAGTCGGGTCATTTTTAGACAGTCGGTCGGGAGATGGCAAACAAACAATTTTTTTCAAAATGAATTAGACTTAAAAAATAAAATCATACCTGGAATAAAGAGATACATATACGTCACTGACATCCTTAATACGAGAAACACCTTGTTTTATTTGTATGTCATAAATGAATTGATGCTGGGAAATACAGTGTTAATATATGGAAAGTTATCATCTATTTATATATCAATTTACATCGGAAAACCACGGGATAAATTTAGAACAATAAATCAAATTAAATTTCCGTAGCTGAAATAAATTAGTAGCATATTCAATCAGCATTATAGTTTACATAAATACTTTAAGTTATATATGAAAACTCAGAATTGCTTTAATATAAGGTATCTCATCCTCCAATTCTTCATAATACTTGTAAAAACCGCCCATAAATTCATACTGACTATAAAGTGATAGCAATTTTGTTCACATCCCGAGACAGCAAGTATATCCGGAAACACATCATGCAGTGAAATGCTCTTGACTCGGAAATTTAGCGTAAACTCCTGTTTTGTATAAAGTTCCAAAGAGTTAATATCTGGTGAAAAATAAAACAAATTTAAATGTATAGATAACAGGAAACAAGACTTTAGGATAATAACACAGTTTTTTTCAGAGATCAGCAATACCTCTTATAGATTTATTTACATATAGATAAGATGATTATTGTTTGCAAGAGTAAGTGTGGAAATTTTGTAAAGTCAGAAAATGTGTGGAAAAAATGACAATGTATAGATTAAATAAATATAAAAAATGGCACAAATTACTAAAGAAAATCTTGAACTTCTGTATAATTAATTTTTTATCTTAATTTGTCAAAAATAATAAACCAGTCTTTCCTTTGTATTATTCATATATAACAATATTTTAAAAAAGAATAATAAAGACGAATTCCATCGAAACAACAATTATATGTGCACCAATAGATCGTCCGCTTTTTTGTCCGGTGATCATTAATTTCAAAACAGAAAAAAAGTAAGACCCTATTGATCAACATTGACAGCGTTATAATAGCATTTGACACACATACGTGAATTTGCTCAACTTATGGCCTTTTCTGTTGAATATATGAAAGATCCTAATTGCATGACGCGAAAGATATTAAAACAATTATCAGAATCATATACAGTGCAGGGAACTAATTTTGCTACATAAACCAGCATCAGCATAAGCATTAGTAGCATCAGGATCGAGCTAGCATCATCATCAGCATTTAAAAAACAGCATTACCAGGATCAGCATCAGCTAGCAAAGGATAAAACCAGCATTGACCTACATAAAATCAGCATTATCCTACTAGCATCAGAAAATCAATGAGTTTTAATTCAGTAAAAAATTAAAAAATAAAGAAAGAATATTGGTTAAAGTATTCACATTATTGATACATAGTGAGATATTATGATCAAATAATTGTAAAAGGCACTTTTATTACTTTAAACGGCAATGCTGAAATTCATTATCTACTTCCGGTAGCATGATGCTCCTTCCGGTAGCATTGACCTAATTAAAAAACAGCATCAGGATAAGGATTACTAGCATTAAATCAGCAAGCAAAGGAAGCATTCAAATCAGCATCGATGCTGTAACAAAATTAGTTTCCTGCACTGTACGGTAGTTAAAACTAGAATGCTTAATAAGGCAGTGTTCTATTTCTTCAAGGACAAAAGTCGCTCTCGTAGTGGAGGCAATCTTATTTCAGTATTACGTGACATATCTTATAGCAGACCACTCAATCATTAGCAGATGAGAATCAGATTAAACAAACCAAACCCAAGATCACTGGCAACAGATAGTAATGTTTTGTCAGTATTTCATTGTTTTTTTACATCTCTGTGTACAATTCTACGTAATCGTCAATAGTCCATGACTTAACTTGTCCTACACTCTCTTTTTTTTGTGCTTTTTACGATTGAAGTGGGTACCAACAGGTTTTGTGACGGTAAATTTTGTAATCTTTTTTCATTTTGTCTAGGCGACAATATGCACTTTCCTTTACTACATGTATTCTCTTTAATTATTACATAATTGACAACGGCTGAATCAAAAACAACACAAAAAAAGTGTATATTCACGCCGGCGATCCTGTGACGGCACATATTCTTGTCGTCGGCGACAATATGTACTTACCTTCACTGCAAATATTGTATATCCATCGGTACATATTGTTTCCGGCGATTTGAATGTCATTTTCGTGTATACTCACGCGTAGAATTTTACGCGATAAAATTCGCGCTAAAGTGATGTCACATGAGCTACAAACACGTTAATAACCAAAGTGCAGGAAGTACCGATGAGAGTTGACTTTAATGACGGTTTCAATAAAATTTAATGATGGTACCCTTGTTCACAACCTTTCAAATTATGTGCATCATAGTTTGGTATGCGTGAATCAAAGGACTAAGAAAAATGTCACGATTGCTAAAGGTAAATGCTTGTCAAAAAGGATTTGACTATAACTTTTGAATGATATTCGAAAACGTATAGGACGTCTTCTCTGCATCTGCGCAATTTTTTTCTCCGTTTGCTAATTTGCATACCTGCCAAATTGTTTTCAATATGGCAGATTTTTGTTCAATGCATTATATAAGGGGGAAAAAAGAGATTAAAAAATATTAATTAGAAATTATTTCTTCCTCATTTAGTTCTATCTTTTTATTGTGTCCTGGATCGGAATGCAATCTTTTGGTACAAAAAGACGAAAAGTTGATATATCCGTTCGAGTTTGAAATCTGTAGCTTCATTTCAATGATACACTTGTAGAAGAGAGAGGTCTGTATGAAGTAAATTTAGAAATATTTGCCATTATCTGACAAATTTCGTCCTCATTTAGGTGAAGGTATTGAACGTGTACCTTCAGTTTCTAAGATAATAAGATGGTTCTTTTTGAAGTTGAAAATCACATTGGAGATAGAGTTTAGAAAAATTGATCGACACTCCCAGTGGGAAAAATGCAAGTGTTTTTATCCTTGGGACTTGTATGGAATTTCATTATTGACAAAACATGATGAGAATATCATCAAACGGTCAGTCACCATTAATGTATCAATAAAGTGGACAGTATTTTTCTATATGATGTAATGATTGGAGTTAGATATCATCCATACTGGTGATGAGAAAATTAATGGAGCTATACCAGGAAGGAAGATTTTCTCAAATAGTGACTTAGATTCACAATACGCATATTTTAACAGTGGAAAAGACTGGCCTAGTAAATTTTTATCCCATACCAATAATTTATCATAGATAGCACAATGTCAAAATATATGGGAAATCTACCCAATTCAGATAATACACATATTTGCCATTTTCTGATTTCGTCCTCATCTTGCGTGAAGTTGTGGAACTTGCACTTTTAGTTTCTATGATACAATAAAAAATAATAAGGAGTTCATCTTAGACAGAATTTAAAAAAAAAATGAACAACACTTCCAGTCTGGAAAATGCAGTTGGTTTTGGCCTGGAGAGATATTGAACTTTATTATTGTCATATGATGAGGATATGATCAGATTATAATTTATCCCAGGATGGAACTCTGCCATTCAGTGACCTTTCCAGACCTTTCAGTGACCATTCAGGTGACTGAAAGATGCATTTTCATCCTGTGTATATTTCATATAGAAAGGTTGAAGATTTCAATTTTTCAGAAAAATAATGAATATTAATAAGCAGCGGTCATATATCATGAATTCATAAATAAGGTGTACAGCACTTAACAATATAATGTTCTTTGACTAAAGTAATATCACGACGAATACCATCTCCAGTGGTGATGAGAAAATAAATAGAGTAATTTGTATACCATGAATAAAGATTCCTCTCAAATAGTGACTTGAATTCACAATATACGTCTTGTAAAAGTGGAAAAGACTTACCATGTTGAAAGCTTATTATCTTATAATGTCAAAGTGCAGGGAAATCTACCCAATCCAGACAGAACATAAAAATTAGTTGCATATTTCTACATCAAGTATTGATCTGCAATCTCTGTTGTAAATTATACCCTATCAATTGTACCGCCAGGAATGCTATTTTATTTAGTAAACAGATATTAAATAACCTCATTTTCATATGTATACAATAAAAATAGGGTTAACAGAAGGGACAACAATGTGGATAGCGGTTTTAATGTCTGGATTTAGTGAAATGATTCTTGTCTGTTTTTAAGAAATGATTATAATGCTTTTTTGATAAAGTTGCTTTTAAGCGAAAGACAAATAAAGAGCATGAGACGCAAAATGTTACACAAAGGTATTTGTATTCAGACATACTCTATTACATAACATTGTACTTAAATAAACTTCCTTTGTTTATAAATTACGTCTTATTGCATGGCAAAATTTTTTTTTTTTTTTACTTTCCGCTAGAATCTCATTAAAATTGCTACGAGATGAAATGTCATTACAGGATCAAGTTTCTTTAAGTTTCAAGTTTCTTTATAAGCCAACAGGCTCATCAGTTCGGAAGCCCAGTTTGGTGCAAACTAAAACTAAATAAAAAACAAAATTATTAAAAAAAAAAGGAATTATTACATAAAATCGAAAATTAAATAAAAACTGAAATTAAACCAAAAAACAAAATTATTAAATAAAAACGTAATTACAAAATTAAAAGCCGAATCTTAAAAAAAAAACGAAATAAGTAAATATAAACGAAATTATTGAATTTAAAAAAAAACGAAATTATTAAATATGAAACGAAAATACGGAATTTAAAATTACGCTGAAAGGTAGAGGTAAACCATGAATCATTCCACAGAGTGCACGAGTTTAAAGCATACCCCTAGTCATGGTTAAATTAACCTTCTGATAGAGCGGGCACAACTAAGATCTTATCTCCTTGATAGCAACTAGGGAATGTCTTCTCCCAGTATATATCAAACGTATATTGACTTACACCTGATCAATAAAGAGAGACAGTAGATCTTTAATCCAAAAGGTCATCTTTCTCACCTCATCGAGGATATATGGAGATAACTGATCGTTAGAAGTGTAGAATTTCATAGCAGACAAATAGAAGACATCAAGTGCGAGCGAAATATGAATAATCAAGGGCGTAATTATAGAATTATATCTTTCCTTGAGGAAAACATCAGGGAGTTTAGACATAAGAAATTAGAATGTAGGAAATATTAGCGGCTAAATACCCAATGTACTGTTAATCATAATTCAACACGTGTTATATAGTGGTTCTCAAGAACAAAGTCATTACATTAAGGTATTCAATACTATAAAACATATTAATATAATGGATATAATGCAGCACTATTCACTATGGTCATTTCTATGAAAGACCATATTGCTGAAATTGAGTCAATTCAGATATCCGGACGCTTTACCTATCCGGACGATTTAACTTGGGAACCAAAGCGTCCGCATAAACGAGATTCCACTGTTCAAAGAAAAAAAACACACCAAAAAATTCAAATTCAAAATTCCGATCAGGGGCATGTGTCGATTTTTAAAAATACACCGTCTTAGTAAAGGAGTATAAACAGATCAAATAGGAAAGGATGACTGCACTTAAGGAAATGCGAAATCTGCGACAAAATAAACTTTCAAAACAAACATTTTTTTTTTCATTGCAATAATGGTCAACATCCAATCTACAACTTTATGTACATGTAATTACGTTTAATAGAAGTGTGTAATTACGAAGTTCGAATCTGTTTTCAAAGGCAGGGGTCATCACAATTTCTTGAATCTCCGTTCGATAATGAGGACGCCCACTTTTTTACTGACTTTATACAAAGTCAGCGCATGTTTGTCTATTGTTCTACGTTTAACAGTAGTTGTATATTTGCATAAATAACAATGTGTCAAAAGGAGATTAATAGACAAACATGCGCTCATGGTTAAAAAGAGAAAAAACTGCTTCTTCTTACATTCGCTCTCTGTGTTGTAACCATAGATTGTGACTTGTTGAATATTATAATTCACCACGTGATTTCTTACCTCAGGTAACTTTGTGAATACTAAATTCCGTCACGTGACTTGTAAGGCGGCATGTTTTGTGCTAACTAGGACATTGTGTTCGAACACGTTCAGTCATCTGGCATTGATATAAAATCTACTTCAATCACATTGACGTGCTCATATTGTTAATTTCGTTTTGAAACATTTGTCAGAAGTGTATTTGTTCCATACAGAATGGAGAGAGAGTTTGGAAAGAGTGATCACGTTTTTTTCCAAACATGTCATTGTTATTTATCAAGTCTAATTTTAGACCCATTCTTACAATGTTAGCTCCACCTCTCATGCATATTTAATGTTCAATCAAGGGCAGGTAAGTGTAAATTCACTATATTTGGAAAGCAGTAAGGACAAAAAACATTGAATCATTTTATTGTATCACAGTCATAAATCACTTTAAGATTTAAATTTGGTTCCAAATTGACAGGATTCTTTCATAAACATATAAAAGTGAAATAAGGTTTAGATATAAAAGCAACAGAAGCAACCGAAAAGGTCTCAAAAACAGGCGTTAAGTGCATTCATCCTTTTGAATATTTTCTGATCGATAAATAAACGTTTTCCTATGATACATGTATATAACAGACCAGTAGAAACGGTTTCAAAAGTGGCGGGGGGGGGGGGGGGACTTCCCCCAAAAAAATTCTGACAAGCAAAAAAAAAAAAAAAAAAAAGAAAAAAAGAAAAAAAAAACACCTAAAATAACAAAAGTGAGGGGGCCAACTACCAAAAGTTATCTGACTGACGAGCAAAGAAAATAAATTAACATATAAAGAAAAAATTCCCATAGCAAAAGACTATACTCGCAAAAAAGGGGGGCTGGCCCCCGAGTTCTTCGGGCCCGTTATAAGATAACATTAGATATATATTTAATCAAAATTGACATATGAAATCTCGTTACTTTTGAGATATCACGAGACTTGTGAAAGTTTCTATCCTGTTAGTATATGCGTCCCTGGTTCTACGGTACGAGTACTAACGATTAAAAAATCGTCTCTTGTGAATAAACGCAGAACGAAAAGAAAAATGATGAACAAGATGGATGATCTGTCATTGACAAACATGTTAAATGTTAAAAGGGCACCATTCAGTAGGATGATAATGTGTTACTTAAAAAGAGGTTCGAAGATTAGGAAGCGTCTACGAGGGTTATCCTGTAAAATGAAAGACAAGGTCTTCTTTTTTTAAACCTTGGTTGATTGACTATTGTTTTTCGTCCCATTCGAGAATTTTTCACTCATATAGAGACGTCACCTCGTACAGGCGAAGGGAATCAAATTAAGACCTATACTCGGCATTGGGGGCCATTGAACAGTGATGTTATTTTTTCTCGTGCCAAAGCATACCGTGACACGAGACCTCGGATTTTTAGGTCTCATCCGAAAGACCCGTGAATGTCACTTCTAGTGCTTGGCTCTTGGCGAAGGACCAGTCACTACGAATGTTTACGTCTTACATGTAAGCTTGACGCGGCGCGGCGAATGATAATCGAACCCGGGCCTCTCGATCACGTCCTACCACTAGACTACCGTGACTGGTCTCTTTTTAGGTCACCTGAGTCACTCAGGTGACCTATTGCTATCCGTTTTTGTCCGTCGGCGTTCGTCGTACGTTAACATTTGAACATTTTTAGCTTCTTCTCTGAAACCACTCAACCAATTTCGACCAATTTTGGCATATAGCACCTATGGGTGAAGGGGAACAAAAATTGTGAATTTCATGGTCCCTGCCCCCCTGGGGCCTGAGGGGTAGGGCTAAAACCACCAAAAATAATGCAATCTTTAACAATCTTCTTCTTTACTCCTGGACATCAAGCAGTCAAACTGTTGGCATCATTGTAATAAGCACTGAGCCCTCTACCAAAATTGTGAAATTCATGGCCCCAGGTTCAGGGGTTGTGGTGCTAGGGTAGGGCTCTATTGATTTTATAGTGAAAGTGCATTATTTCTTTGAAAATCTTCTTCTCTGCTCCTGGGTATTAAATAAACTAACTAAGTACATAGTTATGTTGAGCAAGACTGCCTCTTCCAAAATTGTGAATTTCATGGCCCCTGGGTCAGGGGTTCCGGTGTTGGGGGGGGGGGGGCTCTATTGATTATATAGTGAAAATGCATTAAATCTTTGAAAATCTTTCTCTCTGCTCCTGGGTATGAAATATACTAACTGAGTACATAGTTATGATGAGCATGCCTGCCTCTTCCAAAATTGTGAATTTCATGGCCCCTGGGTCAGGGGTTTGGGTGTTAGGGCGGGGCTCTATTGATTATATAGTGAAAATGCATTATTTCTTTGAAAATCTTCTTCTCTGCTCCTGGGTATTAAATAAACTAAGTACATAGTTATGATGAGCATGACAGCCTCTTCTAAAATTGTGAATTTCATGGTCCCTGGGTCAGGGGTTCTGGTGTTAGGGGGTGGGGGGCTCTATTGATTATATAGTGAAAATGCATTAAATCTTTGAAAATCTTCTTCTCTGCTCCTGGGTATGAAATATACTAACTGAGTACATAGTTATGATGAGCATGGCTGCCTCTTCCAAAATTGTGAATTTCATGGCCACTGGGTCGGGGATTCTGGTGTTAGGAGGGGGGGGGGGCTATTGATTATATAGTGAATATGCAATAAATCTTTGAAAATACTCTTCTCTGCTCCCGGGTATGAAATAAACTAACTAAGTATGTAGTTAAAATGAGCATGGCTGCCTCTTCCAAAATTGTGAATTTCATGGCCCCTTGGTCAAGGGTTCTGGTGTTAGGGCGGGGCTCTATTGATTATATAGTGAAAATGCATTATTTCTTTGAAAATCTTCTTCTCTGCTCCTGGGTATTAAATAAACTAACTAAGTACATAGTTATGATGAGCATAGCAGCCTGTTACAAAATTTTGAATTTCATGGCCCCTGGGTCAGGGGTTCTGGTGTTGTAGGGGGGGGGGGGTCTATTGATTATATAGTGAAAATGTATTAAATCTTTGAAAATCTTCTGCTCCTGGGTATGAAATATACTAACTGAGTACATAGTTATGATGAGCATGGCTGCCTCTTCTAAAATTGTGAATTTCATGGCCCCTGGGTCAAGGGTTCTGGTGAAGGGGGGGGGGGAGACTCTATTGATTATATAGTGAAAATTCATAATTTCTTTCAAAATGTTTTTTTTCTACTCCTGGTTATAAAGCAAAGAAACAAGTGTATAGTTATGATGAGCAAGGATGCTTTTACAAAATTTTTAAAACTTGTGGTCCCAGGGGTTCTGTTGTTTCTCCGGGGGGGGGGGGGGCTCTTTTTGATCATATAGTGAAAATGTGTGAATTCTTTATAAATCTTCAACTAATTGCATAGTTATGATGATGAGGGTACCTCTTCCAAATTTGTAAATTTTCATGACCCTAGGTCATGGGTTCTGGTGTTAGGGTAGGGCTGTGTTAAATAGTGAAAATGCATTATTTCTTTGAAAATCTCCTCTGCACCTGGGCATATTAGAAGCAAACAGAGTAAAAGTTTTAATAAGCTAGGTATTTTTACTAGAATTTTGAACAGCTGGACCATTTAGTCAAGTGTTCTGGTCCTTGCCAGGGCTCTATTAATTTGTATTCTACTGAGTGAAGTTATTCACCTTTGCCATTCACCTTTGATAATTAATCACTGTAGATAATGTATTTGAAAGATTAATAGAATAAGAAAATTATGCAAGAACATTTATTGTATAATGCAAAAAGTACTTTCATAGTTTTAATAATCAGGTAGACTTGGAAATAATAGATGAATAAAAATGAAACAAAAATAAATTATCTTTTTAAATGTTCTTCAAAGGCCAAGTGAGGCCAATGTGAGAGGTAATAATAGAGACATCTATTATGATCTTAATCGTACTATTTTCCTTGCTATTGGGCAACAAAGCTTCGTTTATCAGTTTATGGATCCTCTAAATTGTACTCAGGTGACCGTTAAGGCCCTTGGGCCTCTTGTTTAAATAGAACGCTGTTGCTACTCTGGAGGGCGTGGCTTTATTATTCAGCGGGTAATAGTGTTTTTTAACAAATGTTTCTCGACGAATCAGATTCAACCAATTTACATGAAAGTATAATATTTCAAAATGAATGCAAGAACGAAATGAGGCTGCAGTAAATATTCTTATATAATTTTTATTCATTAGTTATGTCATTTTGGAACTTGAAGGCTTTTGCATAAACTTTGATAGTTCTCTTTGCATTTAGAATGCAATCCTGGAGAAATAGAATTAACTTCAGTGAAAAACAAGCCGAGTTTAAATAAATATTTACATAAGTTCTTCTGTCGGAAAATTTGATTTACATTTTTTTCAAAGTTCAGGAACATTAATACGTATGAATTTCCCACTCTATAAACAACGATTCCTCACGATAAATTAAAATCTGGGCTTTTAATATCATAAACACTGCTTCGTCTAAAAATGGAACCCGGAAATTATCATATCTTGTGATTTGTCATCACATCTCTCTGATTCTACACACAAGTACTCTTGAAATTGATATTAAAATGGTGCTGACGTTTCTTATCAATTGACAACATCCTGGAGTTATTATTGACAACAAATAGGTATTTGTTGAGAACAAGTCTTCCAACAAAAAGCTAGAATCCTGAGTGGCACTAATTATTTTCCTTCATTAGAAGACCTATTTTTACAGGTCACAAATGTTTCAATCGACATTCAATCTCATCTTATCAATGAAATATGGAGATAACGAACGGTATTCAAGCTCAAAGTCCATTTAGACAACAGAAATCGATAGCATGGCAAACACGGACCTCCAAATACTTCAGAGGTGGAATCAAGTGCCATGGAGGAGTGAGCATCCCCTGCCGACCGATCACACCCGCCGTGTGCTCCTTGTCATGATCGGAATAAAAGGAAAAATCCGTAGACAATACAGTGTGTAAATAATAGCCTAAGAATTATTATAAAGTCCCTCTAGTGCTCCAGTACAGGGTCGGATTCAGCAGTTTTTGAAAAGGGGTTGGGGGGGGGGTCTAGATCACATTGCAGGCACTTATATTCAAGTCCGTAGCAATGTGTTTTGAAAGGGGCAACCTCCAAAAAGAGTTGACAAGCAACAATAAATTAATAAATTAAAATGACAACCTGTGCACTATACTGTAAAATCCTATTTCGGGGGGAGGGGGCTTCGTCTAAACTTTTCGGTACATTTTGATTTCTTTTAAATGTTTGATTGTCCGTATTTTGAACCTTCCCGCAACAAAAAGTACAGGGGAACTTCCAATGCAAATCAAAATTTATATATTCAAATTATAACAAAAGATTATTTTTTTAAGGAAAAGTGAGCCCCCTCCCCAACATACTACGGGGACATTTTGAACCTTTCTCTTTATTGATTAAAATATCCCCATGATAAAAGGAGAAAAATTTTTCTATTATGCATACCCCCTTTCATGCATACTTCTTATAGTTAGTTACTTCAGAAGATGGTCCAAAAATAGCCATGTACGTTCGCCGGAATCTTCCGATGATATCGAAGTGAAATCTTTCATTTTACGTGTGGGTGGTCGAGGCCCGGGGCCGGGGTTGTGAAAGTACAAGGAGAAAAGCAATAAGCAAAACTCTATCTAGAGAGCAGAAAGGGCAGAGATTGAAGTACTTATTTTACTGAAATTACTAGACGTAATAATATCTATATTACAGAAAAACACACACACACACACACTCTCTCTCTTCCTCTTTCTGAAAAATAAATGGGGTTACAACATCCGAACACCCCCTTTCCTGGATCCGCCAACGGAGTTGCAACTCAACCATTACAACACCTGCAAGCTTGGGCCTCTTTTAATTCTGTTGTTAATTTTAAAGGCCACTTTACCAGTGTTTACAATTGTGATAGATACCTAGATCAACATTTCACAATCTAACTAAAATTAGATGTTCCGAATCCGCTACTGCTTCTTTTGAGAAGCGGTAGCGGATTCGGAACATCTACGATAATTTTAAATAATAAGATTGAACATTTCATATTCACACAATTTCAAGGTCATGGTTTTTAGGTCACCTGAGTCACTCATATAAAAATTGAAGGTGAAAGTGCATTATTTCTTTGAAAATCTTCTTCTCTACTCCTGGGTATTATTGAAACAAATTGAACACATAGTTATGATAAGCAAGGGTGACTCTACCAAAATTGTGAAATTCATGGCCCCAGGATCAGGGGTTCTGGTGCTAGGGCGGGGATATATAGATCATATAGTGAAAGTGCATTATTTCTTTGAAAATCTTCTTCTCTACTCCTGGGTACTATTGAAACATATTGAATACATAGTCATGATGAGCAAGGGTGACTCTACCGAAATTGTGAAATTCATGGCCCCAGGGTCAGGAGTTCTGGTGCTAGGGCGGGGCTATATAGATCATATAGTGAAAGTGCATTATTTCTTTGAAAATCTTCTTCTCTACTCCTGGGTACTATTGAAACATATTGAATACATAGTCATGATGAGCAAGGGTGACTCTACCAAAATTGTGAAATTCATGGCCCCAGGGTCAGGGGTTCTGGTGCTAGGGCGGGGCTATATAGATCATATAGTGAAAGTGCATTATTTCTTTGAAAATCTTCTTCTCTACTCCTGGGTATTATTGAAACAAATTGAACACATAGTTATGATAAGCAAGGATGACTCTACCAAAATTGTGAAATTCATGGCCCCAGGGTCAGGGGTTCTGGTGAAAAGGTTGGGGGGGGGGGCTCTATTGATTATATAGTGAAAAAGCAAAATTTCTTTGAAAATCTTCTTCTTTACTCCTGGTTATTATTTAAACAAATTGAATACATACTTATGATTAGCAAGGGTGACTGTACCAAAATTGTGAAATTCATTGCCCCAGGGTAAGGGGTTCTGGTGCTAGGGCAGGGCTATATAGATCATATAGTGAAAGTGCATTATTTCTTTGAAAATCCTCTTCTCTGCCCCTGGGTATTATTTAAACAAATCAAATACATAGTTATGATACGCAAGGATGCCTCTTCCAAAATTATGAATTTCATGGCCCCAGGATCAAGGGTTCTGGTGAAAAGGGGGGGGGGGGCTCTATTAATTATATATTGAGAAAGCAAAATTTCTTTGAAAATATTTTTCTTTATTCCTGGGTATTATTTAAACAAATTAAATACATAGTTATGATAGGCTGACTCTACCAAATTTGTGAAATTCATGGCCCCAGGGTCAAGGGTTCTGGTGAAAAGGGGGGGGGGGCTCTATTGATTATATAGTGAAAAAGCAAAATTTCTTTGAAAATCTTCTTCTCTACTCCTGGTTATTATTTAAACAAATTGAATACATTATTATGATAAGCAAGAATGCCTCATCCAAAATTGTTAAATTCATTGCCCCAGGGACAGGGGTTCTGGTGCTAGGGTGGGGCTATATAGATCCTATAGTGAAGGTGAATTATTTCTTTGAGAATCTTCTTCTCTGCCCCTGGGTATTATTTAAATAAACTAAGTACATTGTTATGATATGCAAGGATGCCTCTTCCAAAATTGTGAATTTCAGGCTCCCAGGATCAAGGGTTCTGGTGAAAAGGGGGGGGGGGGCTCTATTGATTATATAGCGAAAAAGCAAAATTTCTTTGAAAATATTCTGGTTAAAAAGCAAAGAAGCTAAGTGTATAGTTATGATGAGCAAGAGTGCTTCTTCCAGAGTAGTAAATTTCATGACCCCCTGGGTCAGATGTGCTGGTGTAAGGGTGGGGGCTCTTGATAATATAGTGAAAATGCATTAATTCTATTAAATAATCCTGTCTGCTCTTAGTGTTAAGTAGACAAACAAAGTGATTACTTATGATGAGCAAACTTCTGGTCCCAGGGTGAGAGGCTCTGTTGTTTCTCGGTGGGGAGGGGGGGGGGGGCTCTTTGATAATATAATGAATATAGTGAATCTGTAGTAAAAATGCATTATTTCTTTAAAATCTTCTCTGCACCTGGGCATATCAGAGGCAAAAAGAGTAAAAGTTTTAATAAGGAAGGGTATTTTTACCATATTTTTGAACATCTGGACCATTTGTTCAAGTGTTCTGGTCCGGGCCAGGGCTCTATTAATTTGTATTCTACTGAGAGGAGTTATTCCCCTTTGCCATTTACTTTTGATAATTAATCACTGTAAATAATGTACTTGAAAGGTTAATAGAATAGGAGAATTATGCAAGAATTGTTATTGTATAATACAAAAAGTACTTTCTTAGTTTTAATGATCAGGTAGACTTGTAAGTAGTAGATAAATAAAAATCAGACAAAAATAACTTGTCTTATGAAATGTTGATCAAAGACCAAGAGAGGCTAATGTAAGAGATTTCAACAAGGAATTAAAATATTACAGAAGCACTGATAGTTTGTTAATAGACTTATGGTGAGAGTGATAAATGGGGAAGAGATTAGAACCTAATTTATAACTGTTAATGAATACTAGACTAATTATTTTGTTGATCCTGATCACCCTATTTTTCTTGCATTTGGGCAACAAAGGTTCACCTTTTAGTTCATTTTATACTCTATGGATTCTCTAAATTGTTGTATGATACTCAGGTGACCGTTAAGGCCCTTGGGCCTTTCGTTTATCATTACAGCCTAATTTAGCAGACTTAAATAGCCATGAAAATTACAACATACACGTAAAAAAAATTAAATTTAATCACACCTTTGTAAAATCACTAAATCTAGAAATTTTCTTTGAATTTCGTGTAGAAACACATGCATATGGTCCACGTATTGCAGTCCTTTTTTAAAGGACGGCAACTTGTCATTAATTTTGTGACCTTGACTCCTTTTGATACGATGACATATAACACATTTTAAGGATTCTTGACTTTTGATCTAGATAAATAATTTTACTACAATAACTATTAAGATCTTTATAAATTATTTTCACCATTATCAATTTTGAATACCATTGAGAATCAGAAACAAATACACAAGTTTCACAAATATCAGTTTGACAGATATCGCCACAAATGAATTTTCTTACTTGTAATTATACATCAAATAGAATGAATATAAATGTATTTATTCTAAACGTGAAGTGTGAAGAGAATCAACATTAGAAGAGTGAAAAAGAACTAAAGAATGGTGGAAAATGAGAGTTACCTTCATACAAAGGAAATGTAGAAAACAAAATATAAATCCACAGTCCCATGATCACAGACGTCTGGGTTTGACCGAAACTGAAAGGTAAATGCTTCAACCGATAACTTCTTGGTCACTGATTAACCCGTGCAACTTACGTGTATTTCGGACTACTTAACATATTTGCTAAAATGAAAATAGATTGTGAAAATTCACGACACATATTTGTGTTGAGACCGCTCAATGTCAAGATAAACAAGTACTGTGGGTTTTTAACGAGAATAGATTCAATAACATGCCTGTATTTTCCTCCCGTGTCTGTAGTTTTTCAGAACCTTAAGTTCTTATGCAAAATGTTAATATTCTCAGAAATTGTTAGGATTTTTACAATTGACGACCAAAAAAATCTATGTGTATCACTGACAACTTAGGGGGTTTGTTTTTGTTGTTGTTGTTTTGTTTTAAATTTGTTTTTGTTTTTTTTTTTTTGAGCCGATCAAAGCTGCACTAACGGAACTTAATAGAAGACAACCCAAATACATACGTAAGATATTGAGAAAGACAAAGAAACATTTTAGAGCATTCGAAGAAAATGGGTTTTAGGAATGTATTTCAAAAGAAGTAGATGATATCTTATATTTCAGCCATACATCGGCGATTCAATTTAGTTCATATGACAATATGTACATGTATAACTTATCAGCCGGCGATAATATGTACCGATGGACGACAATATGTGCAGTGAGGATAGGTACATATTGTTGCAATATCTACCGTCATAGACGCAGACTGGTGATATTGTTTCCCCATTGGGATGGTATATTTTGTCGTCCAGCACATATTGCCGCCAGCGACATTATTTATCTACCCTCACTGCGATATTATCGTCCAAATTCAAATGAATGTCGCTTCGTGTATACTCACGCGTTGAATTATACACAGTAAAACTAGCAGTAAAGTGACGTCACATGACCTACAGAAACGTTAATAATCAAAGTGCAGAAAGAACCGATGAGAGTTGATTTTAATTACGGTTTCAATATTTGATGTTTTAAACTCTACAAATGATCAAAGAAAACGAGAATAAATTCAATAACATGCCAATATTTTCCTCCCGTGTCTGTAGCTTTTCAGAACCCTAAGTTCTTATGCAAAATATTAAAATATACTCAGTAATTGTTAGGATTTTTACAATTGAGGACCAAAATAATCAATCTGTATCACTGACAACTTAGCGATTTTTGTTTTTTGTTTTGTTTTTGTTTGTTTTTTTTGTTTTTTTTTTTTGAGCTGTTCAAAGCTGCACTAACGGAAGTTAAGAGAAGACAACCAAACAATACATATGCAAAATATTGAGAAAAACAAAGAATCTTTTTAGACCATTGGAAGAAAATGGGTTATAGGAATGTATTTCAAAGGAAGTACATGATTTTTTTTTTATTATTGTTTTTTGCTGAGTCAGTAGTATTTCAGCCATATATCGGCGATTCTATTTAGTTCATATGACCGCTTTTTGATATTTTGTAGTTTTTCTTGGACCCCAAGTGAGCTTATTCTATTTTGAAAAACAGAGCAGTTGGCACATATGTCAAAGGGGTTGTAATCCGTGAAATGGGCACCATCTACCCTCCCATCTATCAGTATTAAAGTTTGAAAATATGTCAACAGTTAAATTTATACTCATATTAAAGTTTGCCAAGTGTTCGTGCATCGTTTGTATATTATTAAAATGTCTTCGAATCGGTGAAAAATTGGTACATTCTAACGAGATATGACTTATAGTTATTGGACAGTAACAATGCAAGTGAGTTAGGGCTTTGTATTGGTATTTCTAAGCAGATGAACTACATGTACTTAAAACGCATATACCGGTTCCTCATTCAAAAAGAGATGAAAATTTATTTTCTTACACATGCATTGTACAGACGGTATAATGTAACCAGGACACGTTTTGATGTCATATGATGTCACGGTTCTTTACTATCCGAGGTTATATTACATAGCAACAAAACAATTCCAACACAAGGGCATACCTTATTTAATTTTGCAGAAACAGGGTAAATTAAGGAGCACAATAATTTAAGGATTTGATGGTATTGCTACACAAACGTGGTCAGTGCAACTGATTAGTCACTATTGGTAAAGATTTCATTGAAAACGGGATAAAAATGCACAGACAAGCGTAGGTTTTCTCAAATTTTGATCAAATGCGAAAGTGCAAGGATTTGTGGAGCAATTTCATAAATTTTTAGAATATTCCTCCTAGCATTATGGGGGTTGTCCAGTAAAATCGTGGACATTTTTTTTTTTTTTCGAAAATAATACACGCTCTAAGTTTAAATTTTCAACAAAATTTTTTCGTATCACTTTGAGTATGATTTTCTTTTTGGTTAAAAAATAAACAAGAATAAGGATTTTATTATGCTTTAATATGCGCAAGATATGGTCCTACGACGCACGACCAAAACATTACAATTTCCTCAGAAAATGTGTTAGTAATATTTCAAAATAAAAATTATATAAATCAAATTTTGATGAAATTATCGTATTTCAATTTCTTGCCTATTATGCCGTCATTTTAAGAATTGCAGGGTGAATTGCGTCATTTTTAACAGTTTCCCGAGCTTTTCAAATGCAAGAGTAGCGAGCAGCAAAGAATGAATATATCGACGTTCGATGAGGATACGGCGAACCGGAATGCTGTTTAGTTTTACGTAAATTTAAAAATGACCCCTGTACAGAATTTAAAACAAGTGTAACAGGAAAGGAGAAAATGAATGGCTGGACCGGGAATCGAACCTGGGACACTTGCATCACTAGTCAGGTGCTATACCGTCTGAGCTACCCAAGCCGATATCCACAGCCCAAACCATTACATTCCTCCCTCCTTAAATTTCCTTTGCCCTCGAAGACACAGCCCGAGTTCTTATTAGCCTTTGGCAGGACTTCACCTGTAAGTCCAGGGGTGGTCAACGGCACCAAATCTATAACAGGAAAGAAGAAAATGTATTTCTGGACCGGGAATCGAACCTGGGACCCCTGCATCACTAGTCAGTCGCTCTACCGTCTGAGCTACCCAGGCCGATATCCATTGCCCAAACCATTACACAAGTAAAGACGACTGAAAAATCTATGAACATCTCCAGATCTTTTATTTACAAATGGCATGGACGATTTATTAGCGGAATTTCTGGCATTGTGTCCTGTGGTAGACCGAAGCATTCAGACAAACAACTACTGGCTGCAGTAAAAAACCACCATCAACACAGCCCGTGGAAGAACGTTCGGGAGATAGCATGTTTTGTTGGATGTGGTAAAACACCGTCCATACTATATAAACACATAACTTGTGTTAATCTTACGTGTGTGCGAGATGGGTACCTCGCTTGCTTACTGAGGATCAAACGGCAGCTCGCGTTCGAGCATCAGTGCAATTTCTGGACCGTTGTTGGATATTTTACATATATTTTTAATTTTCATAACATATACTTAAATTTTCAAATCAATATTAAAAACTGATTATACATTCAATATTAGCTCATTCCTTTTGTACATATTTTGGCCCTGATTAGTCAAAATTAAATATTTCTTAAATGAAAATGCTTAAATTGATTCTTTTTTTAATTTCAGGTAGTTCGGACTTGTTGCATGCTATACGCAAGAAACGCTTACATCTTGCAGAGAATTTTTAAAATATTGTATTTCACCAAGATAATGCCCCAAGTCATCGGTTGAAACGCACAGAATTTGAGCTGGACATGTTAAGTTTTCATAGAATAGAGCATCCTCCGTTGTTGCCGGTTCTGGCCCCGTTGGATTTGGCATTTCGCAAACTTAAGGATCACTTGAGAGGTCATCGTTTTGAAAGTCGTATTGAATTAACATATAAGCAAAATGACATTCAGCAAGGACTTAAATTCTTAGTGGTTTCAAGATGTTTTTTAACAAATGTGCTGGCACCAGAAATGAATACGGGGGAGATTATTTTGAGAAAGCGTAGAAAATCCGTGACGTGCGAACAGAAACTATGACAGTATTATCCATGCGCCGTTCGGCTATACCATCTATAACATGAAATGCCATATATTTTTTTTTATTATTTGACCATATACCTAGTATTTGAAATTTGCTATAAATATTGAGAAATTATATACTTAAGTATAGTGAAAATTTCAAAATGCAGTCTTTATTTTTTTTTTTAGTCTAAACAACTTGTCAACGATTTCACCGGATAACCCTCGTACATGTATACGTTAGTTATATAATTATATATCAATAGGATATGCCCTTCCGCCGAGGCCATTTTCTTGATGTGCTTATTTACCTTGACTAGTAGAAAAAAATGACGTTAAATTAATAAAGTTAATTCGCATGCTAAATTTCCCCAAAAAGGTAATTTACCTTGTTGATCGTGTTGATAGTACAGAATTTAAATATCCAAAATATGTGTGTAGTTAATGTTCATATTTGGATGGACCGAAAGCGCTTGAGAGCAAATTCAAAAAATAATTTTTTGTAAAAATTATAACTAGAAGATTTTATATATTCATATGCAAGTTCTAAGGCTTTTGCTTCAGCTGAAAAAAAATTGCTTAATTTTGAAGCCGTGTAGGAAAAAAACCCCGATTTTTGTGTCGCCTGCAGAGGAAAGCTACAATATGAGATTACTTTAACTTGCGTCTGTCTCTCTGTCCATCCGTCTTACATATCAAGAGGTTTTGATTACGTATGGCTTTCGTAAGATACCATGTTTACCACTACTGACCTTTCAAACTTGACCTTTGACCTTATTTTCTAAATAGTTCATGATGCTGAAACAGCATATTTTTTTTTAAATTGAGTCTCTGTTATTCAGCATGCGCATTGTTTGTCATAGGACATAATGAAAGAAGAACAGCGCTACATTCCACTTCACCTTCGATCTACTTTTCAAATATACTCCGAAAGGTTAATTTATCTTGATCTTATGTCTCTAGATTTTGAGATGCAGGTCTCCGATAGCTGTCGTATATATTACGTTTATGAGCTTTTGCAATTGAACATTTAAACTGTATGAAATGCAGTACCATACAAACTGAAGTTTGAAAATAAATCGGTATCGTTGTAGCAAAATGCATCGTTTGTCGCAGTAAAGACAGGTTGAAATCTCTTTCTAGTTATGAATCGAAGAACTGCAAAGTATAGTATTGTTCTACTGCCTTCCTTCAAGTCAATTTTTTATAAGTGAACATTTCTGAATGATTTTCAATATTTATATAAATATTTATGTGACATTTTAAAAAAAAGCATAACTTACTTGGAAAAAATGAAGAGAGATAACATTATAATTTGTTAAAATTTTTGGCTTTTTCACAATAGAAATTATCGGAAAGTTTTTTTAAAACATCATCCTTGATCAGTGAAAAAATTCCTTTTTATACGTATTATGAATAGTTATTTCACAAATTCATACATGTACCAAAGCTTTTGTTGTAGCAGCAAGAGTCTTTTTTTTTTACCAATTTAAAACGACATTACAAATTAAAAGAAATGTACCTTGTCCATATCTTATATGCTAATTTTACCTAAATTAAACGTATGGACAACTTTAAGGGTCATTTATCCATTTCCATGCTACCGGTTGCTCAGTCGCTAGAGCGCTCGCTCCGCGATCGGAAGGTCATATGTTCGAATCAGTCGATAAAAAATAGGTAGCAAGTGTTCCTTCGCTAAACGTTTGGAACTTTGCAGTGAAAGTTGCGGGTGCTTCGTATGAGCTAGACCCTAAAAACCGAGACCCTGTGTCACAGTAGGCGTTGGCACGATAAAGATTCCTCACTGCTCAATGGCACCTGAGTGCCGAGTTAATGACTAAATTTGAAGCCTTTTACCGGTATATGGTGACATCTCTATATGAGTGACGAATTCTGGGGACGGAAAACAACATACAATCAATCAGTCCATTTCCATGAGTATCTGAAAGTCTGGTGATGTTTTAGAGCCGGATTTCGATTGATAAAATTATTCAACATTCAATTAAAGAATTGCTTACAAATTTGTAAAGAAGCAATATTTATAAGGAACTATTTATTGTGGTGGAAGGATATTTAGAAGAAAATTCTTCAAAACTAGATATTTGTTAAATTAAATATCTTAGAAATTTAGCCCTACATATTTTTCCTTAGAGAATATTTTCCGTTATGGTATGATAGGAATATTAACTATAGGTCTCAATTTATATTTTTGGAGCAAATTTTACATATTCACTCAATATATCATTCACATTCACTCAATTCATACCAAGAAATGAAGATACATGTATATTAAAGAAGTCATGAGTTTTTTAATAACACAGTTTTTTGCCTAAAATTCGCATCATTGGCTCCAAATCTTTCTCTCTTTTTTTTTTTTTTTTTTTAAAAAAAAACACGATACTTCCAACCGATTAGCTGTTAAGTCATAAAAAGTTTGATACAAGGACATATTTTATTTTCTATTTAGATATTTTGAATCCCCAGTGTGATACTTTTTTACTGCTAAAAGGTCACACAATAATTAATGCGCATTAATTTGAATGATTTGTTAAATAATAAATATTATTCAAACTATATTAGGTAAAATAAGATTATATTTATTGCCATAATTACGTCTGATAAAATATGATAAAGATTAAAGTGATTAACCAATGAGTTACAATTTACGTGCAAAAAGGTCAACTTAATTGTACCGTAGCTCAGTAAGATGCACACTGACACCCTCCCCCCCCCCCCCCTTTTTTCTTGTCTCTTCTTTGAGACATGTTATATGTAACGTGCGGATGCACCAACTAGAACTTTCTTCACTGTTTTCAACAAGTCAAGAACTCCATTGAAAGTTTATAAATTTATTTCACAGGACACAAACAAAACAATACTGTTCATTATTCACAAAAAATGGTGTTTCATAAACTAATAAAAAACTCTATAACTGGAATCGTATCTAGTAATAATAATGCATGTGCGAAGCTTACTCCCTAAGACCTAATAAAAATTCTGGTAATCCTAAGTATAATCCCAAACTGGTAATAAACCAATAAATTTGAAAATCTGAACCAGTAAAATACTGGTAAATAAATATTATTCAATCTCCGAATAAAGATTTTCCTAACCACTTAATATTATCAAATTGTTGACCTAAAGAACTAAATTAGACAAACACCTTGATACAGTCGTGTAGACTACTTTTCAAACGCTGCAATTCCGCGTTCTTACTATAGATACGTCATTAAATAATACTAAATAACGTAAAATACGTTAACCAATCAGAAACATCGCGCACCTGATCATCAACCAATCACAGGCGATACCCGATATCCCACGGCAACGAAAAAGTGTGCACATGTTTCACCAGAAAATAAAAACAAGTAAAATATTATAACTACTCTATGAACAATAAGTAACTTTCGTAAAATTACAATTAATTACATAAATCGCCGCTTACAAATTTTCATATTTGAAAAAATGCATTATGGGAAATCGAACTTCCGGAATAACAACTATGCGGCGAAAAAATACCAGGTAACCATTTACCGAATAATAGCTAAATAAACACCATTTAAATTATGTGATCCTGTAAACAATATAGGAAAATATAGGTAAGAAGTTCAACATCATAACAACATTGAAGTCTTAGACAACGAAGAAAATAACTTCTTTTTGCATTGGCAATGCACATCGTCTGACAGCAATCAAGGAACATATCAAAACACAATATACAAAAAATGTATTCAAGTGATATAGCTAAAAGTTGAAACACCATGATTATAATATAACTGTCATGTCATTTGTCACACAATATGAGTGCATTTCTAAGATGTACTTTTCAAAACATCCTTGACATAACTAATTTCACGAGTGACATACGTTAAATAAGTAATATAAATCTGCATACCTTCATAAAATAAAGTGGTTTTTAATTTAACAGAACTTAAAAGCATTCACATCAGTCCATTTTCTTTTAGATATACCTGTAATCGTCGCTCAGTATCACTCATATTTTTGGATTTATAACAAAGACGTTTATTTTAAGTGAGGCAAAGGGAGCGACTGAGGATGCTTTTACTTTTTAATATAACAAAAAGGGGTATAAATTTTTTCTATTCCTTTCATTTTTTTAAAGAATTTAAAAACTCTTTTGATCAAATGCAAGAATTGTGTTTTTTTTTTTGTTTTTTTGTTGTTGTTTTGCTTGTTTGTTTTTGAAGATAATTAAATTCTTTATTATTAATACCAGTAAAAACTACAGTTATGAACTCTGTTACATGTAAAAAGTTAATGCGCATTCCATTTGCCGAAAAAAAAGAGTAAATTCAATGCCCATTTTCATTGTTTCATTATCGGCCGCAGCAGCGGCGGATCTGTTTGTGGTTGTGTTAGAAAGTGCACATGGAGGTATGAGGCATTATTTTTTGTTGTTTCGACAGAATAATTCCTTCAGTTAGTGATAGCATGCATCAAAGTTTTGATTAGATGATATCCTTGCCATTATATTATTTATTTATGGTTTTTTGAAAAAGAAGTTTACAAGACGTGCTCCCAACCATGGGAGCGCGAAATGTATATAAGCAACTCGTTACAATCGCGGGTTTCCTAAAAAAAGAAATACAATACTTGAAAAGGTAGAGAAATATATAACTAAATTTGTTTTGAATTTTCCGCACGTGTGAATGACATAATTTTTGAATACGTTACGTTTATTGTGATGTCCATCATCGCGCCTGCCGAAATCACCGGCAATCTCATGTAAATAGTCATGGTATTGTGATCATTACGTGAAACCTTTGCATTCGATTTGAGGCTTTGCATCAATTTTTTATCTTGTTTGTTGATTGTATCTTTGAATTATTTAATGGTTTGTTTGTTTGCACACACCGTTGCAGTTATAATACGACATCTTTCAAAAATGTTTATTCAACGCTGAAATGAAACGGCATACACTCTTACTTTATAACAATAATATGAACATCTGTTGCTGAATACATTGGGGAGAAACTTTGCACTATATCTGTCATTTTTTTTTTCTTACATAGGATGCTATTTGATCTATGACTTAGTCACAATTTATTTATAATAAATAATACAGAAATCACTTGTCCTAAAATGTCCAACCTGTTTAGAAAAAAAAAATCCTGTAAAAGGTGTACAGACATCACAGTCTTAGATGAGCCATAACAACTGGTGATTATCTTATTTAAAAGGGGTGTTAACAGAAACTCGTGATCATTCATGTATATTTGAACACCCACGATGAAAGAAAGAGTTATCCCTAAATGTAGATTGGTGTATTGATAGGACTTTTTTTAAAGTATTCGAAGCAAACTTGACATATCAAAACATTCACGTAGACATATGATAAGATTACAGTTCTGTTTACAACTCGGGCATTGCACGATTAAATGGCTCAATCCTGGTATATAACGTGAAAACTAAAACAGTTGTCTCAAAAAACCAATTGAGCAATACACTTTTGTAAAGGACAAGTGCACTTACTGAAAACGAATCCACAAATCTTGTTTTGTTAAAATCTTAAATAACTTCAATATACCCGCAGTCATAAGTTGTTTTTTTTTTTATAAATGCTTAAACAGGATGTATTTGTACTGAAATTGACCTGCTATTTGTTTTCTTATATATATTTTTAATATTCCAAACAACTAACATGAATTTGAATTACCATATATATATTGGATTCCAAAACTTCATAAAACTCCTTACGAACAAAGATATATAGCGGGTTCCAGTAAATGTTCTACCAAACCTCTTTCTTTACTCCTCACTAAAATAGTGAAGGAGGAACCTCAGGAGTACTGTGCAACAATGTACTCGAGAAATTGTGTAATTCAGATGTGAATACTTAAAAATTCCAAGGAACTTTTGGAAAATTTGAAATCATAAAATTTTACCAAAATCAACAACATAAAAACTTACAACGTTTCAACTTTACATATAACCGCTCCCAACGATAAATTAAAGTCCAGGCTTTTTGATATCATTGACAGCTGCTTTTTCAATAAAAATGGAACTCGTAAATTAACTTACCTTGTCATTGGTCATTTGCAAAATCATTTTGTTAAAAGATATTCTGATGGTACACTAGTACTCTGAAGTTGATATTAAAAAGATGCGTGACGATATCTATGTGGTTTTTGGAGACCAGTTCTTCCAACATTTTGTTGGAATTCCCATGGGTATCAATTGCGCCCCGTTATTAGCAGACTTATTTTTGTATTCATATGAAGCAGAATTTGTTCAAAATTTTATACATGAAAAGATCACTTACTGTGGCCTTCTACTCGACATTTAGATATATCGACGACGTATTGCCAATTAACAATAGTTATTTCCACTCTTATGTCGATACGATATTTCCCAGTGAGCTTGAAATAAAAGATACCACAGAGTGTAACACATCTGTTTTATATTTGGATATTTTTCTAGAAAAAGACGTAAATGGTAGTCTAACAACCAAGGTTTATGATAAACGTGATGACTTTAACTTTTCAATCGTCAACTTCCCTTACTTATGCAGCAAAAAAACCTTCATCACCTGCATAAGGGTTTATATCTCTCAGCTGATTCTATACGCAAGAGCATGCTCTACGTATGAACAATTTCTAAAACGACATACAAGTTGATGAAAGAAGAATATCAGCAGTCACGTTTAAAGTCGTTATTTAGTAAGTTCTATGGTCGATACAATGACCTTGTCAGCAAATACAACATATTAACTCAAATGCTGACTGACGTTTTTCATACTAATTGTTAGGCCATTATTCACACACTGAATTGTCGATGGATTTTTCTGTTATTCCCCGATCATGACAAGGAGCACACGGCGGGTGTGACCGGTCTGCAAGGGATGCTTACTCCTGCATGACACCTGATCCCACCTCTGATGTTTTGAGGTTCGTGTTTGCTCTGATCCATGGTTTGTATTATTAAAAATTCACTTTGGAGCTTGAATACTGTTCGTTATCTCCATATATTTCATAAAACATTAAAACGTGAATTTTTGATATCGGGTACGAAACGTATATTAAGTTAAAATTCAGGGGAATATTTGTTACGGAATTTTTACGGGAGATAATTTTCAGCAACAATTTAAGTTATAATTCTTGAAATATGATAAACTTTTGTTTTTTGATATAATTCAATAGTATGAAGTATTTCTCTCCTCCAAATGTTTTTACACCTTTATTGCAAAAAAAGATTCTTGGATTACGTTACGAAATTTAATTTCTAGAAGAGACAACTCTGAATTCATTTTGGTACGTAGAAAAAGAAATAATCTTATTATCTGATACGCAAATATTTGATTGTTTCGCCACATATATTTCTTTAATATTCCATGCAATTTACTCTGAACACTAAAGCAAGAGAAAAATCGTCTTAGTTTGGAATAAGTTTTTTTTGTCACAATATTTTTTTATACCTAAACTCCAATAACTGCTTTCAATTGTTAAATATAAGATACACCACGTGTTTATGTTGAGTTTTATAGTTTAAATGTTTTTTTTTATACATGTATCAAAGATAATATTAAGCATACAACTATAAACTTCTTAGTGACAAAATTATTATAAAAATATTCTTTGGTTATTTATTTTTTTTCTTTTAAACTGAACTGCATCTTTCTTTATGCAATGCTTTTACACTAATAGTTTGTGTGCTTGTAAAACAGTGCGTTTTTGTATCTATCAAATTCAAATTTTTAAAAAATGATGCAGATCAAAGAATTTATATTAAACTGGACAAGCCTTAAAACTCAAGAACGTTGTATAACAATAAGATAGAAAGTTTTCACAAAATATAAAGGAATAAATAAAAAAATAAATTTAAAAATAAAATAAAAGAAATAATAAAGAATTAATAAAACTTAAAAAAAAAAGGGGGGGGGGCACTGTAGTGGCTTGCATTTTGGTTTGTTACTTCGAATTTTAGTCTATGATTCTTAGGTACATGGACGAATGTAGAAAATGTTGCAAAAATTAATCTATTGTTCATTGTTCATGTTGTTTATAAGTCTCATGCTTAATGTTCTGTTTGCTGATCAATAGTTCTTCCTGCTGTTTATATTAAAGTCAGATTTGCTGGTTTATGTATTTTGGTCTGTATTTGCTTATTGTTCATGTTGTTTATAAGTCTCATGCTTGATGTTCTGTTTGTTGATATTAAGTTCTGGCTGCCGTTTATATTAAAGTCAGATTTGCTGGTTTATGGATTTTGGTCTGTATTTTGTTATTTATCTTAAGTAGTCATGCTGGTTTCGATTTAATTTTCATATTAAAAAAAAAAATTTCATTTATACAGAAATCATTTTAGTAAGAGTCCCTGTGACGGTACATACTGTCGTCGGCGACAATATGTACCTTACCTCACTGCATATAGTGTCGTCTATCGGTACATATTGTCGCCGGCGACAATATATACCGAGACGAGCCTTATTTTACTCCTGCATAATGGATGAAAAAATGTACAGTCAAGCACCAGCACATATTGTCTAACAATATGTACAGTCAAGGTCGGCACTTGTAAAATTATGCTAATTCCCTTAAAAATGTTTGAAACTAATGTGCTTGTACACAATGCAGACGATTTGCTAGGGAACACAGGCGTTTTGATAAAAGAAAGCTCATAATACAAATGAATTTTATCTTAATTTTTGTTCTAAAAATTGCGACGACATTCATTTAAAGACAGGTCGTTGTATGCATTGATTAGTTAAATATCTATGATGAAATGTGTATCCAACCGCACCTTAAAGTGATAGATAATATTTCATCTACTTTGGAAGATTTTTCAATAGTAAACTGTTATAGGCACGAAACCTGTCAATAGATGCATCAATTAAATTTAATTATCTATTTGCGTCTATGTTTTACAATGAAGTTGACTTTGTCAGGAACATCATGTCAATGTTATAGAGAATTACACTTTAACTTTTTCTGCTCTGTAATCAGTGAGCTTGAGAGGAAGAAATAATGGCTCAAAGCTTCATCTGAAGAGGGTTAAAACTATTCTTGATTTAAGACATTTTTATAATTTAAAACCAGCAGCTTAAAATCTTGTACGAACTGAAACCGCAAGATTGAATTGTTAATATTTGAACTTCTAAATATTTCTTTTAAATCTAGTATTGCATGTAATAACTAATTGAAAAAAATATGGAGATAATGTATTAAAGTGGTACGTAAACACAATGTTTGTTTTTTTAGCAGAACGACAAGACAATTATATGCTCGAAGAACTGATTAATGTTTGTATTTTTAGTTACATATCTAAAATTAGTATATGGAAAACCCAAACTTATTCTAAGCCGGAATTCGTTGTATTCATGCCTTCACGTGCTAAATCGACAGAGTGCTCAGTAATGAGCTGTTATGATAATTTTTTATACGTCCTAGCTAACTAACTTTATCCTCAATTCAAAGAAGGAAAAAACAAAACAGGCTATCTGATACCGTCGTTGATGTGTGTGTGTGTTTTTTTTTAATAGTAAATCAATATACACACAAATAGAGAGAGAGAGAGAGAGAGAGAGATTTAAATTTTAAAACATAAAAAGCTCATTCATCAAAATTAATTTTTTTTTGACCCTCATCTTTCACATTCAGGGTATGTTTGGATTAGGGGCCCATTCTTTTCCTACAGTCTGGCATGAGACATTAGTCTATTTCTATTCAGAGTATAAATACACATGTAGCATGTAAAAGAACTGACAATAGATTTAGTCAAAGAGTTTATTTCGAAAAATCATTACATCAATCACAGTTTAATACACTATTCATAGAATAACTTGAAAAATTGTCTTGAATATGTCTAAAATTTTCTGAAATTCTTTGACAATGACAAGTCTCCAGTTTTCAAAATGTTCGTTAATGAAACACCAATTTTCATAACTGCAGAAGAGGATGCCGCAAGAACGGAATATACCTTAAAATTACTCATGTGCTTTGTATTACACGTTTAATCCACCTAGTGACAGTGCTTTTGGAAACATTACCTGAAGTCTTATACGAAACACGACGTTGGTCACACATTCAATGATTATTAATTAAAAAGTAACTTCATCTTTGTACCTATGGAGACTAAAAGAAAGACCTTCCTGCTCTGTAGGTTATGAAGCAATATTAAAATATACAACTCCCTCTGAAGATAATACTCATATTCTTAATATTTTAGTTTAAGAGAGTGTGTGCCCTAAAACTAAAAATGTATATAACTTCCTTGTAAGTTGCTCCATGTCTCATGAATGCAAAGGAAAAATCTTTTTAAATATATGAAGATTTAAGTCACATTCCCTGTAAATTCATATCTTGGCAAACATGGTCTCAGTTAAAACAAATCTTTCATGAATTTAGAAAGTAATTGAATTTTTTTTAATTACATTCTTTATCTAATTATGGTGAAGTCTGAGCTACAGCCACTTTATGAAGGGGGGGGGGGGGTATTCAAACATGGATGACGTTCGGCTTCAAAACATGTGAGAGAGAAAATTATTTTGTGCCGAATTCATTTTTTTATCGGAAATTTAATGGTCTTACATGTAATATTATCTGACTCGAAAGTGAACTTATACATTACATAGACGTCGGAACCGGAGGGTTGGGGAAGGTGGCCTAGCCTCCCCCCCCCACTTTTTTTTTGCATAGATAGACATAATATAGGCATTGAAAATTGGGGCTTACCTTTTTTGTTGGTTTACCCCCCCCCCCCTTCAATTAGCTACTTTCAATTTGCTTCCGACGCCTATGCATTTCATGATGTAGTAAACTTCTAACATTCTGTAAATTATGAAAAAGAGACGTAGTGTAAAAAAAGGTTCAAATCGCTGAAGAAGAGAATTGTCTTTTGATTAACAGAAAAATGTTCAGGTCACACAGTGAACTTATAAAATAACATCCTAATTTCCACCACAGTATAAAACATTAATATTCGTATCACATAGTCGTCTCTTGAGATTGTAGCTCATGCTGGCACACTCCATGTAGAAGATAATGGCGATCCATAGCAATGTATTGTTACTTCCGTGGTCACCAGAAGGTTGGGGGTTCCTTCACTATTTTCTATGCAATAATGTTACTTTTCAACTAGGTAGAAAAACGAATCCTCTTTCTATGAAATATTGCGCATTGTAAGCAATTATCAGTGACAACATTAGGACTCTTGCTGAAAGAGAATGACTTGTACATCCATTGATTGTATCAGTTTTATTATTCCCTAGTAAAGAAAAGAAAGAACATATCAGTTTAGTGGGAAAAAAATGTTAGGCCATTCCAAGTGTTCCCTATTGTAAGCGTCCGCGGACGGATTGCTTTCTGAAGTGTATATAAATAAAAAAAACATTCACTAAAAATGAACAAAAATACATATATTTGCAAAACAATATACTCTTTTGAGATTGGTACATGTATCTTATTTTTATATTTGTGTATCGAAATTTTTAATTTTTAGTTTATCTTTATAACAATGCGAGGAAATTTCTAAGATGATGAGAAATTCTTTTTCTTATAATGTGGTGTTTTTTTTCCTTTCGGTTTGTGTGTTTTTCCCGGATAGAAAGATAGGTGTTTGATTTTAAGTTGGACGCTAAACATAGAAAACAAAAAACTTGGAATAGCCTTATATGTGAACAAAATATAAAAAGAATATATGAAGATAATAGGACAATCTATGTGATTCTTATGCATTACCTATAAATTTATTACTGGAAACACTCCATTGTCCACTGCCTGTAGCACTCGTCGCATGATTCCCTAGATTAAAAATAAGAGTAATTTGTATTTTTAAGATTTTTTAAGAGACTTAATGGTATAATTAAGTACGAAAGCTTTTAGAATTTCATCTTCTATATAAATAACAGTCATACCTGGGGTTGAGGAGACCTTTTCCGGTTCGAAGTCAATAGTCTGTCCGTCCATTATGCACTGATATTCTTGCGGATAATCTGTAATGAAGCCGTCTATTCCATTCTTGTGGATGTGTCCTAAAGGGTGTCAAAGAACAAGACTGTTTTATTGTCACATATATTCATTTTTAAGTTAAGTTCGATCTAATAAATTCTGATTTGTTTAAAACTTAAAATGAAAGAAACATTTCATAATTAAACTCGAGAAAGAACTCTTAAGTGCATTACAATAATTCCTTTCTTATTTTATTGTAACATTTCATGAGTACTTATATTTCAAAAAGATTTAAGATCTCATTAAAATGTAACTATCCCCTAAGAAAAGCGCTGACCTACCCTGTTCTTTGCTTTGACATTGTGTTGCTGCTATTTTTTCGTTCCATTTACAGAATTCGATGAAGTCTCCGCTGTTCTTGTTTTTTATATAAATTCCTCTTGACAAACTAAAGAAAGTATGTTTGCAGGTCAAAGAAGCGTGTGTATTGTTGTGAGTTGCCTTAACTGTAAAATCTGAAACTTTAAAACAAACAAACAAATAATAATAATAATAAAAGTAGATTTTTTTAAATTCATGAAAGAGAGAGAGAGAGAGAGAATTTACTTACCACAAGGTATAAGATTTATAAGTCTTTTGCTAGCTCTTCCATCCCTACATGTGGAATTAACCCACAACCGTTTTCTCGCATGTTTTTCATAATAAAAAATGAAGCTGAACTTAAGCAAGTGATGGGTTTTATCATAAGTCCCAAAATGACAGCCTACTCCACTTGAGAAATCGCACTGTACAATCAGATTAGAATCACTTTCTACAGCTACTCGAATATCTTTAACATCACATTTAAGGACAGTTGTATTAATGTCTTTTGTTTCACCGTGGCAGAATTCTTCAGTAACTTCGTTGCCGTTGATACCTTGTGACAAAACCACTGTGAATTAAAAAAAAAATGTATATTAAAATTTACAAAATCTGATATTTCGCATAAAATCGCACTGAATGTATATTTATACTTGTTTTTTTTTTTTCGAAAATATGGTTAAATAGAGAAACCAAATATGCAAAGCTCAAGGGCATTTACTCTGACTGTCTTGTTGTGGCCTACATATTATAAACTGTCGACTTTTCTTCCCAGTTTGTTTTAAGATGGGCTGTGTTTTAATATAATTACGTAAAAAAGAAGAAAAAAAATGTATTCCTTGCTTCTTGTATAAATGTTATCAATTGAAAAAGCTTAAGAGTATTGATTGCAGTGTGGGCCTAGAGTTAAAAAATCTCTTTACATGACAGTATCCGTTTATAAAAAAACCCAATCCAAATATACATTTTTCAATATATCAAGTATGATTCCTAACCCGAATAAAAAACTTACATGCATATGTTATGGTTTTAAAACATGATGTAATTGTTACAAATACACACAGCAAATCATTGTCAGTGACAAGGATTTACCCAAGTACTACGATGTAATATAAAACCGAAAGTAAATTCTCCAAATTTTTCTATTTTTTATCTTAAGCAGAAATCATAACAAATTCCTTTGATAAAAACAACATACAGACATTATATAAATGCACAATTCAAGACCCATCCGCAAAATGAAGAAATAAAAAATGATTAATTACTTTTTTAACCTCGTTGAAAACCTTAACGGTCAAATATTTACATTTCTAACTATACGCTAAACTAATTACAAAAGTAACAAAAAATTACTCTAGCTTATAAATAGCATAATTATTGTATTAAAACATGACTATACGAGGATTACAGTACCTGGCATAAGAAGGAAAATAATTGACATCAACTTTCCCAATACGAGATGCATGTTGTCTCACAATGATATTGTGTTGTATAAATACGTGACTGTAATGGTAATGTATTTTATATTCTAAAGGGAAAGCCCCATTTCTATAATTAGGAACAGGGAATTCCAGATATATGATTCAGCTCTAAACTTTTCACATGAAGAAGGCGTTATTATTGTAACTAGAGTAAGAAAGTGAAATATCTGTTGATGAAAGGGAAGATGCATTGAAAACAAAAAGTAATATTCAAGAGATTTGTTGAGATTAGCGCATCCAATTATTGTAGTGAGATTTAGGCCTATTTTTACACTCGAGGCTAAAGCTATTCTCTTTAAAGATGTGGACAGGTTTTCGCCTACATCCACAAACATGCTTCTACATTAAGCAGGTTTAAAACCAATAAAATATATTGAAGATTTAATTTTGTTGTTGTTGCTTTTTATCTTTAAATTACATCTTTTCATCATTTTATCTTTAAAAATCTTCTTCTCAAGAACCACTGTGCTTGAAAATTTGAAACTTATGTGGAAGCATCCTCAGGTAGTGTAGATTCAAGTTTGTTCAAATCATGACCCCTGGGGGTCGGGTGGGGCCACAATGGGCGATCAAAGTTTTACATAGGAATATATAGGAAAAGTCTTTAAAAATCTTCTTCTCAAGAACAGCAAAGACATGATTGGTCATATTTACATGGAAGCATCCTCAGGTAGTGTAGATTCAAGTTTGTTCAAATCATGACCCCTGGGGGTCGGATGGGGCCACAATGGGCGATCAAAGTTTTACATAGTAATATATAGGAAAAATCTTTAAAAATCTTTTCTCAAGAACAGCAAAGCCATGATTGGTCATATTTATATGGTAGCATCCTCAGATAGTGTAGATTCAAGTTTGTTCAAATCATGACCCTCGGGGGTCGGGTGGGGCCACAATGGGCGATCAAAGTTTTACATAGGAATATATAGGAAAAATCTTTAAAAATCTTCTACTCAAGAACAGCAAAGCCATGATTGGTCATATTTTTCACACCGACTTTTTTCGTCTGTGAAGTTTGGGGAAATTAGCCTGGTAGGATAGCTACTCGCTTTTTCTACTGTAATGCTAAATTGGCAAAGAGAAACAATTCCGATTAAAGTTGAACGATGTTTATTGTAGAGTCAACAGATAGAAAGTCAATTTTATAAAAGTTGTTACACAAAAAAATTATAATAAACAGGTACAAGTAATTATCGAATAAACAATGTCAGATAAGTAAATAACTTTTGAAATAACCTGTAGCGAAACCCGCTAAGAGAAGGTATGATTACTAAAACAACAAATAAAGATCGATCAGTTACGTGAAATCAGTCATGCAAAGCGCTTACAACAGTTTTTAAACTTACAAAAGTTAAAAATCAAAAGTACCGGTAGACAATAAAATCAGAAAACTTAAAAAAATTTAACTCCAAAGACAATGTTTACAAAACTTCGGGAAAATTTAGTTACCTTCTCTGACTAGAGAATTCAGTTTTAACTTCTATGAATTCTAAAACTTTAATGTAACATATTTACACGGAAGCATCCTCAGGTAGTGTAGATTCAAGTTTGTTCAAATCATGACCCCCGGGGGTCGGGTGGGTCCACAATGGGCGATCAAAGTTTTACACAGGAATATAAAGGAAAAATCTTTGAAAAATCTTCTTCTCAAGAACAGCAAAGCCATGATTGGTCATATTTATATGGTAGCATCCACAGATAGTGTAGATTCAAGTTTGTTCAAATCATGACCCCCGGGGGTCGGATGGGGCCACAATGGGCGATCAAAGTTTTACATAGGAATATATAGGAAAAATCTTTAAAAATCTTCTTCTCAAGAACAGCAAAGCCATGATTGGTCATATTTACATGGAAGCATCCTCAGGTAGTGTAGATTCAAGTTTGTTCAAATCATGACCTCCGGGGGTCGGGTGGGGCCACAATGGGCGATCAAAGTTTTACACAGGAATATAAAGGAAAAATCTTTGAAAAATCTTCTTCTCAAGAACAGCAAAGACATGATTGGTCATATTTATATGGTAGCATCCTCAGATAGTGTAGATTCAAGTTTGTTCAAATCATGACACCCGGGGGTCGGGTGGGGCCACAATGGGCGATCAAAGTTTTACATAGGAATTTATAGGAAAAATCTTTAAAAATCTTCTTCTCAAGAACAGCAAAGACATGATTGGTCATATTTACATGGAAGCATCCTCAGGTAGTGAAGATTCAAGTTTGTTCAAATCATGACCTCCGGGGGTCGGGTGGGGCCACAATGGGCGATCAAAGTTTTACATAGGAATTTATAGGAAAAATCTTTAAAAATCTTCTTCTCAAGAACAGCAAAGACATGATTGGTCATATTTACATGGAAGCATCCTCAGGTAGTGAAGATTCAAGTTTGTTCAAATCATGACCTCCGGGGGTCGGGTGGGGCCACAATGGGCGATCAGAGTTTTACATAGGAATATAAACGCGGGTATGTTAAGGCTACACCCAGAGATGTCCTACTTGCCTTCACAATATGACGTCATAGTAAGCTTGTATGACGTGAACTACAGAAATAATGATTTCTTAATATCTATCTTTAAAGTTTAATTTCAGGTCCAAGAAAAGAATGGAATCATTCAAAACATAACATAAACTAAATCTTGTCGTTTTTGGGTGGTATAAATAGCTAATTATTTAGCACGGGGGTTAAATACCAAACCCATGACGTCATAACTATTGATCAAATATTTGCCGAGTGAAATGAGAATTCATGTAAACAAACATATGAAATGGGAGTTTTAAAGCATATACCATGAATGTTATGTGTGATTCATGAGGAATTAAAGATTAAGAATCAGGTACGCTGATATATTCTTATCATGTTTTCTTATAATGAACATAGTCAGTGCTTTGAAATCCCGATCAGCGGTTCCTCTATCGTTCTATAACAACAAAGATGCAAAAGTTCAACACTACGCCGCATACTTTGAAATATAATTTTTGTTTGTATCGAAAGCTTGTATTCTATAGTACTTGGAAAGTGCTGCTAGAATCGTGTGGTTAACATGAATTGATAAAAATTCCTTGATCGTATGTATAAAATGTTAAAATTTTGGTAAGGTTTCATGCGAAATTTTGGAATATTTTTTTCTGTGTCAGGAGAGTAGGATTCTAGCAGCACTTTTCATGGCCCAGTGATGTTTTTACATAATTATTTTCACTAAAAGAAATGAATTATCTCCGGGGTAGTGTTGAACTTTTCACTTTTTCATTAAGGCAATTTTTCTATTAAAGACGTCACGTGATGACGTCGTAGTGGAGTGCTTCTTTTAGCCTAAGACTCAATGACGTCTATACAATGGATAATAATAGTGAATGTTTTATCTATGGTGTTTCCGATTTATCAATGTTACATTCTACGAAAAAAGTCTAAATTCGCCGAAATATGATCTGGGTACTGCCTTAACATACCTGCGAAGGAAAAATCTTTGAAGAATCTTCTTCTCAAGAACAGCAAAGCCATAATTGGTCATATTTATATGGAAGCATCCTCAGATAATGTAGATTCAAATTTGTTCAATTCATGACCCCCCCCCCCCCCCCGAACCACTTTTTTATTTAAACTTTTCAACCTTTCAAGACTGAACTGATTTCTGCCTTTTCCTAGCCATAGTGCTCAGGTGAGCGATGTGGCCCCTGGGCCTTTTGTTTTGAATTGCTAAGAGCTCGACTGCCTTATATGCAAGAGTCAAGAAGAGGAGTTTAATACTTTTTTTTTAAATTGCTAAGACCTTGACTGCCTTATACGCAAGAGTCAAGAAGAGGACTTAAAAAGATTGCAATAATTTTGATGGTTTTGTCCCAACCCTAAGACACCAAGGGGAGAAGCATAAAATTCACAATTTATGATCCTCTTTTCAAATGCTTTATAATAAATTGAAATTTGTTCAGTGATTTTTGAAAAGTTGAAAATATTTAACGTTTACGAACGACACAAGATTGAAGGCGAGGGAAAACAAGAGGCAACAACGTTCATCTGAGTCACCTTTAATATGTTTTTCTTCAGAACATTGGTCCTTTCCCAAGGGGCCATGATTTGAACAAACTTGAATCTACACTACCTGAAGATGACTGCAGCAAAGGATAGTGTCTTAAACGCAGTGCATTTTCGCCTGACACCACGAACGTCAGGCAGTATAAGGATCATTTTTTCCATGGTTCGAAACTGAGAGATCATACTTAGTGAGCTTGATTATATGCAAGCTGATTTACATCAGAATTTGTTACCTGCATTTTAACAAATACAGTTTGCATAAGAAAGAACCATATTACTGATGCAAAATAATGATGTGTTTACTTCTTTCATTTTTTTTTTTTTTTTTGCATGCCTCTGTTTATTCCTTGTGATTTTTTATACAAGCATGTCCGTGTAACATTTTTTCTGCGTTTCTAAACTACTTGATCAGTCCATTTGTCTTCTACGAAAGGAGTGACACAATCATTTCGCACCAAATGACAAGTAAATTATCTTCGCACCTTTTTCTCGGATTGTTCTATTGAATGGGTGTGATACCTTCAATTGAGATAAATAAAGTTAGTTCCTTAACCTGATTCTTAAGCTTTGGAATTTTATTAACTGTAAATTCTATCCGATTTTTTAAATAACACATTGTGTATGGACTGGCAACACTAAAGCAATGGATTTTTTAATTATTCTTACTATCTTGTATCCCGGTTATCCCATAAGTGGACTAGTCCAAACATAAACAAACTCCCTCCATCTGGTAAATCGGATATCCCTGCTTGATTCAGTCTGTTTCCCCCCTTTTCTTTTAAAATAACAACAAAAATATAACAAAATAATGTACGTTACAAGGTTAGCTTTTTATAAAGCTTAGAAAGTCAGCCAGTGGCATATTATTCCGTGCTTTCTGATGAACAACGGTTTCCTTTTAATACAGCGAGAAGAGTGTACGCCAGTAACCGTAGAGGGATGGGCTTCACTCTTGTATGGTTTTAAGTAAACAATCGACAAAATGAAGAAGACGTCATGATCTGCACTAGTTTTAATTTCATAGAAAAACACATTATTATAGAAGAAATGAAAGGTCCTGAAATCGATTGAAAAGAAAAACTGTAAACGATTTTAAAACTGTTTATAAAAATGTATTAAACTCATTCATGAAATATATGGAGATAAAGAACAGTATTCAAGCTCAAAAGTCCATTAAACATAACAAAATAGGAGTAGAGCAAACACGGACCTCCAAAACATCAGAGGTGGGATCTGGTGCCATGGAGGAGTGAGCATCCTCTGCCGACCGGTCACACCCGCTGTTTGCTCCTTGTCATGATGGGGAAATAACGGAAAAATCCGTCGACAATTTAATGTGTAAATAATGGCCAATGATATAAAAAACCCTGTACTTTAATTTTCGTGGGGAATGGTTGTGTATAAAGTTGAAATGTCGGAAGTTTTTAAGCTGTTGATTTTGGTAAAAATCTTATGATTTCAAATTTTCCAAAAGAATTTTTAAGTATCCACACCTGATTTTCAATTTTCATCACTTCTCAAATATATTGTTGCAAAGTACTCTTGAAGTTTCTCCTTCACTACTGTTAATATCTTAGTGAGGAGTAAAGAAAGAGTATATATGTTAATATATGTTAAATATAATATATGTTAAGACCATTGTCGTACGTGAGTTTTGTCCGGGGGTGGGGGGTGGGGGCGATTATTAGTATATTGTTTACTCTATCTATAAAGTGTACCGGCTATTTACTTTGCGTCCTAGAGCAGCATTTAAACATTTTTTGTATCAGCCACTTCAAGACAATTTTCATAGTTAAAACTGTTCACATTTTTTTTGTCAACGAAAACGACGGAGACCTCTCTATAAACAGAGGCCGTCTCATCAATCTCTCACTGACCAGAGAGTGTGCATGAAGAAAAGCGCCGTCTAGTAAGAGAGTAATATGAATTTCTTTAGAACGACTCGCCTACCTATTTTTCCCAGATTCCAATCTATGCAAGCGCACTTGAAGTTTCACCCCAACGTTACTAGTCAGCCCGTGGGCCAACTAATTTATTAAATGAACAAACAGTGGCCTATCTTAGATATTCGTTAATCTGTAATATTTCGTTATGACATTTGAGAGAGTCACTTGTACATCTTGTGTAATGAAGTATAGCAACTATAGTATATGTCGCTCCTTGATAACGGAAACATGAAGCACATCTCTTGCTTATACGTTCCATAGATAGTGATTGATACATGTATAGTCAGGTAAACTTTTTGAAAAGCTATTCCTTGTCTATATTAGAATCTATATCTTCATTTGAACTCTTCACCCAAGGATGCTTTGTGCCAACATTGGTTAAAATTAGCCGATTGGTTGTCGAAAATGTGATGTTACAGACGGATGGATAGATAGACAAATGGACACACGGACGCCGGACAACAGACACCAGAAAAGCTCTTTGGAGTTTTCAGCTCAGGTGAACTAAAACATATAGCAATTTGTCACCTACATTAATCAGGAAACCTAACCACAAATGCATGTAGGAGTAGATGAAACACGGAGAAAACGAACAGCAACCAAGCTTGAAAGTCCAATACAGATCGAAAGCAGAGCAAACGCGGCCTCCAAAAGCATCAAAGGCGGGATCAGGTGCCATGGACAAGCAAGCATTTCCTATAGATCGATCACACCCGCCGTGTGCTAATTGTCAAGATCGGGCAAAGAAGAAGCCGTAGACATTTCAGGGTTTAAATAATGACCTAACAATTAGTATGAAAACGTCAGCAGTAATCGACTTAATGATAAATTGTTTTTGCGGACAAGGTATTGACCATAAAACTTGCGAAATGAGGAATTTGAACGTGACTGTTGATATCCTTGCTTCATCAACTTGTTTTTCAATAGCTTGCATCGTTTTATAAATTGTTTATACATGCTCTTGCGTATCGAATCAATTGGGAGATATAAACCCCTTATGCAGTCGATAAAGAAATATTACTACATAAGTATGCCATTGGGAAGTTGAGGATAGAAAAGTTGAAGTCAACACGTTTCTCATAAAGTTTTGTTGCTTGGTTACCATTAACGTCTTTTTCTAGCAAAATATCTAAATATGAAACAGATGTGTCAGACTCTGTGGTATCTTTTATTTCAAATATTCTCGTTCATATAACTTATATTAGAAGTAAAGAAAGTAATAAAACAGGTTGGTAGTGATTATATAAACATTCTGATAATTAAGAAATGGATTTAATTTTTGAAGATTCATGAGGACATGAACTACGACGCTTCATATTTCATGAAACGCGTTAGCGCTTCATGATAAATATGCCGGCGTGAAGCGTTGTAGTTCATGTACCTCATGAATCTTCAAAAATTAAATTCATTTCTTATATTTACATTATTTTTTTCCACAATTTACGCAATTCAACTGTCATTTTTAAAGCAAAACAGTTTGCACTATAGTTTTGACGTCAAGTACGGTAATCTGACGTAGCAATAGAGATATTCATGCTCATCCATGGTAGTTCATGAGAAAATGAACAGTCTTCTAATTTGCAAAGAATCTTAATGAAAAATACTTGGAAATGTAAATATATTGAAATGAACAGAAAAGTTAAATATCGTGTTTTGTCTGATTTTCAATTTGAAATGAAATTAAAACTTTCCTTGTTCGTGCGGAATTGTTTGTTGGGTAATAGCCCCCCCCCCCCCCCCAGAAATACAGAAAAAGCCCATTTTCGACATGGTTACATTTGTCGTAAAATTCCTTGACGAAGAATCGGAACTTCGCCCCGTGGCTTTATGTCGAATCAGTTTGCAGTCACAGATCACTTTGCAAGGTGAATAGCCAGGATTCCTTCATGTTTAAATTTTATTAATGAATGTTTTTAAATCTGAATCTGTCACTGCGCTATCTCGTTATATTTTATTAAGGTCTCTTTAGCCTCACTTTGACGTCACTTTAGCGCAAGTTTCTCCGAGTACATTTCTACGCGTGAGTATACACTAAGTGGTATTCAAATCAATTTCACGTTTGGCTTACTAGAAAAACAGAGCAAATGAAATGTAAGTATATGGAAATAAAAACAATGGAATATGATGAATTTTAGAATATTCTAATGTGGTTAACTTGATTCCCTCGATATACAGATTTCAGGGAAATTTTTCAGTAGTAATGTCTATTTTTTTTCTCTACTGTATTTTATACACATGTACATGTAAACCTAGCTTATTTTTATCAGAATTAATTTTCCCTTTGTTTGTACATGTAAGGTAAAACACATGTGCGTTCTTACCAGTATGACATACTGTAAATGTATGACATTTAGCTGTGTATTCATTTTAGCGCCTTTTGGAGGAAAGCAACTTCCGCTCATTCAAGTAAAATGCTAAATGTCTTGCACATTACATAAATAAAACATATAAAAATGCGCTAAATCAAATCATCTCTAACTTGTTCAAAAATAAATTTCCGCCAAATATCGTACATGCTAAATATGATGCATTTACAGTATTAAGCTGCAGGAAGTTTGATCAAAAAGTGTAACCATAAAATTAATGCAGATGGATTTGTAATTGTGAACGAATAATGTAATGGTTAAAGAAATTAGCAAAGGAAGAGTTGGAAAAAAGAATTACCTTCATAAAATGGATAGACCTGTATAAAAAACGTTATATAAATCCACAATTCCATGGTCACTGTCGTAGACGTCTAATGTTGAACAAATATATAAAGTAAATAATGAAGACGATAACGTCTAAGTCATTAACATTTCCATGCGCTTTGCAGATATTTGCGCTTTTAATATTTTTAACAGTATTCAATGGAGAGATTACGTCGATATTTAAATATGTCAGCTAAAACAGGATTTTGAAAACAAGTTTGATTGTAAGGCACCCCTGTCCCCCTCATTCTACAGGCCTTATATTTCGTATATATCTCAGGACCTTTAATTTGAATGGAGTATTTTGTATGTTATCAGTGATGAGAATCTAAGTTAAGTGTGTAAAGGTATAGACATTTTTGACACGCTAACTAAGCACTGCGTCATTTGATCGCCATGACCCTTTAACACAATTCATTTGTAAACAAAAAGAAACGCTGTCGACCACCTTTTTGTACTCTGTTTGAAATATTTTTTTCTGTACAAGGTATAACAGTATTCCATCCTCTGATGTACATGTATTATCAAAGATTTCAATTAAAAATTGGAAATTTTAATAACTACGTTAAACATTTTTTTTTCCTTTCTTAATCTAACTTTTTAATAACTTTTAATGCAATCTCCCTTGCGTGGAAAAATGGTTCCTGACATTTAATAAGTATCAGATGTACTTAAAAAAATAACAATTTCCTACATACAAAAGAAAAATTGCTCATGAAAACCAAAATGATAAACATTCTCCCTTGAATGATCTGTAGTAGAGAGATTTGCTGTGCCACTCACACTCCATTATCCCTTTTAGAGAAGTGGACAGGCTTCCGCCTACATCCACAATGTTGATTTCCGGGTACATTTACTTCTCTTCGAAAGCCTTCATGTTTTGATTCGAGAAAACATATAAATGTCGAACCGGTGACGGCCGAAATTTCGTCTAAAATATGTCCGAATGTACGTAACAGACGTGCTATATTAACAACTCAACATTAAAAAACCTTTAGTCCCCTCCAGTTTCACCGGTAGGGGATAATAAACACAACTCTCACAAAAAATCAATCTTTACATATTGTTAATCCATTTTCACAAGCCTGTCTACTTCTCTAAAGAGAAAAACACACCATATCATCTACCTAGAGGATAAGAACCTGGACAAAAAGGCCTGTAGCAATGGTTTCAAAAGTAGAGGTCAAACTTTCCAAAAAATCTGACAATCAAAAAAAAGGTTATTTACTGTCCAAATCATACAATTTGCTAGAGCTCGACCGTACATCAAAACGAGGGGGGTGGGGTCAACCAGCATCTAAAAGGAAAATTTACTATGGCAAAATACTACTCAGAAAAAAAGTAAGGGGGCACCCTGCCCCCCCTTCCCGCGGTTTACAGGCCTGACCATTGCTATATTGATAGTAGAGGAACATGATAATGAACACAAGAATACGCGATAATCATGAATCAACTGTGTTTTCAAAATGACAGCGTATAAATAAAATAAGAACTGAACATTTACTGGGGCAGATCCAGAAATTGGTTAAGGTTTTTTTTTTTCAGAGGCAGGAGGCCCACAGTGGGTCCAGGGCAAGGCCCTGTTGGGGACCAAAGGGGGGTGGGTTCCTAAATTTTCGTGATTTTAAAAGTAAATTAACTTTATAATAAGGCCTTCATAGGTGTAGTTTTACCCAATCATACAAACACATTTTTTATCAATAATCAAATTATCCAAAATTTCTCATCAGAGTAAATTTTTTTGCCCGTCATTGGAGAGTGATTTGAGCTAATCTACGTTTAAGTCACTTCTTTCATCATGTCTCCACCCCCCAACCCCCGGCGCCTTATCATCAGTGTCATGACACTTCTTTACTCAATGCATGACTTCTCATTTTTGAAGTAATCAACAGATTTGCAAATTTTTTTAGGTTAAAGTAGCAAGAAAAATGAATGATTTCTGAGTCAGAATGCCTTTCCTGTGCAAATAACGAGGGCAATGAAAATAAAACAGTCAAATAATTTTTTCAGTATTTTTTAAATTTCGTTAAAAAGAAATTTTCGAATGAAAAAGTTAAAATGATGTTTCATTTTACTCGGGCATTTTAATATTTTGTTTATCTAAATTATGATATCTTAGAAATGTAAAATCATTCAAACTAAACTGCTTTTTGATATAGCTGCCAAAAATAGACGTCAGATCCTAAAGCCAAACATGCAACATGTGCGCCACTTATAGACATAAGGCTTTCAAAATACGAACTTCATTACGGTTTTACTAGGTTTATTTAATAATTATTGAATATTATACACCAATATACTGGCTATGAGGACAATAGCAAGTTTATCGTTTCCCAAGACTGCGAATACTTCCCGAATCGCAGCCGAGGGAAATAGTTGTTGTCGAGGGGGGGGGGGGGATAAACTTGCTGTTGTCCGAATAGTCAGTAAATAGGTGTTTTATTATACCGAAGCCGACTTTACCTTTGTTACATCACAAACCAGATACGTCACAATACAACAACGTATATAGTTTTTAGATGAAAAACGAGGGAAATGGAATGCTTCCGGTGAATAGTTTGATGACTATTTCACCATGGGCAAATAGCACAAAAACTATTCCACGGTAGGGGCTGTTTAGAAAAAGTAAAAGTAGAAGATTTATTTGTCATACTTTTATGTAGAAAAAATTCACAGAGGTATAATTATTGTTAATACGGGAATGGAAGTCTTAAGACATTTCACCACTGTTGTTGCTACTTTTATTTTCACACGAATTCCTTCAAAAAGCCGAAGAAAAAAGGAATTTATTTCTTGTCGATACACGATCGCCATTTTCACAAAATAATTCTCTTTCACTTTCCGAGGTTAAAAGAATTTCTGATAAAAGTAAATCGACATTTTAGTAGGATATAGTCTTTAGATTTTATTAGTATTAAAATCAGATGGTGGATCTGTATTTTTGGAAATATATGACGTTGATAACTTGAAAATATATATATAATTTTTCGACGTACATGTATTTTAATATGCTCATTGTAATATCATGAAAGTTTTTTTTTCCTTTATATGCATACACATGTGACCTAATGTTTGGCCTACATATTTTTTTAAACGAATTTGTTTTAATTTTGATTGCATATTGTTAGGAAAAAAGTAATAGTAACACCAAGAACTTGTCGATTTAGTATTTCATAACCCTAAAGTTAATTGGAATTGGGAGTTAAAATGGAAGTGAGTTTCTTAGGCAGTTCAGCATTCGTCATAGTGCTACCATAATGATCAATGTTATTGACATACATGTATGGAAAAGGGAAATAAATAAATAAAAATATTCAATTTGAAATTTAAAGGTTCTCTTTTTTATAAAACGTTCTGTTCATTGTTGTAAAATTAATAACTAAGTGACGAAACAGCAAGAATAAAAGCTATGAAATTCCTTCAACATTGAATATGTGCTCCTTTCGTTGTAAATCTGGCAGCAAGAAAAGGGACGTTAAGAAATAAGAATTATCTTTAGAAAATCCCAATCGATTTTTTTTATCGAAAATTCTATGCTAGGGGTTTATTTATAAGAAAGTAAAAACCCGTTATCTATTTATAACACAATTCATTTTATAGCAGTTATAAATCATTTGCATTACAAGTAGGCCTTTGAAAACACTTCGTAACACGAAGTGGCTGTCACAAGTTATCACCATGCAGGATTGACTTTTAAAAATCTATTTTGAACTCAAATATAATTTATCAGTTATTTTTTATTGAGATTAATTCTAAATCTTTATTTATTGTCAGACTACGAAATACTGAATTATTTTCTTAAATGCACTGTGAAAATCTTTGAACAATTGTTGAGAACTACAAAGGGTTAAAGTGTTAACACCATCACTAATTTGTAATACCTTATAAAAGCATTCAAAACATGTAACTATTCTATTTGTCTTTCTGTCATGTCTACTTTGTTAAAACTTTTCATAGACTGTAATTTATTCAACACATGTCATTTTATCACTCCGTTTGCTAATTGTTGTCAAAGAAATTTTTATATACCTTTATCTGAATTGTATATGGCAGTTCGGAGGCCTGACGCATTACTGGCCACTTCCGTCTGTATACTTCTTGATTGTTAAAATTGGTGTCCATCGATAAAAGATTTGATAAACTAGTATTCGAAAACCTGATTACCCGTTACTCTAATTTGGATTTATATGTGCATTTTCGAAGAGCCCTAGAAATAGGGCACTACTACTTTCGGCCACCAGCGCCACTCATTTCACTGCCAGCATTCCCTCTTTCCCGATCAACGACATATCTTTTTAGACCAAAACCAAGCAGACGTATCAAAATGAGACGAACTCTGTGCATGACAATGTTATTACAGCTACAATTTTTCTTTCCATCTCTTCAAAAAAAAAAAAAAATAACTTTGAGACAAGATGCATGTTAGTTAAGATGTACTTTATTATTTTGTACTTAAGCCTAATTTCATTTTGACATTCTGATATTAAAGGTGACATATAGTTCCGTTCTCATTATATCGCGTTCAATACTTAATACTAGTAAGTATTATAAAGTTTAAAAGAAATGTATATATGTTAAAAAAAGTTAAAATATTTAATTTTCAATCTGACATTTAATTGATAACTAATAAATTATAATGGAAATAATATAACCTTGTTAGGAGAGGTAAGTCGTAAATACAAGCATTTTACCCACACCATTATTAATTGCATCAACTTAGAAAGAGTGGTTTGTTTTTGTACTTAAAGTAACGCTTCTAAAAATAACAGAGGGAAATCCCCAAATAATTTAAATCGTAACTGATAAGTTGTGTGTTAAGTCCATTGTTAAGATAAGTTTTGAACGTCCTAGTTAATAAACTTTTATCTGCATATTAAATGAACCTTCACTACAAACATTTACCATAATGAAAAAGAAAAATAATGTTCAAAACATATGGATTAACCATTGGAATATTGTTAAGGTTTTTAAGTATTTTCACTCACAATTCTACTATGTATCTAATCAGTCCATCTTGAAAAAAATGTTTGCTTGCCCTCTCCCGACCGACTGGCTAACAAATGGCCCGACTGAAAACATTTTTTTTCTTTTTAAAATTTTTTTTTTTCACTTCAGGAGCAATTATTTTTTTAATTCATTTTGGAAAAGGATTTTGAAAATTCAGCATTGAAATCCAAACTTTCTCGGGGGGGGGGGGGGGTCCCACCTTCCTACCGACCCAATTTTTTTCATCCAGACTCGATAGAGGGCAATCAAACATTATTTCACAAGTTGGCTTGATGTACATGTATGTTTAATTGATGTACAATATATTATTATTGTTATTATCTTCTCAATCTAATTGACCTATATTTAATACAAACAAATATTTGATTGCGTTCCTTTGTCACGAATCTTTATACAATGTATGACTAGACTCACTAGAGAGAGACCATCGCTCTGAGTGAAAAAAATATTGTTTATTAAAATCATAATTCTAAGCTCTACTTCTAAAATTGAAACAATGACACCCCCCCAGTTTTTGATCTATATACTTAACAATCATGTTTCCGGCATCTTCTCTTGTACATTGACCTGTGTAATACGGAATTCATTTTGTGATGTAAACGTACAGGTCATGCATGATAGAAAAACGCATACGTAGCACTTAATTAATTCATGTTAATAGAATTGTAGGCCACACGTTTCACAAATTATAACAAAATTTAGATGTGACACTTTGTTTGTAATACGTACAGAAACCCATTGAGGACATAAAATATTTTTTTGAATTCGATATAACGAATTGTCGAATTTGTTAAAACGAATTTAATTCGTTACGAATTTTTTTTTATTTGTTAAAGCGAATTAAATTTGTTTTAATTGACTTGTTGAATTCGCTGTAACGTATTCAAATATTTGTTAAGAAACATTAAAGTGATTGTCTGGTCAAAATTCTTATTTATGTATATAAAATTTCACCTCTCATATTTAAAAGGAAACAGCATCTCAAGACGTTTCGCTGTATACGTACATTATTATTTCCTTCTTTTATTTTCCTCAGTTCTGAACCATTACAATCATTAGCATATGAAGTTATATTTCCTTTATACATGTAACATTCAGATTCACGGAAAAAAAAATCGTGAGTACTTAATTGGCACATTCTCAAATCTTGATGCTGACATAACTTGGATCCAGTGTGCCTGGAAGGCATCATAAAAATGAGGATGGTGGGAAATATTTAACAAGCGTATAAAAATATTCAAAATGGCATCCTCCAACAGTAAGTTCACTTTATCTATAGTGTTCTTATAACTATTATATAACTACATGTAAGTAAAACAAATAAGAGTATCAGGTAAAATTTATCAATGATCATCAAATTAATGGAATTTCAAAAAAGTTAGTCTACACCGGATGTTCCCTTAAATGCGTGAAAGTGAATTTAACATTTGTTATAACAGATCATATTCGTTTAAAGGAATTCTCAAAGAGCTAGGTTCACTTTATGCCTAAAATGGCCCTGTAGATATACCAATTAATTGACTTACACCCTTTGTACCATTTTCAACATTAATATAAAGTAGAGACTTAGTGCTTTCAGTATATCTAACAGAATTTCCTTTGAAAAGTCCAGGCATTGGAAAACAGGTTGTGTGAAATTGCAATGTTATTAAATTTTGCAAAAAAAGGTGTTTTTGAGAATCTTCAGCAAAGAATTAAAATATGAGCACACCCCTCGATCCAAAAATTAAAATATGTTTTATAATCTTCATTAACAGTTCTTTAATAATATATTTACACATTTTGGATCGGAGGTTGTGCTATATACGAAATATTGAAAAATGGCACCATTTTTCGGCCATTTTCGAAGAAATATTCAGGATATGTGAATAATGACGCAATTCATGACGTCATAATGCATTTACTAACAAGAAAATTACGTCATTTTCAGTAGATATTCATTTAGCAAGTATTCAAGTATCATTTATTGCCTTGTCGACTAAATTATTGCAGTTGTGAATTTTCAGAAATTCACAGGGCCAAAAAAGGCCCTAAGTGGCTCTTGCTCTTTGTTATAAATAATTAAATTGTTCAATTGAATTCGACATTTAAGGCACATAGAAAAATATAGAGAAAATCAATATAACAAATTGCCGAATGGGTTTGAAAGATGTTTCTTTCCATACAATCTCCAAAGACTTCTAAATCATTGCATTAATGATGACTCAGTGTTAATTGTATTGTTGATATATTTTATCGTCTACGTTCGTTTCATTGCATTGTTGTTGCATCACTGCACTGAGGCGACTTCCACATACTGTAGCACAAATTGTACGTATTACTGTGCTGCAGCACAATCAGGGATTGGGAACCCCTACAGGTTTTACTCGCATAAAAGACCGGATAAAGATTAAGTTAATAGAGCATTGCAAGGTAGAAGGAAGCTAAAACAGGGAATACATTTATGATAAAGTCCATGGACTGAAGGATTTACCCCGCCACTGTCTGTACTAATTTTCTGAGGACTTAATATGGCATCTATATTAAAAAAAGAAAAATGAATGAATAAATTGAACGTAAAGTTAAATTGACTTTGAAGATACATGTATTGATGCACATTTGAGAAGAAAATTAATATTCATTGCAAGTTGTGTGGTACCGTATATAAATCCTCAGAATAAATCCTTTCAAAAATCAAATAACATCTCTTTCTCTTCATCTCTTTGTCTCTCTCTCTCCCATTCAAAGATAGAATAAGATTCTGATATACCAGCTCATTGGTATGTCAAATGTATGAGGTTTTTATAACAAAGTTTACTTAATTACTAAAAAACTGCCCTTCTTTTGGAATATCTTTGTAATCATTATCAACTTTTGATTTTGTTTTTAAAATTAATATTTTTACCTTTAATAATGGTTATTATCTCCTGCATAATCACCTGAACTATTTGACCATCTAGCTGGCAATAGTAAATAGTATCCGGTTTGTAAGGTTTAATATAGCGGCCTATTCCTTCTGGACGTCCTACAACACAACCTAACAACAAGCCGTAAGACCCTACACAATAATGCCAGATTCAACATCCGGAAAACATATATACATGTGCAGCAATATATATATATATATATATATATATATATATATATATATATATATATATATATATATATATATATATATATATATATATACCATGCAATCAGTAGACTGTTAACATAACAGTGGTTTATGGAAAGATTTGTTTTTTCCATACACGGATTATTGCAATCAAAATTCGTGTATACTCAAGGTCACCATAGGAACATAACATTTATCAAGGGTATACATATAGTCGATATGAGATTATGAATAAATAGCTGAAATAATTAACTAATAATATCGATATACAAATTTCTGTAATGACAATATGCTGAAAAGTGAGTTACTATGTTAAAAATTGAAAAATAATTTATTCCTTTGTTTCTATATTTTTGTGGATGTATGTCTAAAAATTTGCAAAGCAATAAATCGTTAGGGTCTTCTGTTAACCTTTATTATGTACAGATTGTACTTATAGCCAATCAAGGACATTTGGTTTTTAAAAAAGTGGACGCAACTATACACTTTAGTCTTATTTTCTTTTGAATAATGCAGATATGAAATTCTTAAAAAATAAGAATCTTTAAATGTCTCATTAACATATTCTCATTTTTCCAAAATCTGTTCATAATTTTTATAATTTTATTAAACGTAATGAAATAAAAATTATTCACCCTTGTTTACACAAGATTTCATAATTCCATTTTTCTATCAAAAAATTTATTTAATGCTTAGTTTAAAAAAAAGTTTGAAAATACGCAACATATCTTTAAAGATTTCATGTTAAACAATAAAGGTAAATAGAAACTTTTCTAACACTATCCACTACAATTGGTACATTCACGACATCCTTATATTCAGTGCAATTGTTAGAAGATGTTTACTTGGTTATTTTATTGAATTTTAAGTAGAGCAATTAGGCACTTAAATTTTGTCCTTTGTGCAACAACAAACACAACAAAATGACTTATTAAAGTGAATACTAGCGTTAAATTCAAATGCTTATCATTGAAAAAATTGTTTATTTTCATTTTTTTCCAATAGAAAGGGCGTTGCAAAGAATGCTTATATATTTTCTTAAAATTATTTTGTTTGTTTGTTGTTTAACGTCCCTTTCGTGATTTTTTCATTCATATTGAGACGCCAACACTTGTCGGTGGAGGGCTGCAAATGTAAACCTATACTCGGCACTTAGGACCCTTGAGCAGTAAGTTTCATCCCAGCATCTACTGTGACACAGGACCTCGGTATGCGGTCTTATCCACAGGCCCTTAGATCGCTTTAAAAAAAATTAAGGTGTTTAAAAAATATCTTTCTTATACACCCCAATTTTTAAAAGTCTGATTTAAGCGATCCAAAGGCCTGTGGTCTAATCCGAAGGATCCGTCTCCACGTCCCGCTGTGGTATTCAAAAATTGGTTAACTCCATACAACCAAAGCTTCGGCGGGCGATTTGACACTTTTATGGAAATGTCCATAAAAAACCGTAGTCAATTGTCGTAAAACGTTGTGCCAATAAAGAAATAAATAATGATATGCATCACTGAAATTGAACATGGTCATTACTATAATCCTGAGTTGATGCATCTGCTGCAAAGCTTTTAAATACGTCTTTATGTGATTTTTTGGAAATTAATAAATGATTTACAATAAAAAAAAAAGGGTCACCCGCGTGGCGCATTGGTTAGTGCGTCTGCTCTAGACTAGAGTTGCGGAGAAATAAGTTGATCCTTACGTCGTGGGTTTGAATCCCACTGTTGGACGTTGAGACCGGTCCTTTGGAAGCGACCTTATATACCGAGGTCCCGTGTCGCAGTAGGTGCTGGCACTTAAAAGATCCCTTATTGCTCATTGGCCCTGAGTATAGGTCACAAATGTGCAGCTCTCCACTGGCCAGTGGTGGCGTCTCAATATGATTGGAAAATTCTCGAGAGGGACGTTAAAACAACAAACAAACAATATAAAAAGGTGCAACAAAGGACTATTTCATTGTTAATTTGATTGGTATTGTAAAAGGGCAAGTCAGCAATATTTCAACCATATTTCGGCGATTTAAATGAATGTTCCGTGATGTTCTAACAGTTTTTGGGACTCTTTTGCGGCCCTCAGTTAGCCTATTCTTTTTCGAAAACCAGAGAAATTATCTTTTGCGTGCTAAGGGGTTTTTAATTCTTGTCACAGGGCTCTATTTAACGTCCCATCAGACGAATCTGAACTTTAAAAATGTAAATACAATAATTAAAACATAATATCACATCCAATTCCATTTGAATTGGAGGCTTTTATCGAAGAAAGTGTTCATTTCCCATTTAATAGAATATATAGATCTTGAAATTTGTTGCAGATTAAGATAAGTTAGGAAAATAGTTAATGCATGTTATACAGGTATATGTTTTTGTTATGTATTCGGTTGTTGTCTGCTGCAATCATTTTAGGCGTATTTATTAATGATTTCCCGATGATCCTTGATTTTATCTCTGCCAATTTTGCTAGCGTCTCTGTGGCCATCTTGTATTTAGTCGACCACTTGATAATTTAGTTATCACTTAAACAGTTTGAATCTTGTAAGTATGTGACATTGTAATTACATTTTACCTCGATCGTCACGATTTAACAGATTGCAGAGTGGATATTTACACATATTAAATTATCTTAGTTTTAAATAACTGATCCGTCACTTTTTACATCAAGGGGAGGTAACCATTATAAAAAAAACTTAATTGTTGGTAAGTTATCTCTCGTTTAACAATAACTGATAACTTTAACAAAACAGATATGTAACAATGAACGACCAATTAATTTAAGTCGTTTTTATACAAAGATAAATAAATATATTTAAAAAAATGTAAGTTAATTAGTTTTTCTTTTCTTTTCTTGCCCTAAATGAACACAATGCCACCGAGATCGAAGAAGCGAAGAATGGCCAAGCCATTAATGACTGTCTCAGGGCCGCCCAGAAGTACCTCTAGTAGTCAGGCACCAGTGACTTCCGAGACGCACTCGGCAGTTTCCAAAAGATGCCCAGAACCAATCCCACCAACTCAGGCCCCATCAACTTCCGTTGAAAAGCAGGCTCAGCCAGTGTTGACAGCAAGTGCGGGGCAATCCATTGCACCAACCACGCAAGGAACATTAATTTCGACTTCCTCAGATGCTGGCACAACTCCTGTTCCTGTCCCAACAATCCATATGATTGGTACGCATGTTACTAATGCTATTAAGCAACGCATTATTGGTGGGCAGTTTATTGATTTGGCCACGTTAAGCACACCAAAATCTGGGTCTGATGAAAAGAAATTGGTTATCAATAGTATGGGCGAAATAATTTCTAAAGATGTTAACTCAAAAAAGGTAGAAACTATAGAACAATGGACTGATCTTATGCTCATATTTGCAAGTGTGTACTTGAGTGCACATCCCGCTAAGACTCTTGATTTGCTTAAGTACATTCAGACCGTTAGAATGGGAGTAAGCGGGGGGGGGGGGGGGGGGTATATCTTGGAAGGAATACGATACTCAGTTTAGGCTGCGTAAAGAGCAAAATCCTGCTTCTTCCTGGGGTGAAGTTGACTCAGAATTATGGTTGATGTATATGAATTCTGGTCCTGCTTGTAATGCAACAAATGCACCCAAACCCACTGTTGGTAAATGCTACAATTTCAATTTCAAGGGTTCTTGTGACAAATTCCCGTGCATTTATAAGCACAACTGTATTTTTTGCGGTAGTAACCATCCAATGATTCATTGCATCACACCAGTCCCAAGCACTGTGTCCGCTCAAACTTTTCGCCAACAAATCCATACGGTCAATTCTATGGACAGTCAAGTTCTCGTCCACAAACCACCAATGCAAATGTCAACTACAAAGGGGTATTCCAACAGTAGTACCCTGCGCCCAACCTCCTCAAGACCAAGATTCCGCAGCCCCCAATCTATGGCGTCTAGGTTCAACACCCATTGATGTATACGCCCTTAAAAAATATCTCGTCCATTATCCTATCAATATCGTGGCAAATAGATTAATTCAAGGATTCTTCCAAGGGTTTAAACTTCATTATCATGGGCCTAGATTACCAACTCAGTGTAATAATTTGAAATCCGCGGATGATCATCCCAATGAACTGAAAGAAAAAATATACAAAGAAATTGAAATGGGGAGGATACAGGGTCCTTTCACACAAATACCAAAATATCTAATCTTAGGTTATCTCCAATTGGGTTAGTGCCTAAGGGGGATAATTCCGGCTGGCGTCTAATAACGCACCTCTCTTTTCCGAAGTTAGTAGTGTTAATTCCTATATAGATCCTTGTGAAACTACTGTACAATATTCATCTTTTGACTCAGTAATTCAGATGATTGCAAAATTAGGAAAGGGGGCTTTTATAGGAAAGCGGGACATAAAATCTGCATTTCGACTTCTCCCAATATTTCCCGGCGATTTTGATCTCCTTGGTTTTAAATTTCAGGGTAATTATTTCATAGACAAATGTTTACCTATGGGGTGTTCCATTTCGTGCAAGGTTTTTGAGGAATTTTCAACATTTTTGCAGTGGGCTACTATACAGCGTTCTAAAGCATCAACAATCGATCACTATCTTGATGATTTTATATTTGCTGGAAGGGATGCCCTTTCTTGTCAGGAACTTGTGTCAAATTTCCAAGGCGTTTACAATGAAATAGGTGTTCCTATTGCCGAGGACAAATCTGAAGGTCCTACTACTGTTATGACTTTTCTAGGTTTTGAGATAGATGCTTATCATATGCTACCGGTAGTTAAGATCCCCAATTCAAAATGCTTAGAGCTGCAGGGTATTTTACATAATCTCGTTGTTCAACGCAAGACAAGACTTCAACAAATACTATCTGTTATAGGTAAAATGAATTTCTTTACAAGAGCTATAAGACCAGGTAGGGCATTCCTGCGTCGGCAAAATAATGCTACAATAGGGGTTTCAGAATTACATTATCACATTAGGATAACTCAATCAATGCGCCAGGACTTGTACATGTGGATTAGTTTTCTTGAGTCATTTAATGGGACTGTGTATTTTTTGGATACTGAGTGGACATCAGATAAGAACATTAATTTCTACACAGATAGTTCCGGTTCGTCTAACTTAGGCTGTGGTGCTTATTTCAATGGGGAATAGTGTTTTTACCCTTGGCCAGAAACTTGGGCCTCCACCGAAGTGCTTAAAGAAATGACGTTTTTAGAATTAGTTCCGGTGATCTTGGCCATTTATTTATGGGGTAACAAACTAGCTAATGAAAAGATAATTCTCCATATAGATAATCAAGCTGTAGTCGCTATAATTAATAAGCTCACCTCTAAATCAGAATGGGTAATGACTCTACTTAGATCATTTGTACTTGCTTCTATGAAATATAATATTCTGTTTCGTGCAGTTTACATACCAAGTAAAGACAATGTAGTAGCTGACTCAATTTCTCGTAAGCAGTGGGCCAGATTCCGACAAGCAGCTCCACATGCCAGGACACATCCTTGCCCAGTACCCCTTTCATTCCGCAACATCATCTCCAGCCTGAGTTTGCTAAACTTTTAGATGCTTCAGTATCTGAAAACACACATAAATCTCATCGTGCTGGAATGGCAGCTTATTACAAAGTATGTAGACTGCTTGATTGTACGCCATGGCCTCCTTCATTAAACTCAGTCGTGAAATTCGTTTTGCATTCATCATCATCCGGTCCTGCATATTCTACGGTGAGGTCATATTTGTCTGCCATTTCATTTTATTGTAAATTGCAAAATGTACCTGATCCAACCCCGGAGTTCTTGGTAACAAAGTTATTACAGGGCATGAGACGTTTGAAACATAAAGCAGATACTAGATTGCCAATAACAAAAACAATTTTGCTTAGTATTATTCAGGTTCTACCCATAATATGTACTAATGCTTTTGAAACAGCTCCTTTCTCTGCTGCATTCTCCCTGGCCTTTCACGGATTGTTAAGAGTGGGCGAACTAACAGTTAATACAAGCAAAGGTCGTCAACAAAACGCAATTCAAATAGACAATTTGTCCATAAATCATCAAACACAATCTCTCTTATTGACTATCCAGTTTTCAAAAACAGATCAGTTTGGTAAAGGTACAGTATTACAAATAGACAAGCAGGGTGGTGTAGCATGTCCATATCAGCTCGTTACCAAATACGTCAGCATCCGTCCAGAGGGTTCAGGTCCACTTTTTCGACATTTCGATTTATCCCCACTCACCCGATATCAGTTTACAGGGGTACTTTGTAAGGCAGTTAAGCACCTTAATTTACCTGGTAGCTCAGGATACAAATCTCACTCTTTTCGTATCGGTGCGAGTACTGATCTCGCTTTAAAGGGTTTCTCAACTGATGACATTCAGAGATCTGGCCGTTGGAAATCCTCTTCTTACAAATCTTACATTCGCATACCAAAGTTTTAATTCAATTTTAGATACACAGACAATATGGTTGGTGGGTTCATCAATAATTAAGCGTGCCTTTTTGGAAGCTGTACAGTATTAAGACCAGGTGGTACAAATTTGACACTAGAAAGAAAACACATCTCCCTGTGGTGGCAGGGTTATAGTGGCCTCCAGTTAAGTAAAACAAGGCAAAAGATTAGAACACTTGAAAAGGTGGGTCCTGTATCGAATTTTATTCTTATACATTGTGGGGGGAATGATTTGGGTAAGTTATCGATCAGGAAAATAAGAGTTGTTGCAAAGCAGTTGGTTTTGTTTTTTAGAAATCGCTTTCAAAGCATCAGGATTATATGGTCATTTAGCCTTCCGCGTCTTCAATGGCGCTATTCAGCAAACTTAAAAGCCATGGAAAATGCACGCAAACGGCTAAATTCTTGCATAGCTTCAATTGTCTTGCAATCTGGGGGTGCAATAATCCGCCATATAGATATTAGACCTGTTCCAGCTTAGTTTTTACAGGATGGGGTACACATGTCCTCGTTGGGGAATAACATTTTTCTAAACTCCTTCCAGGGGGGACTTGAGGCTATCGTTGTGCATGGCCAATCCTGCTTTCCCAATTAGCAAGGGTTCTGGGTACGGCTGTTCCTATATGCCGCTTTACCCCCACCATGGTTGCGGAGTTCCCTGGATGAGTCTCATTCTGGACCTCGTCTCAAGGAACTTGTGGCGTAAAAGCGGCATTCTGGTAGTAAATATTATAAAGTGAGCTTTGACCTCTGCACCTCCCAGGGTCAATGCTTTCTATATATACGGTGAAATTTGAACTTTGATGTTGTTGTGAACTTTGAACTTAGTTGGTTGCGCTAAAATGTGAACTTTGAACTTTGATGTTGTATGAACTTTGACCTACCATTATGAACTTTGACCTTTGGTCATGACCTACAGACCCTGAAACGTGCTACTACCCCACACGCACGCTGCACGAACGGTACACGGTTTGCACGAAACGCTGCACGGTTTACACGAAACGCTACACGGTTTGCACGAAACGCTTTGCACGAAAGGCTGCACGGTTTACACGAAAGCCTGCACAAAACGCTTTGTACACGTTTCTCACACGCTTTGGCCTCGATCTGGATTTTCTATTCGGAATCTCTCGGACTTTATTTAAATTATTACGGATTAATTAAAGATTAGTTAAGAATTGCAATCATTCTGATTAAGTTAAGATTAAACCTCGCTACACCAGTACTATACTAACAGATAAAATACTCAATGCTCAGTTGTAATTAATTAATAGTTGTCAATGAGTATGTGACCCGGCCGGTGAAATGCCTATCATCGTCTATGTACAAACCTTTTCCATTAGACTCTGAATTACGCACTGAAAAAATAAATATATTTGCAATTCATAATCTTTTACAGCATTCAATGTTTTTACAATTATAGTTTGATATTATAAAGTCTTTTTTATTACTGACAAATAAATGCAGTTATTGATTTGAAAAAAAAAATGATTAAATTGCGTATGATTTCTGTAAACGGATTGATTTTCTTTTCCTTTCTTTTTTTGATTATTGATTTATTCATTTTTTAATTTAGTAGATAAATAATTTCATTTGATTAAATTAGGTTCTGCTTATAATTTTCAAAGGTAATATGTACACTGCATCAAACAAGAACATTGTTTTTGAAAGGGGGGGGGGAGGTAGATTACCGAGATCTTACTTCTGTACCTGGCTAAATATAACGGGCACTTGTTTCAGTAAGTATACCATTGGAAAAAAATTATTATAGAAACAAATGCTCGTTCTAAGAAAAAAAAAAGATATCCATATCTCCAACGGGACCCGATACATGTAACTCATTAAATGCACTTTATTCAGAGTGGTAAATATATCGTTTCATTACACTGTTGAACTTTAATTCATCAAAAAGTTTAAATGGTAGAGAAGCCGTGGGATAGGTATTGTAATTCTTTAGTTCTCTTTTGAGGCATTGTGTTTATCAAATAAAAACAATATATCCACCACCTTGTAAAATCCTTGATTTCAAACCCCGTCTAGCCAAAAGAAAAATGTAATCAATAGTCGCAGCTCTGAACAATACATTCAGTATACATGTATACATCTCCAATCACCAAAAACTAAAAATTATGCTCTAGAACTGCGTGATTAACAAAACAACTAATACATAATTATTCAGGATTTATTTCTTTATAATTTTTTTATTCACGAATACACTGGCAAATTAATTCACTGTTTACAGACAGTCGGTTAAATTTAAGAAATAAAATCCACGGGTATTTATTTGTACCCATTAAATACTATTAAAACAATTTATTTCATAAATTATTGTCGGTTGTCATCTTAGCCATGACTGACAAGAGCTACATGTAGTACATGTAGCAGAACACGTTTTCAGTTCCCGGCACGCGGAGCCCGTGATCGCTGTTGTAAATGACCTTGATAACAGTCGTAAGAAGAGTGTTGGAAGTGTAAAAAAGATTCAAATATATTTTTAAGGGGTGCATCGGGCATCTTTAAAAAGAAAATTATTTATAAAAACGTGTTAACAAAAACTCAAAGTTTGTGTTTTCATTTGAACCCCCCCCCCCCCGGAAATATTTAACCCTATATTTGTAAATTATGATTCCTTTATATGACAATTATTAATCAACCAATTTTATGCATAACAAGACTATAAATGACTCATCGTTTCAAAATTATTTGTATCACAATCTTGTAATATAAGAAATTTTTTTTGTTTATAAAGAAAAAAAATTAATTGTGTTCCCCGGCCTTGAATTCCCATACTCCACATTTATAGCAACGCTATATGTGTTTTATTTTTCATGCCTGCCTTATCTATCTATTTTGTATTAATCACCCATATGTTCTCGTAGTCTCTATAAACCATAATTGTAAAATGATGAAGAGATTCTAATAAATGAATAATAGGACACGACCGGATTCCTGATGAATTTTCTTTAAAAATTGTTCAGTATTGCTCCCTTTAAAAATGTATTGAATCAAATACCTTAACATTGATGTGCATATAATTAATTACTTTCAACACATTTTCTTTCCATCTTTATTTAAATAAAAAAAGAAAGAAAATCAAACAAATATGAAATACATTACCGAGTAATTTTATTTTGTTGTTTCCGTATTTTTTTTTTTATTAAAATACCACCGGTATGATATATCCGAATAATATTAGTTACAAACAACACAGAATGACATGTTAATCCATCAATAGCCATATTAAAATAAAATGACTTCCGAATGAATCCTACACGTTTCTCACACGATTCTTGCACGAAAGTCGCACGTTTCTCACACGGTTCTTACACGAAAGTCGCACGTTTCTCACACGCTTCTCGCACGCTCGCTGCACGGTTTGCACGAAACGCTTTGGAGGTTACACGAAACGCTGCACGGTTTACACGAAACGCTACACGGTTTGCACGAAACGCTGCACGGTTTACACGAAACGCTACAAGGTTTGCACGAAACGAAAAGCGCACGAAAGTCACACGCTTTTTTGGGGTAGTAGCACGTTTCAGGGTCTGTACCTATATGATTGTATTTGTTGCTTAAATGTTGAATGTTGTTGTATATGCATTTGTTTTGGGGCATGCTCGTTGTTGGCGGCCCATTGCCCATATTGTATTTCATTTCAAGTTATTCATAACAGCCGTGGCCATAATATCGCCACACTTATTAAAATAAATTTAAAGTTACCATTTGTTTGAGTTACACTTTTCTGAGATAAATGCTTTATAACTACATGTATATTTACTAGGGATGTCAATTTTGTCAATCATTCATATTCGAATATTCAATGAAAGTATTCGAATATATTCGAATATTCGATAAAATAAATAAGATCTGGTATATTTTAAATACGCGTCATCCTACTCTCATGAAAGGTTTAGTGTAGGTATTCTTATATTTGAAATAAAATTGTATGAAAACTTTTGTAGGTGTACAGTAACGGAATCCATTTGATACTTGTCAATGTTTGAAATAAATAAGTGATTTAAATGTAGAAAAGTATAATTTTAACAAATGATACATGTGTATTTATAGTAGCTCCAACTGAGGAACCAGTCGATTTACCAAAGGCAGGATAGTCGTATACTGTTCAGATCTCAATGCATGTAATTAATTACATCAGTCTAATAAGAGATATGATTATATTCTTTGATACAATGTTTTTAAAATATAAACAAACAATTCCATAGACAATTTTCCTAGGTAATTAACTAATTTCCCGATAATGAATATAAAACTCAGGATTATGTACAACCTGAGATAATCAAGTAATTTACACATTTATTCTAAAATTGAGCCCTTTACAATATTAATTACACACTAATTCTATCGGATATTTGTTTGAATGATCAATTAAATTTGTTTTGATAAGTATACTGTTCACGTCTTTTAGACATTCTAAGAAGGTTTTCATTTCGTTGTAATCGTTTCTAGATTCGATCGTATTTAACTAATAAAAAAACTATGAAAGTACGTTTTGTATAATACATAAAGCATTATTGTATAATTCTTAAACACCTTACTCGAAACAAAATAAATTAGTAGATCTATATAAGATAAGAAAATAGTGAAAGAAATCGGGCGATCGAAATTGATCGCTAGTAAATTAAACAGTGATAATTCCAGCACTGTTCTAATCAAAATTTATTAATCACATAACTTCTTTTTATGAAATCTGAAAAACACCGAATATTCGAATCTTAGATTCATATTCGAATATCAACTTATCGAATGAATATTCGAATGTTCGAATATTCGTTGACATCCCTAATATTTACTTCTTAATCCTACTGTTAAAATTGTAAAATTGAGCAAGTACTGATGTTTGTGAAAAGGTAGTGCGCTGTTTGCACATTATGAAAGAAGTCTACTTTACACAGGCAAAAAGTTAGTACATTCTTAAAGAATATGATGCATGATTACTGCACAGTTAGAAGATATGCATTCAGGTTTCTTTTTCCTCTTCAGTGGTTATGAATGGGTAAACCTTGAATGACCGATATCTTTTAATAGAACGTTTATTTTTATTGTATTTTAAACGGACAATTACATGCTCAAAACTACTTTCAAGATGTATAACAATTCTTTCAAGAAGGAATATCATCGTTGATGTTATCATCAAATAAGTTATTTTGAAAACTACTATAATTATTTCTCAGTATTCAATGTTCATCATCATGTGATAAAAGTTATATAAACACGTTTTGTCCATAACCAAAATTCAATTCAAATTTTCATTCTAAGTTGCTTTAATTTGAATAATTGCGGCAATAAAACATTACAAAAGAATATTTACTAAAACTTTAAGTACAGGCTTCGTAAAGTATAAACAGAAATGTCGAAAATATAAAATCAAATAAATTATGCCTTTGATTTTGAAAAAAAAAAAAAACTTTTGAATAACTTTAATTAGTTTCTTTTTTTCAAATTTAATTTACAATGGTTTATTGATTAGAGCAAATCACAGCAACAAAAAGTGCACTTTAACTTTTTTTTTTGCCATATATACATAAATAATCGATAATTGCAAATTATGTTTAAATAATAATGAAATTATGAAATTTAATGATAATGGAAAGATGAAACGTTAATGGTTTGCAAAGAGAGTATTTACTCCTGCCAGCAGTTTACATTAATTATTATTGGAAAGTAACTGTATCATTAACATAAATGAAGATACGGTAGTGACTTCAAAGACATTTAATTATCATTTTTAAAGGTCCATTGACCGTGTGATAGGGGAGAGATAACATTTACTTTGATATATGTCTATGGTATCCCATTTGTAACATTTTGTTTGTTTAACGTCCCTCCCGAGAATTTTTAACTCATATACTGAGACGCCACCACTTGCTGGTGGAAGGCTGCAGATTTATTCCTATACTCGGCACTCAGGGCCATTGAGCTATGAGGGATCTTTTTCGTGCCAATATACGGGACTTCGGTTTGTATGGTCTCATCAGAAGGACCGATCTCCTTGTCCGAGGTGGGATTCGACCTTGCGACGCAAGGATGAACCACTAACTCCGCGATTCTAGAGCAAACGCTCTAGAATCTTTGATTAAATCAGCGCACTATCTGATCCAATTTAATGGGCACTCAAGGAATAGTATAATCCTAAGCAAGAGAGATGTAATCCGGGCAAGGGATACCAAAAGTACTCACGGATAAACTGACCGCTACAGGGCACCCGCACTTGCGCCTTTTTATTTGGTATTTGGTTTTCTTGCAATACTAAACTCAAAATGAGATGGGTTGTTTATAGACGCTCTATTTTTAAGATAAAAATTTTGTCAAGGTGTCTCTATTTTGCGTGTTACACGATTTTAGGATCTTTATGTTCAATTCTTTTTCCAGGAAGAAGACAGAGATGTTCTTCAAACTCCCTACCATGAGGTTTTTAACATGTTTGGCTTTCATAATCTTTCCTAAAGGTGATAAAAAAATTACTGAATTCAGGAAAGGATATCGTCTTAGAAAATAAATCAATATTAACTTATTTTACAAAATATTTTAATTAAAGCTACTATAATATTTAATGTTTCATATTTTAAGGATCCGACGCAGTGGAATGGTCAAATTCTGAGTTACAAAAATGTGCTCCAAGCTGTCAATTACATTCTTTGAGTAGGAAAGCAAATGTTTGCAGGTATTGTTTTCTCTTCACGAATCTCCGCTTTATAGGTAGGGTACACACCCTCTTACAATCCACAGACTTTATTACACCATAAATTGCTGTGGTCAATAATTTCGAAGACGCATGACATGTTACTTTTTTAAAATACCGTCCTTGTAACCACTTAAGCATAGAACTCTGATATTATCTATGTATAATAATTAACTTTTAAAAATCTTCGGACTTCCGGTTTGGTGGCGCCAAGGAATGGCGTGATTTTCTCGGTAGAGAAAAAAGTGGGGGAGAATTCTGTTTAATCCAAAAGTTAAAGAATGTAAGGTTATGTATTTATCTCTCCAATTGTCCCTGGGTACGAATGATATTTTTTAACCAAGAACTATACTGCTTAGAGCGAGAGAAGACAGGAACTATTATACTAGTACAGGACAGAGAAAACTCGGGCCACCATACCACGAACGAAAGACGCTAAGGATAGCAGAAACGATAAGGATAGCACTAGCAGAAACGATAAGGATAACAGAAACGATATGAAAGAGGCAAGTGACCTTACTAATAAAGATTTAAAAGACATATTTACGTCACTTATCGAAAAATTAGATTGTTCAGTGAATGCTAAGCTCAAAAAAATCCAAGATAAGCTCGATAATGTAGACGAAAATATGAAAGTACTTAGAAAAGATCTCAATGATGTCCAGTTAGCATTAGAGGATCAGGACCTCAGAATTACGGACTTGGAAAGTCTTAAGGTGGAAAAGATTGACTCTCAATGCAAGAGAATATGTGAAATGGAAGACTCTGTGAAAGAACTACAAACGTACATCTTACACCAGGAAAACAGATCAAGGAAATATAATTTGCTATTCTATGGTATTCCTAGAGTCGATCAAGAAAACACAACCGAGGTAGTCCTGAGCTGTTTGGAAAAGAATCTACATATGCCACCTGAAGATATCCAGAGCATTATTATACAAAACTCACACAGGATACCCAGGAACCCACAGAACACGTATAAACCTGAAGCACCAGATGCACTGATAGTAAAATTTTCGCGAATGGAGGACCGAAACAAAGTGCTGAACCAAGCAAGGACAGTGACCTTACCAAAAGGAATGGCAGTCAGGACAGATTTACCAAATCAGCTGAAAAAGAAAAGGGGCGAGCTCGCACACAAAGCATATCTCATGAGGAAAAATGATCACGTCAAGACCAGAATCATAGAAACCAAAGACAGTGTGATCCTACAGTTCCGTGCTAAAGATGAAAGTGTGTGGAAGCAATGCGAGTAAGCTTTCCCTTCACAACTGGTGTATCAGAAACATCTGTCGTTTCTGCAGTATATCTTTCATTGAATCATAACTTGTATATGTAACTATACCAGGTTCTAAGTTAAGGTATCTCATTATTGTACATTTATATACCTATATGAATTGAATAACCTTATTGTTCTCATAATAACCCTCACTTTTTTGATAATATCAAATCTATTGTGAAACTGGTATTTGATAACATGCTGGAAGGTGTTTTTGTTTTTAGTATGAATGATGGGTATGTAAAAGTTTTTTTTTGTATATGCTGGCTTAATTTGCAAATATTTTACTATGACTAGATTTAAGATTACATCAGTCAATTGCAGGGGACTTCATGATAGTAAAAAAAGAAAAGATGTTTTTAACTATTTAAGGGACTTAAAGTCCTCCATATTTTGTTTACAAGACACTCACTGTACCGAGTCTGAAAAAAAATCAATTTATGCCCAATGGGGTCATGATATATTAATGAGCTCAGGTAGAACTGATGCTAGGGGTACCCTAACACTTTTGAACAATAATATAGAGCTAAAAATTTTGACAGTGAAATATGACAACAATGGAAATTACATTATATCTAATATCTTAGTTGAAAATAGATACACAGTTACCCTTGTTAACTTATATGGCCCAAATAAAGATGATTCTCATTTCTACTCTGAAATAGGAAATTTGATTGAAGATATTGAATCAGATTTTGTCATTATGTGTGGTGATTGGAATGTTGTTCAGGATTTTCAACTAGATTGTTATAATTACATCAGAGAAAACAATTTAAAAAATAGAGAAGAAATTGAAAAACTTAAGAATAAATTTAATTTAATAGATCCTTGGAGGATAAATAATCCCGATTCTAAAATGTACACATGGAATCGAAGGAACCCATTGAAGCAGGCGCGACTTGATTTTTTTCTCATCTCTGAGGAGTTAATGTCAATAATAGAAGAAGTTAAAATTTTGCCTGGGTACAAAACAGATCATTCTATAATAGAAATTGAGCTCATAATTAATGATTTCCATCGAGGTAAGGGATTTTGGCGTTTCAACAATTCTCTTTTGAGAAATAAGGATTATGTTTCAAATGTAAAACAAGTAATCAAGGAGACACTGTCAGAATATAAAGGCCCAGATTCTAATACCAGTACTGATTCAAGTTTAACAATTCCTGATGATTTGTTCCTTGATATATTGCTAATGAAAATAAGAAGCATGACCCTGTATTATTCAGCTAAAAAAGTTAAGGAAAGAAATAATAGAAAACAAGAACTACAAACTCAAATAAAAGTTGTATTGGAGTTGTACAATGCATATCACTTAGAAATATATTCAAATATGCTTAATGACCTACAGATTGAACTAGAAGAAATAAGAAAATATGAACTAAATGGATTACTATTAAGGAGTAGGTGTAAGTGGATTGAGGATGGTGAGAAACCCACTAAATATTTCCTGGGTCTTGAAAAAAGGAATTATGTCAATAAAAATATAAATAGATTAATTAATAGCCAAGGCAAAATTATTAATAAACAAAATGAGATTTTGGAAGAGGTTGCAAATTTTTACAAATCACTCTATAGTAATAAAGAGCAATCATTATAAGATGTAAACCTAAATGATGTAATACATGACTATGATATTAGAAAGGTATCCTCAGAAGCTCAAAAGAAATTAGAATTGGACATAACTAAACAGGAAATACTTGATACATTAAAAAACTTTAAAAATGATAAATCACCAGGTACAGATGGTTTTACTGCTGAGTTTTTTAAATTCTTCTGGGCAGACATTGGTACACTGCTTCTAAAGTCTTTCAAACATAGTTTAAAGTCCGGTCGACTATCAGCTACTCAAAGACAAGGAATTATTTCAATTCTGCCTAAAGGGAATAAACCTAGAGAGTATTTAAAAAATTGGAGACCAATTTCACTTTTGAATATCACTTATAAATTATTATCTGGTGTATTAGCAAGTCGTATTAAACCAATTTTGTCAGAAATAATTCATGAGAATCAAAAAGGCTTTCTTGCAGGACGGTACAATTCCAGACTCCTCTATGATCACTGCTTGAAAAAATAGCTTTACAAAACTTTACTTGCAAAGTAAATCTCATTAAAGGTGCTCCAAAAAGCAAGGTCATCTTTGTATTAACTTTACAAAAAGTAAAGGTGAAAAGGTAACCTTTACTTAAAAGAAAAGGTAATTAAATTTAACCTTTCACCTTTAATGCTGCATTAAAGTTGAGATATATATATATATATATATATATATATATATATATATATATATATATATATATATATATATATATGAAACTTTTTTAAATCCTTGTTTAAATACTGGCCTTTGTTTAATACACTCGTACTTAAGATTTCAACAAATGGTTTTTGACTTTTAAAATAAATAGGTATCTGATGTGTCTTTTGTGTTACCCCCACCTCGTTTTTGTTAAACTCGATCTTACTAAAAATACACAAATTTTCAAGCGTTATATCAATTTCCAGTTGTATTAGTATTAGAGATTGTCATCTACAAAATATAAAAATTTATACTATTTTTGTATACTGTAGATGGACAATCAAAAATGTAAAAATGGTATCAGATATCAGAATATAGATATAATGAACTTTAAAATTCCCTATGACTTAACCTTTAACTCATCTGATTTGTTGATATCTGATAGATGGAGAACTCTTTTTTATTTGCTTTTTGTGTAGATGTATTGAAACCTTTTCTGTTATAATTTCTGCTTCATAAATATCTACCAAAAACAGTTACAAACATTACAAGATTACATCTTTTACTTGAACAGGCAATAAAATGACAAAGAATAAAATTAAAAAAGGTTAAAATACAATACAATATTATTTATCCATTATGGTGCATGTACATGTGTTAAAACTTTGCAGTTTAAATGGAACTAAAAATGCCATACTCAGTTATTACTCAAGATCACTGACGAGAAACTACACAACATAAATCAGGCAAAGTACTAGTATTTCCAACTTAAACTATTAAAGGCTATCTAATGAGTATTTCTGTACAGGTTAATAATGTTGACATCTTGTAAGCATAATGGTGCAATTTACATATTCACAAAATTGCTTAAACACCTATTAGAATATAGGTTCAGATGTAGTTTTGCAAGATGCATAAGTAAATGCATGTGTCCAGCTTCACGCAGTGAGCCTGTTTGAGCTTGACTTTATACTTTGGACTAAATGTTACGTGTATTGCATCTGTGGTAGGAGATTATGTATGTGCTCGACTTCACACTCCTTGGAAAATATGTAACTGGTTGTGGTAGATGCTTGTGTGTTTGCATATGTGTCCAGCTTCACATATTTTTATGTATGTGCTCGACTTCACACGCCTTGGAAAATATGTAACTGGTGTTGTGGAAGATGTTGTATGTGTACATATGTGTCCAGCTTCACACATTTTCATGTATGTGCTCGACTTCACACGCCTTGGAAAATATGTAACAGGTGTTGTGGTAGATGCTTGTGTGTTTGCATATGTGTCCAGCTTCACACATTTTCATGTATGTGCTCGACTTCACACGCCTTGGAAAATATGTAATTGGTTGCGATAGATGCTTGTGTGTTTGCATATGTGTCCAGCTTCACACATTTTCATGTGTGTGCTCGACTTCACACGCCTTGGAAAATATGTAACTGGTGTTGTGGAAGATGTTGTATGTTTGCATATGTGTCCAGCTTCACACATTTTCATGTGTGTGCTCGACTTCACACGCCTTGGAAAATATGTATCTGGTGTTGTGGAAGATGTTGTATGTTTGCATATGTGTCCAGCTTCACACATTTTCATGTATGTGCTTGACTTCACATGCCTTGGAAAATATGTAACTGGTGTTGTGGTAGATGCTTGTGTGTTTGCATATGTGTCCAGCTTCACACATTTTCATGTATGTGCTCGACTTCACACGCCTTGGAAAATATGTAACTGGTGTTGTGGAAGATGTTGTATGTTTGCATATGTGTCCAGCTTCACATATTTTCATGTATGTGCTCCACTTCACACGCCTTGGAAAATATGTAATTGGTTGCGATAGATGCTTGTGTGTTTGCATATGTGTCCAGCTTCACACATTTTCATATATGTGCTCGACTTCACACGCCTTGGAAAATATGTAACTAGTGTTGTGGTAGATGCTTGTGTGTTTGCACGTGTCCACCTTAACACATTTTCATGTATGTGCTCGACTTCAAACGCCCTGGAAAAGTTGTGGTAAATGCTGGAGTGTACTCATATGTGTCATGCTTTGCACAGAGAGAAAAGTTTTGTGTGCTCTTTTCTAGAAAATAATGATTATTTAAATATACTCCGAATACATCCTCTAAAGAAATGGATAATGATATTGAGTTACATACTAAGTTCCTCAGTGCACAATATACACAATTTTACTGAAAATTAAACTTGTGCAAAAACTCTCTTGCTGAATAACTTTCATTATTATAAATGCTTGAATGTTCATCTATATATTTTCAGATATTTTCTAGTCAATGTATATATTCTTGATCATGATGGCATCCATATTTGATTCCCCTCTCTGTCATCTTTTCTTGGTCACCAATTAATTCAACAGTAGGCTGGGTACTCAGATCTCTCAGGTGTTGGACAAAAGGAGTGCTAATAATAAACATAATCTTTGAAATTATAGAGAATAACATCCATTTCTTTTCCAGGTTTGCATTAATTAGTTATCTTTTGAAATTAAAGCACTTCTGCAATAACCTTGAAAACTTGCCAAGATACGTTAAATGTTTGTAGCATGCTTTACTACTTTAATTTTATTTTTGGAAGTTTAGAATAATAGAAATTTATATTACACAATGTTATAACACATTGAAGTCAATTCCTCACCTGACTCTCATAATTTATCTTCATAATGGAGTTGATTCTATGATGATCACTTTCAATCATTTAAAAGAACTTCATCTCAAACTATCTGAAGGTCATCCATCTACCCAACTGCCACTCACCTAAAGTGTACCGAGACTTCTGACCTGTATAATATCAAAATTCAAGATTAAAATTTAAAAAAATCTCTTCACCACACTGGTCTCTTTAAAAAATGTGAGAAATAATTTAAATACTTTTCTGAAGATGAAATAATGTAGTGAGTATCTAACAATGTTTAAAAATATTTTGATCCCTGGACAGTGATAATGTATGAAAAAGTCATGTCCCTTGTATTTGAAAAAAAATTCCATTCTTAAGGACATTACCCAACATGGAAATAATGCACATTTGTCTCTGGCACAACCAAACCACAAGAGACCTTTCCATACTTAGCACCATGCATTAGCTCTCCACTCTTTGTTTCTACAAAAGATAAATTATGAAAAGGTAATTTTTTGACAGCTAAGTCGGATTAATTATTTTCCAGTCCGTGATGAACAGAATATTTGATTTCCTTAATAATGAGGGACAGATTATTCATGTTTATCTTAAATGAACAAAGTTTGACCCCCCCCCCCCCATCGCCACTACAAAAAGGAAAAAAAAAACTGACTCAGAAACTCTAATTTCAGTGAGGTAAAGGAAATAATGGCATCAGACAAAGAAAGATTATTAATCATTTTTTTCAGTTGAGATGAGATTATATCTTTTAAACAGTTTTGAGGTTAATATATTTTAACCCCCCCCCCCCCCCCCCCGCATCAAACAAAAAATAGTCGCCCCTTTATTTAGCTTTCCTAAATCTATAACAAAATTTTTATTATGATTTTTCCATTTTAATTTATTATATCCTGACACTAATACCACCACTATATAGTAGATGCAACAACTTGAGAGGTGACCCCTCTTCTTCCCTCTCTCCCCTAGATGTTTCGTCTAAATGTTAAACGACTGTTGTTCAATATCTTGAAAGACAGAAAACAGTTATACACAAAAAATAAGCACATTTTCATTACCTTGCAGTCAGTGTCGTGTGACACACGTAAACAACATCTCGCAATCTCTTTGTTTATTCTTGGCGGAATTTTTGTTGCCTCGTAGACTGGTTCCCATACATTGCAAATGCCCTGAATAAGTCCTACGCTTATTAGTTTTGTTTATAAGAGGTAATATCAGTAATATGTCCCGTTCATTTGACAACCTTTACTTTAAAATACTGAAATATATTTTATCATATATACGGATGTTTTCCACCTCAGTATTGTGTAATCCTCTTCATCCAAGTCTTCTCGAATACAAAACGAACGATCTACTTTTAACAGTAACCCAAATATGGCACTGTGTATTCCAATGAATAGCCAATCATTTCAAATCAAGTTGAGCGGGTCTCATCGGTATTTTCGACGAAAATATGCAACCAGTGATCAGTTGAATTGATACCTTTTCATCTACCAGAAGATTTAAGGAGGTTATTGCTTGGAAAACTGTTCGAGCTCCCGGGCTGGCATGCACTGCAGGTTTGTTTACGTTTTCCATCTGTTTTCAGCATACATTGTGAAACATTGAAACTGATGAAAGTGAGGAAAAACTACGCTAAATATGTGTTTTTAGTTAAGTAACTTGATAAATTGGGGATAATGTTCCATTTTTTTTTGTAAATGATCATGAATTAAACAAGACCAAGGAAAACAATTCTAGGTCACAATTTCAGAATGTTTAGCTGCTTACATTAGTGCTAGGAAAAAAATGTAGAAGCCAGGGTATGGCAATGTTTTTAATAGAGGACAAATTAGGTTATATTTTATAGATATTATTTTGTATTCTAAACCATGTCCATTTTCAAAAACAGGTACAGTGAAATCAATTATGCAGGTTCTTGAAGAAAGTCGTGGATGACAACAATGTATGATTTACCAGACCAAGGGATCCCAATGTTTTTTGATGGTACTTGTACATATTAGTTTTTAAAAAAATCAATAAATAATATCATAAAAATGTTACTTAAACAATTATTTAAATTATCAATTGCTTGACTTTTTCGGGAGTCAGTATAATTATACATTTCTGTTTTCAAAAAATGTGTTATTACTTTTTCCAGGCTCCAGCTACTCAGCTTACTGTGAGAGAGTTAACACCTTATTGACATATCTTTCATGAAGAAGAAACACTTGAGAAGAGTTCAAGAGTTTAATTTTATAGATGGCAAGTGTTGCTTAGACCTAAAGTATTCTTTAATTGTGAAGAAAACAAACATAAGGGTGTTCGGCAATTCATAACTATTAACTGTGATTGCATTGTGTATTTTTAAAATCATTCTTTGGTATGCTTCAAACTCAAAAGTATTAATGAAAACATTGGCTATATTTATCCAGATGTATGAAATGTTTATCAAAGTATAAATTCCATTTTAGCCTGTTATCTTCAAAATGAGGGACCTGTCAACTTTTACAATTCCAAGATCAGGAAATAATTCATGAGCAGCAACATGCTACTGGGAGAAAGGTACATATATCCTAAACCATAACTTGAATATCATACTATAGCTCTATAAGCAGCAACTATTGGTCTTTTTGTTACCTGATGACTAAGAAGGAAAATGGAGTTAATTATATGTGTTCAGTAATTATTCATAGATACTGATGCCAGTTCTTTTTCACAAATTATCTTGCAAGTAAGACAAACATTTTCTCAATTCTGCAAAAGTATCTTATCTACAGAAGGTCACGAGAAATCTTATTTTACTCCTACATTAGTATATTTTGTAAATAATCCTTTCAAAAGAAAAATTAGGTAATGATAAACAAAGAAATTACAGAGTTATTAAATTTTAATCTTAGGGGTAAGATAAGGGCTAGTGGCCCAGTCCATTTATATCATAAAATAAGTTAATAGCAACATGTTCATCAGTTTGTATCTGTCTTATTTAATAAGATTAACATAGTCTTTTTGGTGAAAATAAAGGCTGACATTAATGGTTCAAAATATTTTCTTTTTGAGGTTAAAGGTCATGTATGAAATTTTTATCTACAAGTATTAATATGGTTGCATCTCGTTTCAATTTTCATTAGTCACGATACTGTGAATACTGATATCTCAGTTTATTTGAATTTATAACACAGATGCCTATGAAAATATTCATGTCACTGAAAATATATATATATTTTTTTTTTCTTTTAAGGAAAACAGTAGAAGACTGCCTGCATGAGAATAAAAGTTTTGGACTCTGAAAAGGAATATGTGACAAAATATATATTTGGACAGTTGTTGATTTCCACAGAAACGCATGTCGAGTAACAAAAAAGTGGAGCACAGTTTCATGTCAATTCAAATCTTTAAATTCAAGGATGAACAATTGGTTCTTTATAAAACAAAATGACATGTTTGAAAAGGATTTTAGTGCAATGTACTCTGTCCTGGATACTTATCTATGTGTATGGGATTTGCAGGATAGACTATGAACAACAGATACTGTCAAGAAATTTGATGTTGTTGATTATATGTTTGTATAAAAATGTTTAATATAGTAATAAACAAAGTTTAAGTCAATCTGTTGTTACTTTGTATATTAAGTATGATGTCCAGACTTCTTTTGCAGTTTCAATTTGGAAGGAAAAGCTTATTTATCATATGCACAAGCTTTATTCAAAAGAATGGAAAACAGTAATTAACTTTTGTGGCTATTAAAGATGTTATTTAATTAAATTTAATATTTGTAATTATCAGATTTAATGTACCCCAAATACTGTGTTTAATGTTTGTAAATATTAACTTTACTTTTTTGTAAAGTCAAGACAATGTGGGACATTACATCATATTTAAGTGCATGTAAAGTTAATGTAAATGTTACCTTTTCCAACTTTGACTTTTTTCAGAAAAGCCAATTAAAGGCATTGTAAATAATAAATTTACATTATCTTTACTTGTTTTGTAAAGCCAAATTTTCATGCAGTGGATATTATACATTATTGTAATGAAAACAATAAACCTGGATTAGTCCTCCTCATTGACTTTGAAAAGGCTTTTGATTCGGCCTCATGGAAATTTATTTTTAAAGTCTTAGATTTTTTCAATTTTGGTGATTTTTTTATAAAGTGTATTAAACTTCTTTTTCAAGATGCCAGATTGTGTGTAATACAGAATGGCATTTTTTCTGAATTCTTCAATATAGGTAGAGGATGCAGACAAGGTGATCCAATTTCTCCATATTTATTTCTCCTTTGTGCTGAGATAATGGGTATAATGATAAGGAATAATTCGTTAATCAGGGGCATTACTACAGTGAGTAAGGAATTTAAATTGCTTCAATATGCAGATGATACAGTATTGCTACTAGATGGTTCCAAAAACTCTTTAAAATCAGCTCTCTCTCTTGTTGATCAAATCTCAAAGTTCTCTGGACTAAAACCTAACTATGAAAAAACACAGTGTATTAAAATAGGATCACTAAGAAACAATTTGAGGTTATCAGATGAATTCAAAAACTTAAACTGGTCTCAAAAACCCATTACTGTTTTAGGAATAACATATTGTGTAAATCTAGAAAGTAACTCTATGTTGGAATTAAACTTCACACCGAAACTTAAAGAAATAAAAGCACTCATATGTTTATGGTCACGCAGAATGTTATCAACTGCAGGAAGGATTACTGTGGTTAAATCATTGATTCTTCCAAAAATTACACACTTGTTAATTAGTTTACCAACTCCCCCAAAAGAAAAATTGAAAGAAATCGAAAATATTTTTTATCAGTATATATGGAACTTTAAAACTCCAAGAGTTGCAAAGAGTGATATTATTCAAAGCTATGAAAATGGAGGTTTCCAAATGATTTGTCTTGATACTTTTGCTAAAAGTTTGAAAATTACATGGGTTCGCCGCTTTTATGATGATACATGTAAATCCGGCTGGAAACACTTGATAGTTGAAACTTTGCCTAATGCATCACAGATAACAGTTTTTGGACCTTCTTTTTTGCAAAAGCTTATTAAAACCAGTACAAATATTTTTTGGATTGATGTTTTTTCAGCTTTTTTAGAATTAAGAAAGTGTATCGAGACTCACTGTATTTTGAGTCCTGTGTGGTTTAATGAATCAATATGTATTAATAACAAAAGTGTATTTTATAAACAATGGTTTGAAAAAGGTGTTTGTTACATACTAGATTTTTACAATTACACAGGTGAATTAATGTGTTATGAAGAGTTCTGTAATCAGTACAATTTCTATCCACCATTTACCTTGTATTACGGGATTATAAATAGTATAAAGAAACTAGACTTATATTACAATACAGAGTATATTGTTAATAACTTACCTTTTTACCCACAATTTTTGCAAATAATTAGAAAAAGTAAAAAGGGCTCAAAGGATTACTACAATGTATTTTTGAATCAAAGTTGGAAAAAACCTAAATGTGAAATAAAATGGGAAAAAGAGTTTAATCTAGATGTGAACAGTAATTGGTGGAAAACTAAAAATAGTCTTATTTTTAAAGTTACAAATGACATGCAACTTAGATGGTTTCAATACCGCATTATGCACAGAATTCTTGCAACAAACACATTTTTAAACAAGATTGGGATTGTAGAATCAGAATTATGTACTTTTTGTAATGTACATCCAGAATCACTGGGACATTTATTTTGGGAGTGTGAATGTGTAAGTGAGATCTGGGAAAAAAATCAAGATTGGATAAAAGAACTATCTGGAATTTATATTGTAATGAATAAATTGGACATTATTATTGGAAAAGATGATAAGTATTATAACATTACATATCTAATAACATGTATTGTAAAGAAGCACATATACCGAAAAATATGTTTAAAACAAATTCCTTCATTTGAAGGAGCTAAAAACGAAATTTTGTATTATTATAAATGTGAGAAATATATTTACAAGAAAAACTGTGATATTGAGAAATTTGATAGAAAATAGAACTGTCTACCATTAGAACATGTACTGCATAATTGTTTTGTTTGAGATGAACCCCCTGTTGCTCAAACTACTTATTATTGAAACAATGATTTTTTGTTTTTTTTGGTAAAATTTAGATAATTAATCTTGCATATATATGTCTTGTATGGCTGAGGTGTGAATGTTGGCTTTTCTTTCCCTTTTTTGTATATAAAAAATTCACCTGTCACAAGATGTTTAGTATAGGAACTTTGTCAGATTAGTTTGCAGAATCCAAGGCTCCCCAAACTTGGCTGTAAACTTATTGATCATCATATTCATGTGATGGGGTAATAAAAAAAAAAAAGAAAAAAAAAGAACCGAAGATGCATATATAGGGCCTAAAAAAATTATATTTGTTTCCTGTAATAACCAGACTGACCCATTCAATTTACCCCCGGGTGAATTTTTTTCCTGCCAAAACTGTGTTTGCTCTTTGGTTTGATCAATCAGCTGATTCTTTTTATTCAAAAAATATTAATTGTATCTTTTATTTGAGATATAAAATATGCAACTTAGTCAACATTTACCTTAAATATAAAGAGTGAACAATTCCCCCCACAACTTTTTGAAGTTCGTTTTCTGCCGCTAGGCAGCCATGTTGGGTGCCCACTGTAAATATTTTTAGGTCTAGAAAGTGTAAAAGAAGCAAAACAACAAAGAAAATAATATATTATGTATTTTATGTATTCATGTTAAAGAAATAAATGAAATTATTGTAATAAAAAAAAAAAAAAAAACAAAACAAAAAAACTTTTAAAAATCTTTGTATCACATAAGAACAAATTAGATTACTGGAGTGCCACACCAGAATGGAAAGTCCCCCCCCCCCCCCCCAAAAAAAAAAAATCACCGTTGATTGAATATTTACAAAAAATCAAGATTAGCGACTTCCGCCAGCCCTCAATCCTGGACTTTAATTTATCGTGGGGAAGGAAAATAAAAGTTAGAACTTAAAATTAATTTATTTTTTTACTGCAGGCATCGGAGTAGAGATCACGAATGTATGCTTTTTTTTTTTTTGCATAGCTACAAGATTTTTCCCCTGAATAAAAGTTTAAGGGAAAAAACGCTATTTTTGATTTGAATTTTCCTCTGCCTCAGGTTTTAATAATGAAATCACAGCTATCATTTTCTCTACGCAATTTTAAATCGCACTGTAGGTTCATGGGAGAAAAGTCGTGAATTCATTCCTCCTATTCTTCAGATTAAGCCAAAATTGAAAGAAATGTTTGTTTCTTCGAAAGGAGTATAATTCAGGGTCAGTAAGGTCGATAACTTGTAAACACTTAATTGTATTAAATGACGTTAAACTGTTATTATTTATCTTTATTAAAATGTATGTGAACCTGGCTTTGGGCTTTTTACATTGTGAAGTAATGCATTACATTACCATTACTTCAAGAATTTGGGCATTAAATTACCATTACCATTACCGGTACTTTGCATGAAAATTTGGCTTTACAAAACAAGTAAAGATAATGTAAATTTATTATTTACAATGCCTTTAAGTGGCTTTTCTGAAAAAAAGTCAAAGTTGGAAAAGGTAACCTTTACATTAACTTTACATGCACTTAAATATGATGTAATGTCCCACATTGTCTTGACTTTACAAAAAAGTAAAGTTAATATTTACAAACATTAAACACAGTATTTGGGTTAAATCTGATAATTACAAATATTAAATTTCATTAAATAACATCTTTAATAGCCACAAAAGTTAATTACTGTTTTCCATTCTTTTGAATAAAGCTTGTGCATATGATAAATAAGCTTTTCCTTCCGAATTGAAACTGCAAAAGAAGTCTGGACATCATACTTAATATAAAAAGTAACAACAGGTTGACTTAAACTTTGTTTATTACTATACTAAACATTTTTATACAAACATAATTATAATCAAAAACATCAAATTTCTTGACAGTATCTGTTGTTCATAGTCTATCCTGCAAATCCCATACACATAGATAAGTATCCAGGACAGAGTATATTTCACCAAAATCCTTTTCAAACATGTCATTTTGTTTTATAAAGAACCGATTGTTCATCCTTGAATTTAAACATTTGAACTGACATGAAACTGTGCTCCACTTTCTTGTTACTCGACATGCGTTTCTGTGGAAATCAATAACTGTCCAAATATATATTTTGTCACATATTCCTTTTCAGAGTCCAAAACTTTTATTCTAATGCAGGCAGTCTTCTACTGTTTTCCTTAAAAGAAAAAATATATATATATTTTCAGTGACATGAATATTTTCATAGGGATCTGTGTTATAAATTCAAATAAACTGTGATATCAGTATTCACAGTATCATGACTAATGAAAATTGAAACAAGATGCAACCATATTATTACATGTAGATAAAAACTTCATACATGACCTTTAACCTCAAAAAGAAAATAATTTGAACCATTAATGTCAACCTTTATTTTTACCAAAAAGACTATGTTCATCTTATTAAATAAGACAGATACAAACTGATGAACATATTGCTATTAACTTATTTTATGATATAAATGGACTTGGCCACTAGCCCTTATCTTACCCCTAAGATTAAAATTTAATAACTCTGTAATTTCTTTGTTTATCATTACCTAATTTTTCTTTTGAAAGGATTATTTACAAAATATACTAATGTAGGAGTAAAATAAGATTTCTCGTGACCTTCTGTAGCTAAGATACTTTTGCAGAATTGAGAAAATGTTTGTCTTACTTGCAAGATAATTTGTGAAAAAGTACTGGCATCAGTATCTATGAATAATTACTGAACACATATAATTAACTCCATTTTCCTTCTTAGTCATCAGGTAACAAAAAGACCAATAGTTGCTGCTTTTAGAGCTATAGTATGATATTCAAGTTATGGTTTAGGATATATGTACCTTTCTCCCAGTAGCATGTTGCTGCTCATAAATTATTTCCTGATCTTGGAATTGTAAAAGTTGACAGGTTCCTCATTTTGAAGATAACATGCAAAAATGGAATTTATACTTTGATAAACATTTCATACATCTGGATAAATATAGTCAATGTTTTCATATATACTTTTGAGTCTGAAGCATACCAAAGAATGATTTTAAAAATACACAATGCAATCACAGTTAATAGTTATGAATTGCCGAACATCCTTATGTTTGTTTTCTTCACAATTAAAGAATATTTTAGGTCTAAGCAACACTTGCCATCTATAAAATTAAACTCTTGAACTCTTCTCAAGTGTTTCTTCTTCATGAAAGATATGTCAATAAGGTGTTAACTCTCTCGCAGTAAGCTGAGTAGCTGGAGCCTGGAAAAAGTAATAACATATTTTTTGAAAACAGAAATGTATAATTATACTGACTCCCGAAAAAGTCAAGCAATTGATAATGTAAATAATTGTTTAAGTAACATTTTTATGATATTATTTACTGATTTTTTTAAAAACTAATACGTACAAGTACCGTCAAAAAAACATTGGGATCCCTTGGTCTGGTAAATCATACATTGTTGTCATCCATGACTTTCTTCAAGAACCTGCATAATTGATTTCACTGTACCTGTTTTTGAAAATGCACATGGTTTAGAATACAAACTAATATCTATAAAATATAACCTAACTTGTCCTCTATTAAGAACATTGCCCCTACCCTGGCTTCTACATTTTTTTTCTAGCACTAATGTAAACAGCTAAACATTCTGAAACTGTGACCTAGAATTGTTTTTCTTGGTCTTGTTTAATCCATGATCATTTACAGAAAAAAAAAATGGAACATTATCCCCAATTTATCAAGTTACTTATCTAAAACTCATATTTCGCGTAGTTTTTCCTGACTTTCATCAGTTTCAATTTTTCACAATGTATGCTGAAAACAGATGGAAAACGTAAACAAACCTGCAGTGCATGCCAGCCCGGGAGCTCGAACAGTTTTCCAAGCAATAACCTCCTTAAATTTTCTGGTAGATGAAAAGCTATCAATTCAACTGATCACTGGTTGCATATTTTCGTCAAAAATACCAGAAAATACCGATGAGACCCGCTCAACTTGATTTGAAATGATTGGCTATTCATTCGAATACACAGTGACAGTGCCATAGTTGGGTTACTGTTAAAAGTAGATCGTTCGTTTTGTATTCGAGAAGACTTTGATGAAGAGGATTACACAATACTGAGGTGGAAAACATCCGTATATATGATAAAATATATTTCAGTATTTTAAAGTAAAGGTTGTCAAATGAACGGGACAAATTACTGATATTACCTCTTATAAACAAAACTAATAAGCGTAGGACTTATTCAGGGCATTTGCAATGTATGGGAACCAGTCTACGAGGCAACAAAATTCCGCCAAGAATAAACAAAGAGATTGCGGGATGTTGTTTACGTGTGTCACTTGACACTAACTGCAAGGTAATGAAAATGTGCTTTTGTTGTGTATAACTGTTTTCTCTCAAGATATTGAACAATAGTCGTTTAACATTTAGACGAAACATCTAGGGGAGGGAGGGAAGAAGAGGGGTCACCTCTTAATTTGTTGCATCCACTATATAGTGGTGGTATCAGTGTCAGGATAAATAAATTAAAATGAAAAAAAATCAATAAAAATTTTGTTATAGATTTAGGACAGCTAAATAAAGGGGCGACTATTTTTTGTTTGATGCGGGGGGGGGGGATAAAAATATATTAACCTAAAAAATGTTTAAAAGATATAATCTCATCTCAACTGAAAAAATGATTAATAATCTTTCCTTGTCTGATGCCATTATTCCCTTTACCTCACTGAAATAAGACTTTCTGAGTCAGTTTATTTTTTCCTTTTGTAGTGGCGATGGGGGGGTTGGGGGGTTGTCAAACTGTTCATTTATAAGATAAACATGAATAATCTATCCCTCATTATTAAGGAAATCAAATATTCTGTTCACCACTGACTGGAAAATAATTAATCCGACTTAGCTGTCAAAAAATTACCTTTTCATAATTTATCTTTTGTAGAAACAAAGAGTGGAGAGCTAATGCATGGTGCGAAGTATGGAAAGGTCTCTTGTGGTTTGGTTGTGCCAGAGACAAATGTGCATTATTTCCATGTTGGGTAATGTCCTTAAGAATGGAATTTTATTTCAAATACAAGGGACATGACTTTTTCATACATTATCACTGTACAGGGATCAAAATATTTTTAAACATTGTTAGATACTCACTACATTATTTCATCTTCAGAAAAGTATTTAAATTATTTTCTCACATTTTTTAAAGAGACCAGTGTGGTGAAGAGATTTTTTAAAATTTTTATCTTGAATTTTGATATTATACAGGTCAGAAGTCTCGGTACACTTTAAGTGAGTGGCAGTTGGGTAGATGGATAGTTTGAGATGAAGAAGTTCTTGTAAATGATTGAAAGTGATCATCATAGAATCAACTCCATTATGAAGATAAATTATGAGAGTCAGGTGACGAATTAACTACAATGTGTTATCACATTGTGTAAATGAATCTTCATTATTAAGATCTTTTACATTTTATTTTTATATTTGAACTTGTTTTTCTATTATTCTAAACTTCCAAAAATAAAATTAAAGTAGTTAAAGCATGCTACAAACATTTAACGTATCTTGGCAAGTTTTCAAGGTTATTGCAGAAGTGCTTTAATTTCAAAAGATAACTAATTAATGCAAACCTGGAAAAGAAATGGATGTTATTCTCTATAATTTCAAAGATTATGTTTATTATTAGCACTCCTTTTGTCCAACACCTGAGAGATCTGAGTACCCAGCCTACTGTTGAATTAATTGGTGACCAAGAAAAGGTGACAGAGAGGGAAATCAAATATGGATGTCATCATGATCAAGAATATATACATTGACGAGAAAACATCTGAAAATATATAGATGAACATTCAAGCATTTATAATGATGAAAGTTATTCAGCAAGAGAGTTTTTGCACAAGTTTAATTTTCAGTAAAATTGTGTATATTGTGCACTGAGGAACTTAGTATGTAACTCATTATGATTATACATTTCTTTAGAGGATGTATTCGGAGTATATTTAAATTATCATTATCTTCTAGAAAAGAGCACACAAAACTTTTCTCTCTGTGCGAAGCATGACACGTATGTATACACTCCAGCATTTACCACAACCACAGTTACATATTTTCCAGGGCGTTTGAAGTCGAGCACATAAAAGAAAATGTGTTAAGCTGGACACATATGCAAACACACAAGCATCTATCACAACCAATTACATATTTTCCAAGGCATGTGAAGTCGAGCACATGCATGAAAATGTGTGAAGCTGGACACATATGCAAACACACAAACATCTACCACAACACCAGTTACATATTTTAAAACTGGTTAATCCTTACAGAAAGAACTACGGAAGTAAATTATGGCAACAATAAGGAGTGGTAAAGGAGATGGAGAAGTAGGTAACATACATTTTAAATGCATTTTTTATTGAATAATATAAGTCAAATGTTAATTAAAAACTATAATAATTTGCAAAGCACTAAGTGAGACGTATTAAATATATGCAATGATGCATCCTTTATAAGAGGTGATTAGATCAGAGGCTGATCTAAGCCAGGAGGAATTGGATACATTTTTTTGAAAAAGTGTCTTACAACCCAGACTTCCAGGTAACATATGCTTACATAATTCTTCATTCTGATACGGTTCGATTTTAATATATCTCTTTATAATGACGGAACCATGTGAATTTTGTATTTAGTTACCAGCAAGCGACCGCTTTGATGTCAACCCTCACAATCCTCAACTTATGAGGATACGGATGAGGAAAATGGGTGGACACTTTCCCCATGTTGTGAATTATCAACCGAGGAGGAAAATTAATATCAAGAAAAGGGTAAATACAGTTTTCTATACACAAATGCTCATAGAAATTGAATCATTAAACAAAAAAAATTCTTTATCCCTTTGATACAAAAAACAATAGAGGAAGATGAAGAAGAAGATGAAGACTTTAAAAGAGCAATGGAAGAGGCAGAAAAAGATGACGATCCCGATTATGTTCCGAAGAAGAGGAGGAGGATGACGGAGGTGACTTAGAGGAGGAGATATTCAAGATTGCGAAAGCCAGAAGGTTGTCCATTCCTCTAGTCCTCTGTTACGAAGTAAGCAAAACAACAGAACAGGTTTATAATTTATAAACTGTAAACATCTCAATTAACTATTTCTCACAACAAACCAGATGTAGCATTTTTGAGGGTTCAATGACACTGGAAGCATACATCTATTTACAAAATATCCATTGTTGCTTTCTAACCAAAAACTTCGACATCAATGATCAGTCCTAACCCAAGTCCTGACCCTGTTCTCCAGCCTTGCCGGACTAAGGGGTGTGAAGTCGAGCACATACATGAAAATGTGTGAAGCTGGACACATATGCAAACACACAAGCATCTATCACAACCAATTACATATTTTCCAAGGCATGTGAAGTCGAGCACATGCATGAAAATGTGTGAAGCTGGACACATATGCAAACACACAAGCATCTACCACAACACCAGTTACATATTTTCCAAGGCGCGTGAAGTCGAGCACATACATGAAAATGTGTGAAGCTGGACACATATGCAAACACACAAGCATCTATCACAACCAATTGCATATTTTCCAAGGCATGTGAAGTCGAGCACATGCATCAAAATGTGTGAAGCTGGACACATATGCAAACACTCAAGCATCTACCACAACCAGTTACATATTTTCCAAGGCATGTGAAGATGGACACGTATGCAAACATAATCTCCTATCACAGACGCAACACACGTAACATTTAGTCCAAAGTATAAAGTCAAGCTCAAACAGGCTCACTGCGTGAAGCTGGACACATGCATTTACTTATGCATCTTGCAAAACTACATCTGAACCTATATTCTAATAGGTGTTTAAGCAATTTTTTTTCTTTATTTTGTGAATATGTAAATTGCACCATTATGCTTACAAGATGTCAACATTATTAACCTGTACATAAATACTCATTAGATAGCCTTTAATAGTTTAAGTTGGAAATACTAGTACTTTGCCTGATTTATGTTGTGTAGTTTCTCGTCAGTGATCTTGAGTAATAACTGAGTATGGCATTTTTAGTTCCATTTAAACTGCAAAATTTTAACACATGTACATGCACCATAAAGGATAAATAATATTTTATTGTATTTTAACCTTTTTAAATTTTATTCTTTGTCATTTTATTGCCTGTTCATGTTTGTAACTGTTTTTGGTAGATATTTATGAAGCAGAAATTGTAACTGTTTTTGGTAGATATTTATGAAGCAGAAATTATAACAGAAAAGGTTTCAATACATCTACACAAAAAGCAAATAAAAAAGAGTTCTCCATCTATCAGATATCAGCAAATCAGATAAGTTTAAGGTTAAGTCATAGGGAATTTTAAAGTTTATTATATCTATATTCTGATATCTGATACCATTTTTACGTTTTTGATTGTCCATCTACAGTATACAAAAACAGTATAAATTTTTATATTTTGTAGATGACAATTTAACACTAAATACAACTGGAAATTGATATAACGCTTGAAAATTTGTGTATTTTTAGTAAGATCGAGTTTAACAAAAACGGGGTGGGGGTAACACAAAAGACACATCAGATACCTATTTATTTTAAAAGTCAAAAACTATTTGTTGAAATCTTAAGTACGATTGTATTAAACAAAGGCCAGTGTTTAGATAAGGATTTAAAAAAAGTTTCATATATATATATATATATATATATATATATATATATATATATATATATATATATATATATATATCAACTTTAATGCAGCATTAAAGGTGAAAGGTTAAATTTAATTACCTTTTCTTTTAAGTAAAGGTTACCTTTTCACCTTTATTTTTTGTAAAGTTAATACAAAGATGACCTTGCTTTTTGGAGCACCTTTAATGAGATTTACTTTGCAAGTAAAGTTTTGTAAAGCTGTTTTTTCAAGCAGTGTCAGTTTCTTAAAGTAATGCATTACATTACCATTACTTAAGCAAAGTAATGCATAACCATTACTTTTGGAGCTTTTTCAAAAATAAAAACAAAACTTTGCAACTATTTTCATAATATGCACCCCATCCCTTCAAAACTAAACATGATGAATGCAGATAATTCAAATCTAATTTCAAGTACTTGTATGTATTACACTGTAAATAATTTGCATATATTTTTTTATTATATTCATAAGAAGTTCAAACTTTTGAATCGCCAATAAGATAAAAATTAAGATGTACAATATGCACTTTTTGTGTAAACTATTTATGTCATAAAGCAATCTAACTTTTGGGGCAATTTACTCCCTCCCAAAAACTAAAACTGAAATTAATAAGACATATAAGATTATGTGGATCTAGTACCTTAAATTATGACAAAAATTAAATGCATTGACAAACTTGTAAAAAAAAAAGGGTTGGACAGTATGTACATTTCTTCTAAAAGTAGAATGTCAGTCTTCTATTCCGATTTGATATGGTCAGCTCAAGCTAGACTAGCTCAATTAATGTTTCTATGAAACTATTACACTTATTAGTTCGACGTAAGGATAAACTCATAAATGTAAAATTCTAAACACTAAGCCGAACGGGCGTTATCACACAGAAACATAGGTACCGTATATACTCGCCTATAAGTCGGTTTTTGGGTATTAAACTTTGGTCCAAAACTCTTTATCCGACTTATAAGAAGATTGATATTTTAGGGAGTCAGTCCTTCTAATTTAAGCTTAAAAAATACAACCGACTAGTTATAAGCTAGTATATACATTTTTGTATAAAGAAATTGTGTATAAATATAAAATACAATATTTTCGTTACAGTGGATCAACCACCCAAATCAAATGTATAAAACAAGTACTTGATCAGTGCAAATCAGAACCTATAGCCCTGCCCTTGTTCTCAGCAAAGGAATGAATACCACGGACCTGTTGAATAAAGAACGAATACATTGGGGATGTGGTCAGGAAGAAGAAATATAATCTATCTTGAATCACAGCACTTGAAAGACAATATTCAACAGAAAAAGACAACAACTACTGCACCGGTTGTTTCACTCAATACAAAAAAAAGAGAAAATGTTGATTGACCTTTTTGTTTTCTGTTTGCAAAAGGAGTTTCTGGTTAAGGTTTTATAAGTCACGGAATTTCAGTTTGGGTTACATGTATCCCCCCCCCTCCCCTCCTAAAATTTAAACTGCTTCCTACGGACTTTTTGTTACTATCATTTTGCTCTGAATTTCGATTACTACTTGGAATAAAAGAAACAGACGGTAAATATTATTTCAGATTAAGATCAGTATTGAACAAGATGTCTTTTTTAAGTCTTGTTCAAAGTGACAGGCATATTATTTGATTACTAAGTAATTACTAAATAATTATGTTTTATTGCAGACCAGAACAGTGGAGACGAGGGCCAAAAGACCAGCCTGATTATGATTGTATTAGCTTGCAAGTCTGCCTTGAAAATTCATTATTAATTACAAAACATCTTTTACTTATATTGAAGTAAATAAAGTATGATCATCAAGATTTTTTTTTATTTTCCCTTCTTAGTGTTATTTGCAGCATTTGCTAAAATTGCCACTTTTGGTAAAGGTTTACAAATTTCATTCAATGAGAAAGATGAATGTAGAAGTGATAACTAACATGTAGAAAAATTCAAATACTATGTCTACGTAGATATGTAAAGGCTTCCTGAAGCTTTGAAATGCATTCTAAACATGTTATTATGTCCCCCTCCCTTTGTCGTGTTTGAAGAAAGGAGGGCATATTATTTTGCTGCTGTTTGTCGGTCCACCAACAGTTTCTTTTCATTTTCTACGCAGAGGTTGCACATACAGAAATAAAATTTTTCCATAAGAATATCTAGGTCAAGTTCTGTTTAAGGTACGATCGAGCAATTTTTGACAGTTATGTTCCATCTACTTGTTTGTCAATATCTTGTCTCCTTTTAGAAATTGTTCATACGTAAATCATGCTCTGGCGTAAAGAATCAACTGGGAGACAAAAACCCCATATGTAAGTGATAAAGGTATAATGCTACATACGAGGGGTTATCAAAAAGTTCGTGGACTGATGCGATAAAATTAATACTATGTAGTCTGTGCTTACAAAATTTATGAAAAAGATGAATCAACAAATGTTTAAGAAATGTTGAAAATTTTAACTTGATACGTTGATAATTTGCCAACTTATTCTAAAATAAAAAAGGCGTATGACCACCCGGCGCTGTCGCCGTTTATTTTCATGACAACGTCATTGTTTCTCAATGTCCACTCCGTCTACCTTACACACTTATCTTCATGTGATTACCTGGAGTTAAGTAAGGACTTAAGTCCGTCTTGTTTATGTAACTTTACAATGTCATGAACAGCTGCTTTCACATCGTCGCAAGCCACGGGTTTTGTGTCCGTTCTATTTCCACAAACCCGTGGCTGCCTCCTGCCAAATTCTCTCGTTCTCGCGACTGAATCATTGAATATTTATTAAGTGACGCCAGATTTACCTTGACCAATGAAATCACTCTGTAGCAATTTTTGGTACGCTTAAATGGCGGCGCCCATAATGAAATCATGTTTGCTATGCGTGGCAGATTTATTGAAAAAAAATACGATAGATCCTGAAGAACAGAGGTGAGTAACGTATATTCTAAAATACTTACAAGGTTTTACATTAAAATACAGGGTTTCGAATGTAGACGTTGTGTGGGAACGCTGAATAGCGTTACTCGTTAAGAAAGGAAATTCGAACCGAAGTTGATGTACAGCTCGTGGTTATGGTTACATACAAATACAAGATAGACTGATCATTTTCATTGGTTCTGACTCGAAGCGTCAGATGTTATTCCATTGGTTTAATGTATGTTATTAATATTCATGAGAACGAGAGAAATTTGTAGGAGACAGCCACGGGTTTGTGGAAATAGAATGGACATGGCTTGCGACGATGCTGCTTTCAATGCATATAATATTGTAAAGTATCTATACATAAGGAAAGATCCTCACTTGATTATACCAGAATACTTAGCTTGATGGAGTTCATTTTCTACCAAACATGATCTATGTCACTTTTCGACGTGACTGATTTTTGACACCCTCACTACAAATTGACTTTAACTGTGCATCTTTTACCTCTCTGAATCTTTTTGGCTTTTTAAAACGAGTACTCTGGATGTGTTTTATTTTTCTGTAGCCCGTTTAAACATTCCCTAGATCTATACCAGTTTTTCCAGGTGCGAAACTTTAAAGAATGTTGGAAACAGAAACCTCTCCCCCTTTTTGACGTCATTTTTGAGCCCTTAATTGTTTGTACACTCCATATAGATTTACGATAAAATTTCATAGAATTTACAGAATGGGGTAAAAATTGCTTTTACGGAACAATTGTGTTGTACCACATGCCTGGATTATCACATGCCTGGATTAACCGGATTTTTTGACGACAAATGCTCATATCAAAAGAGTTTTTCTCAGTTGCACTCAGGTAGAAAAAACGTCATTTTTGAGGTTGCGCCGCTTGGACATACCATTTACAGAACAACGCCGTTTGCTCCTTGTCATGATCGTTGATCGGGAAATAACGGAAAAATCCGTCGACAATTCAGTGTGTAAATAATGCCCTAACAATTAGTATGAAGAAAGTCAGTCAGCATTTGACTTAATGAAAGATTGCATTTGCTGACAAGGTCATTGTATCGACCATAGAACTTACGAAGTGATGCCATTAAATGAGACTGCTGATATTCTTGTTTCATCAACTTGTTTGTCCATAACTTACCTCGTTTTAGAAATTTTTCATACGTAGAACATGCTCTGGCGTATCGAATCAACTGAGATATATAAATCCCGTATGCAGGTGATAAGCGTATATTGCTGCATAAGTAAGGAAAGTTGCCGTTTGAAAAGTTAAAGCCATCACGTTTATCATAAAGCTTGGTTGTTAGATTTCCAATAACGTCTTTTTCCAATAAAATATCCTAATATGAAGCAGATGTGTCAGACTCTGTGGTATCTTTTATCTCAAGCTCACCGGGATATATCGTATCGACATAAGAATGGAAATAACCATTGTTAATTGACAATACGTCGTCGATATATCTAAATGTCGAGTTGAAGGCCAAAACAAGTGTTCTCTTCCTTTCACATAAAAGATTTTGAACAAATTCTGCTTCACATGAATACAAAAATAGGTCTGCTAATAACGGGGCGCAATTGGTACTCATGAGAATTCCAACAGATTGTTGGAAGACCTGGTCTCCAAAAACCACATAGATATCATAAAGCTTTGTTGTTAGGTTACCAATAGAGTCTTTTTCTAGTTCTTTTTCTTTGCTTTTTGTTTTGTTTGTTTGTTTTTTTTTTTTGTCTTGCATGGTATGAAATCGAGGAACAGGTTTTGGTCAGGTCTTCAAACACATAGAAAGATGTTTATGCAATTGATTATACTCATGTACTGCTTTCCATCTTTTATGATATTGTGTCTTCCCTTCCATGATGTAAATCTGACAATAATGTCACGGTTTGGTTTTGTATTAAGTCTTCCGACGCTGTGGTTCTGGTCAATGTCTTGCACATTTAGGTTCAGATTCATTGTCTCTTTTACAATCCGATTTACCAGGGCATCTGTGTTCTCACCCTCATTTTCAATGATTCCAGATTTAATAAATTTTGTGTACGTGTGTATTGTTCTAAGTCATCATTCTTTAACTCTAGTTCAGAACATCTCTGCTGTGATTTTCTCAGTTGGTCAGTAAGATTATCGATAGATTTTCTAAGAGGCTCAAGAATACTTTTTAATATTTCTTGCAAACTTAGGAGAAGATGAGTGACAAGTGATTTAGTAACACTTTAGAAGAACAGATACATTCTACAAATTTGGACATAATTTCTGGTTTATTTAAAGCACCCACTACTTTTGCATTAGAGTCTTAATCAAAGTCTTCAAATTCACTACTGTTTTCCCGTTCTCTTTTAGAAAAAAGTTTTGCACTTTGAGTCTTTCCCAAACCTCCACGTTTGTTTTTTGCCCGGTCTAGGCATTTTGTAATTTTTAAAACATAAAATGAACAGAAACACAGTTTGTAGGAAAATTTTTAAATGATATAGGTGAATTCAAACTAGATGACAGATATTACTGACTGCTGAGTTCTTTAACCAGCGAGTGAGTTAGCCATAGGGATTCAATATGGAGGTCAGATTCCTTTGTTCTTTGTGTTGAGAAAAAAACGATAGATCAAAAACACAGACCTTCCTTGTACTCTTTACATTGTGATGATCCCTAGGATATATAAGGATGTTGAAGAGGAATCCCACATCTTTGCAGTCTCCAAATCTCGCATAAAACACTCATTTTAAACATTTTCGCCTGTTCGTTGAACACAACATAGTGGTGATTTGACCCTTGACCTGACGCTGGTTCGATTGTCGTTCGCGTCAAACCGAAGACGTAGATATAAGCACCGGGCATTAAAAGTGAAATTCAATGGTCTTTCGAATGAAACATTAAACAAGAGGCCCAAGGGCCTTAACGGTCACCTGAGTATAATACAACAATTTAGAGGATTCATAAAATAAAATGATAGATGAAGCTTTGTTGCCCAAAAGCAAGAGAAATAGGATGATCAGGATCAATGAAATAATTAGTCTAGTATTCAGTAACAACTCATAAATCAAATTCTAAGCTATCCCCATTTATCACTATCGCAATGCAGACAATTAACAAACTAGTATTAGTTCTTCCATACTACTTTTAACACCATATTGTGACCTCTCACATTGGCCTCTTTTGGTCTTTGAAGAACATTAAATAAGTTATTTTTGTTTCATTTTGATTTATTTATTATTTACAACTCTACCAGGTCGCCTGCGTGACGAAGTGGTTAAAGCGTCTGCTCTAGAGTCGCGAAGTAAGGAGTTGATCCTTACGTCTCGGGTTCGAATCCCACTGTGGGACGTGGAGACCGGTCCTTCGGATGAGACCGTATAAACCGAGATCCCGTGTCGCAGAAGGTGTTGGCACAAAAAAGATCCCTCACTGAACAATGGCCGTAAGTACCGAGTATAGGACAAAATTTGCAGCTCTCCAACGGCAAGTGGTGGCGTCTCCATATGAGTGAAAAATTCTCGAGAGGGACGTTAAAGAACATACAAACAAAAAAAAAAAAACAAAAAAAAACAAGTCTACCTGATCATTAAAACTATCAAAGTATTTTTGTTTTAAACAATTTCATTTTTGCATAATTCTCTTAGTCTATTGACTTTTAAATACATGTACATTATTTACAGTGATTAATTATCAAAAGTGAATGGCAAAGGGGAATAACTTCTCTCAATAAAATACAAACTAATTTTGCGCTGGCCAGGACCAGAACACTTAACAAAATGGTGCTGGTGTTAAAAAATCTGGTAAAAATATCCTTGCTTATTAAAACTTTTATTCTGTTTGCCTTTGATTTGCAGAGGAGCAGAGATGATTTTCAAAGAAATAATGCATTTTCACTACAGAATCAATACAGCCCTATTCTAACACTAAAACCCATGTCCAAAAGTCATGAAATTCACAAACATGGTAGAGGTACCTTCATCAACATCATATCTATGCACTTAGTTGAAGATTTTCAAAGAAATAACACAGTTTCATTATATTATCAATAAAGCCCCCCCTCCCCCCCCCCCCAAAAAAAAACAACCAAAAACTGGGACAAGTTTTTAAAAAAAATTGTAAGTAGCACAATTGTTCATCATAACTATGCACTTTGTTTATTTGCTCAACAATAAGGGACAGACAGGATTATTTAACAGAAATAATGCATTTTCAATATTTTATCGAAGAAATTATGCTTTTTCACTATTTTATCAATAGAGCCCCCCTCCCCCTCCCCAACCCTGGGACCATGAATTTCACAATATTTGAAAAGGCATCATTGCTTATCATAATCTTGAACTTAGTTTGTTTGAATAATACTCAGGAGCAGAGAAGAAGATTTTCAAAGAATTAATGCATTTTCACTATATTATCAATACAGGCCCGCCCTAACACCACAGCCCCTGAGCCAGGGGCCATGATATTCACAATTTTGTAAAAGGCGTCCTCATGCATCATAACTATGCACTTAGTTTGTTTAAATAATACCCAGTAGCAGAGAAGAAGATTTTCAAAGAATCAATGCATTTTTACTATATAATCAATAGAGCCCCGCCCTAACACCAGAACCCCTGACCCAGGGCCATGAAATTCACAATTCTGTACGAAGCATCTTTGTGCATCATAACCATGCACTTAGATTGTTTAAGTAACACCAAGTAGTAGAGAAAAAGATTTTCGAAGAATTAAAGCATTTTCCCTTTATAATCAATAGAGCCCAATCCTAACACCACAGCCCCTGACCCAGGGTACAGGAATTTTGCATAATTTTGTAAAAGGTGTCTTTGTGCATCATAACCATGCGCTTAATTTGTTTGAATAATACTCAGGAGCAGAGAAGAAGATCTTCAAAAAATAAATGCATTTTCACTATATGACCAATAGAGCACCGCCCTAACACCAGAAACCTGACCCAGGGGCTATGAAATTCACAATTTTAGAAAAGGCATCATTGATTATCATAACTATGCACTTAGTTTGTTGTAATAATACCCATGAGTACAGAAGAAGATTTTCAAAGAATTAAATCATTTTCACTATATAATCAATAGAGCCCCACCCTAACACCAGAACCCCTGATCCAGGGGCCATGAAATTCACAATTTTAGAAAAGGCATCACTGATGATCATAACCATGCACTTAGTTTGTTTAACAATACCCAGGAGCAGAGAAGAAGATTTTCAATGAATTAATGCATTTAATTTTCACTCTATTATCAATAGAGCCCCACCCTAACACCAGAACCCTGACCCAGGGGTCATGAAATTCACAATTTTGGAAGAGGCATCATTGATAATCATAACCATGTGTCGTATCCCTGTGGTTTATTACAATTAACCCCGGATACCGATCCATACATTGTCCCAGCTATAAACACGTGCTTAGGCAGTTAGGGTTCACAATTTATTCAACTACAACAATACTAATGACGTATTACACAACATGACGTATAAGACAGTAAATGATAGATCATAGAGTTATCTTTCTTTGAATACATGAAATAAGCCAATACACTACACCATGCACCTAGTTTGATTAAATAATACCCTGGAGAAGAGAAGAAGATTTTCAAAGAAATAATGCATTTTCACTATATGATCTATATAGCCCCGCACTAGCACCAGAACCCCTGACCCTGGGGCCATGAATTTCACAAATTTGGTAGAGGGCCCAATGCTTATTACAATTACGTCAACAGTTTGACTGCTTGGTGTCCAGGAGTAAAGGAGAAAATTTTTAAAGATTGCATCAATTTTGGTGGTTTTAGCCCTACCCATCGGGCCAAAGGGGGGGGGGGGGGGCAGGGACCATGAATTTCACAATTTTTGTTCCCCTTCACCCATAGATGCTATACCCATAAATGCTATATGCCAAAATTGGTTGAAATTGGTTATGCAGTTTTGGAGAAGAAGTTGAAAATGTTCAGAAGTTAACGCACGACGGAAAAAAACAGATAGCAATAGGTCACCTGAGTGACTCAGAAACGTGACCTAGACCTAGAAACGAGGCCCTGTGTCATGGTAGGCGTTGAGACGATTGATTGATTGTATGTTGTTTAACGTCCCTCTCGAAAAATTTCACTCATATGGAGGCGCCACCACTTGTCGGCACTCAGAGCCATTGAGCAGTGAGGGATCTTTTTCGTGCCAGCACCTACTGCGACACGGGACTTCGGTTTATACGGTCTCATCCGAAGGACCGGTCTCCACGTCCCACAGTGGGATTCGAATCTGCGACCTAAGGATCAACTCCTTACGCCAAGGCTCTAACCACTGCGCCACGCGGGCAACAAATGACAAGACAAGGAACCCACACTGCTATATGGTCATGGGTGTCGAATATAGATCCGAATTTGAAGCCCTCTATCGATATATGGTGATATCTTTAAATTAGAAAAGTGAGTGAAGAATTCTCCAATGGGACGTAAATCAACATACAATCCATCATATTACCTTGATGATTTGGATAGAAACAATTAAGTCCCCTTTGGTCTTTTTTTTTTTTATTGTTCCAAACTTTTCATTGTGCTTCAGACATATTCTCATTGAGAGTATTGCTTTCTAAAGGAAAAATAACCACTACGATGTAATATTAAAATATACTTGAAATATGTGAGCATCAAATACATATTTTGTTTACTTTTTTTGAACACCGTAAATGTATTATATAAACTTGTACAATATCTAGTAGAAAATGATTTTATTTGATTTAGCACTTCTGTTTATTTTACAAGTCATAAATCTTCTCCCTATTGGTATTGTTCCCATGTACTTTTTAGCTTGATAGTGTTTCTTTATCTTCATATTACTTTAAAGATATTTAGCGACGTGTTTATTCTTCGGAATCTGCTTTAATTTACTCACAAGGCGTTGGATAGAATACAAATATTTCTTGTGGAATTGCAATATTTGTTTTTATATAATCTATATATCAGAAGTCCATAGATCCACAGTGGTCGGTTTTGCAGTATAATTAAAATGAAAACACGAAGAAATTAACACAGTAAAGCTTTATAATAAATATCTGTGAGTATCCTGGTGTTCTGTTTATTCACCAACACATGAAATAGTAATTCTTCGTTATTTGTCTCTACAATGAATTGAATATTGGTGTTTAACGCATTCAGTATTCTGTGAAATTGGGTTAATTTATCCATTTCGTCGTGCCATATAATTAAGCAGTCGTCGAGAAATATTTTCAAGTTAACAAACTGGAAAAGATTTCTGTTAATTATATTTTTTATAATTTATTACAAAGCCACAGATACACATCAGTTTTTAAATTTATGTCATCCAAACCATACCAAGAGAGCGATGCCCTACAACTTGTCGAGAAGAGTTTGCAAGATGATAAACGAAGAAAATACACGGAATATACGCCTAGAAGAGTTAAAAACTTTTCTTGTAAAACGTAAATACTAGTGGATGATAGTAAAAAAGGGCAAAACATATGACAAAGCACGATTACTTACGGCACTTGACAAACAGGAAGAAAAACAAATAATCCCTTTTGTCTGTATCCATAATCCACGAAATAAAAACTTAACACCAGTGGTGAAGCAATTAAACAGGATACTTGAGGTGGATGAAATATCTGGAGATAACGAACAGTATTCAAGCTCAAAAGTCCATTAAACATTACAAAATAGGTGCAGAGCAATCACGGAACTCCAATATATAAAATATCAGAGGTGGGATCAGGTGCCATGGCGTAGTGAGCATCCCCTGCCGACCGGTCACACCCGCCGTGTGCTCCTTGTCATGATCGAGAAATAATGGAAAAATCCGTCGACAATTCAGTGTGTAAATAATGGCCTAACAATTAGTATGAAAAACGTCAGTCAGAAATTGACTCAATGATAAATTGTATTTGCTGACAAGGTCATTGTATCGACCATAGAACTTACGAAATGATGACTTTAAAAGACACGTACTGTTGATATTCTTGTTTCAGCAACTTGTTTGTCAATAATTTACCTCGTTTTAGAAATTGTACATATTGTCAATTAACAATGCCTATTTTCATTCTTATGTCGATGCGATATATCCTGGTGAACTTGAGATAAAAGATACCACAGAGTCTGACACATCTGTTTCATATTTGGATATTTTACTTGAAAAAGACGTTAATGGTAATCTAACAACCAAGCTTTATGATAAACGTGATGACTTTAACTTTTCAATCGTCAGCTTCCCTTACTTATGCAGCAATATGCCTTCATCACCTGCATACGGGGTATATATCTCTCAGTTGATTCGATACGCAAGAGCATGCTCTAAGAATGTACAATTTCTAAAACTAGGTAAATTATTGACAAATAAGTTGATGAAACAAGAATATCAGCTGTCTCGTTTAAAGTCATCATTTCGCAAGTTCTGTGGTCGATACAATGACCTTGTCAACAAATACAATTTATCATTGAGTCAAATGCTGACTGACGTTTTCATACTAATTATTAGGCCATTATTTACACACTGAATTGTCGACGGATTTTTCCGTTATTTCCTGATCATGACAAGGAGCACACGGCGGGTGTTACCGGTCGGCAGGGGATGCTCACTCCTCCACGGCACCTGATGCCACCTCTGATGTTTGGAGGCCCGTTTTTGCTCTGCTCCTATTTTGTATTGTATAATGGACTTCTGAGCTTGAATACTGTTCGTTATCTCCATTATTTCACATACGTAGAGCATGCTCTTGTGTATCGAATCATCCGAGAGATATAAACCCAGGTGTATGCAGGTGATGAAGATATATTGCTGCATAAGTAAGGGAAGTTGACGATTGAAGAGTCATCACGTTTATCATAAAGCTTGGTTGTTAGATTTCCATTAACGTCTTTTTCAAGTAAAATATCCTAATATGAAACAGATGTGTCAGACTCTGTAGTATCTTTTATCTCAAGCTCACCGGGATATATCGTATCGACATAAGAATGGAAATAACAATTGTTAATTGACAAAACGTCGTCGATATATCTAAATGTCGAGTTGAAGGACACAGCAATTGTTTTCTTCTTATCACGTATAAGATTTTGGACAAATTCTGCTTCATATGAACACAAAAAAGGTCTGCTAATAACGGGGCGCAATTCGTACCCATGGGAATTCCAATAGATTTTTGGAAGACCAGGTCTCCGAAAACCACATAGATATTGTCAATCAGAAACTCAAGCATCTTTTTAATGTCAACTTCAGAGTACCTGTGTGTACAATCAGAATATTTTTTAACAAAATAATTTTGCAAATGAACAATGACAAGGTCAGTAAATCTACGAGTTGCATTTTTATTGAAAAAAGCAGCTGTCAATGATATCAAAAAGCAAAACACAAAAGCAATTTACTGAAATATCTAATTTATAAACAGCAAACGCCAGGCTAAAAACTTGAAGAAAATTCTTTGTACATCCGATTTCAAAGAAAGGAACTTTTCGCCACAAAATGCAATGACCCGAGATGCGGCACCTGCATACCAAATAGAATTTTAAAAATCGCTTTGACATTATCAGACAATTTATCCCCCCCCCCCTCCTTCTACGTGGACATGTTTAGGCTAAATGAACTTTCATTAACTAGTGTTTCCGGAAAGGTGGGCATCTGTTAATGGGGTAGTAAACATAACATTTAGATTGATACATTAGTTTAAAAAATAAATACAGACAGAAATGTGCTTATTCAAAACTGTACAAAAAAACCCCAAACATTATTTTCCATTTGTTGTGAGTTCTGAACTCGCTATATTATATATTTAAATATATATATTTATATATTTTGGGGGGATTGGGATTGGGTGTGTGCACATCATTACAGGTTAGTGTGTTTTTTATTTACCTACAGATGTAGAAGGCGTTAGGGAAAAATTGACTAATTTTTGATGAATGGTTGTACAACTTCATCCCATGCAATATTCAGTCGTCAAAAGTTACGTTCAACAAGTGGCAATATTATTAAACCATGGTTGTTAGGTAGGACGTACCTAAAGAAATTTCAAAAAAGTCTTATATTTTATGGATAATTAAAAAAAAAAGAAGATAAGCGTCCGTTAGTTCAAATAAAATTAATAGCATCTAGATATAATTCATATAGTCAAGACCAGAAACAATTTTTGTAGTTCGACGCTAGGATAAAAGATAAATGAAAATAAAAAAAAATAAATACAAAAATAAGTTCTGATTTTCATTTTCAATATTATAGCTGTTTTTATTCAATTTGAGAAATTATCATCTGAAAAGTAAACCTGATACCAATTTAAATATATATTCAATTTAATATCATTTCAAAGAAGAGGCAAAATAATACAAACTTTTGTCAATGTATTTTAAAAGCCATTGATTATTATGTCGATATCATTACTTTAAGAAATATAGTAGGTTAGGTAATAAAACACTTATTTCATGACAACTCGGGAAACAGTCAAACTGTTGTCCCTCGATAATGGGGAAGACCTGGGAAACTGTTGCCCTCGGCCTTCGGCCTCGGGCAACAGTTTCCCAGGTCTTCCCCATTACCTCGGGACAACAGTTTGACTGTTCCCCTCGTAGTCATGAAATAAGTGTATACTGTTTCCTGATTCTTTTTAATGTTTTTGCAAATCATGAAACAGTCAAAACTGTTTACCCGGTCACAGAATGAACTGTTGCATGGCTGAACTGTTCCATTATGACGTCATAGTTAATTTCCTGTACTTTACAGCTATAATATTGAATTATATATAAATTGAAGCATTTTTATTCAATTTGAAATTATCATCTGAAAAGTAAACCTGATACCAATTTAAATATATATTCAATTTAATATCATTTCAAAGAAGAGGCCATGAACACCTTTTCTGAGGGTAGTTTGGGAAAAATGTAGGCCCCTTTCATTCAGTATAGATCTTTGCCATAAACGTGCAATATTCAAATTTTTAAGACATCATTATGTTGTTTGCTACATGTTTTTTTTTCATTTATAAGTGCATGATAATATCACACCCATTAATTTTTCTGATATTACACCATTCGGTGTGAATATTTGATTAATATTCAACTTGTTTAGTTTGGTTTTAAAAAATAATACAAACTTTTGTCAATGTATTTTAAAAGCCATTGATTATTATGTCGATATCATTACTTTAAGAAATTATATAGTAGGTTAGGTAATAAAACACTTATTTCATGACAACTCGGGAACAGTCAAACTGTTGTCCCTCGATAATGGTGAAGACCTGGAAAACTGTTGCCCTCGGCCTTCGGCCTCGGGCAACAGTTTCCCAGGTCTTCCCCATTACCTCGGGACAACAGTTTGACTGTTCCCCTCGTAGTCATGAAATAAGTGTATAATGTAAAAACAAAGTAAAATTAAATAACAACGCAAAACAAAATTTAAACACAAAAAAATTACGATTCTAATATAAAGTACCAATCAGACCTTACCTGACAGAAAGCAGTCCCAGGAACTGCTTTCTGGGGCTGCTAGAGCAGCCCAACAGCTGTCCTAGAATGCAGTTCCAGCGGTCCCAGGAAGCAGTCCAAGCGGGTTGGATTAATTAATTTTATGGGTGGATCTTACATAGAATTGAGATAATCAATAAACAATGTCACCATTAAAAAGGAAGTTGAAATTAATGTTGAACTTTTCTGAATAGAAAAAGTGACCTTAATTAGATGTAATTATAACAACAAATATTCACAATTCTTATATGACAGTTATTTCTGAATTATTAACAAAATCACAGTACAAATATATCAATGAAGAAAAAATTACTGAAGGAATAAGATTGATTGATTTGACGTTGTTTAAGGTCCCATTCGAGAATTTTTCACTCATATAGAGACGTCACCGTACGCCGGTGAAGGGCTTCAAATTTCGACATATACTCGGCACTCAGGGCCAATGATTAGTGAGGGATCTCTATCGTGCCAATGCCTACTGTGACACGGGCCCTCGGTTTTTAAGGTCTCATCCGAAGTGACTTTCACTTCTTGTTCCGGGAAGGAACAGCCACTATCTATGTTTACGTATTAGGTTATTATAGGTAGTGAAGGAAAAAGGAGTTCATGCTTAATAATAGCCTTAAAAATTTATCACAATCATGTGGTATATTAATTTTACACCAAATGAAATCGTTTTGTTTATTTCCTGTGATTGATATTGATTTTCGTTTATTTTTTAATGGAAAAATAAAATTGAATGGCTTATTTTTCTGCCAGAATGAGTCCCCCCCAAAATGTAAAAATAGATCTTGCGATTATAAAGCAAGACTGATTCCCATATTACTCTGAATGCAATTTTCACTGGTGTAGAAGCTTGTGAAAAATTGTTCATTCATTTTTGCCGAATAGTATATTCTTGTCGTGATTATTTTCACTGAATAATGCCGATTTAATTAATCGTTAGAATCTTTATGTAAAAGGAAACAATTTGCTAGTTATAAGTGTTTTAATCTATATGCGCTTACATGTAAATCTCGCGTGTGAATTACCCAGATTGTGTTCAAAATTTAAACAATCCAAAATTTATACCATAATCATTACAAAAAGGATATTTGCATTAAAATCCAAATTATTGTCCTTGTTGAGCAGCCTGGTTAGTAATGTGTAACACTGATACCCATATAACACGCATGGACTTTCAGCCAACCATGCCAAAGGCGATCGAGATCTCAATTGTTGATGCCTTTTATACATAATGTATGGCTTTTAAGAAATCGGCCAGGCATGCAATGCTGTTCCTATTTCTCAAACATAGATGTAGACACACATACAAAAAATAATCAATATGACACAATTCCTGATATTTTCTTTTATTGTTTAAATAAATGTATTTTTTTAATAATTTTTTTTTATCAAATAAAAATTAATTTAAAAAGAAATCAACGAATAATTCATTGTTGTTCACATTGTTTCTGTGAAGGAGGGATGGTAGTATAGTTTTATTTCCTGAGATTTGAATAATTAATTTGTTTTTTTTTTAAGGCGGTAAAATATAGCATTTAATGTTCTTTTTTTCGCGTAGTATTATCCTTTTCCAAAAAAAGTTCCAGTTCAGTACGTAGCTCTGAATAACTAACTGTTATGACACTTTCTTTTAAAGAATAATGCAAACACTGAAACACAATTCAATAGCATGCATTAATTTAAAAAATAAAATGTTTCAAACACCTGTATTAACGTTAAATTCACGGTGAAAACAATTTCCTGACTTTTTAAATACCAAAACTTTATATTTTATATTTTTTTTGGTTATTTCTAGGTTCCTCTGTGTATCTGTCCGTACCAATTTCTCGGCAACTACGCGTTGCAGGTCCTTGAGATTTTAGCACTTTCCTTGTTAAAGCATGTCATATGGTTGGATTGATTTTTTGTAAAAATCCGATGTCAACTTCCTGTTTATCCTTGCGTCTGTCTGAAACAAATTCTCAGCATCTGAGATGCTTGAAATTTTAGCACACTCTTTGTGTAGACATGCCATATGTAAACGAATTCGATGTCAACTTCTTGTTTAGCCGTGCGTCTGTCCCTACCTAATTTCCATTGCACTTTTCTCAGCATCTAGTAATCGCAAGTGCTTGAATTTTTAGCACCATATGGTGGATTCATTTTTGTTTGAATTCGATGTCAACATGGTAGGGTTTATTCGCATCAGAGAGAAGGTATCACTAGTGAGCATTCGCGCACAGACTTCTTGTTGATAATGGTATGATATGTCTGAACATCGTATAATGTTTGAATATGGTATATTTTTCACATAAGTATACTTATGACAATGATACTTTATAATGATAAACTATCATTATAGTGGAAATTAATATTTTTGACAATGTTATGATATAGTTCAAAATGGTATCATATGTATTTAACTGTGGTATTTTTGAGCATGTCGTTGATGGAAAAGATAAGAAATCACTTTGTATGCTTGCTCTACGTCCATTGAAGAATTTTTCACTAACATTGGGACGGCACTTATTCCCGGTGGAAGGCTACAAATTTTAAAAGATATGTACTGGGTGCTTATGGCCACTGAGAAATGAGGGATGTTTTTCGTGTAAATACCTACTGCGAAATGGGACCTCAGCTTATATGATCTCATCTAAACTTGACATATGACATGAAATTTGAATTATTGGTTGAATGTTTATTGTTTAACGCCGAGTCGGCATATTTCAGCCATGTTTCGGCGGATAATTTAGTTTATATAATCGGTTTTTGAAAGGCTTTGGAGATAACGAACTGTAATCAAGCTCAAAAGCCTAATATAACAAAACCAATGGGGAGTAGATTAACATGGTTCTCTAAAAACCATAACAGGTGGGATCAGGTGCCATGGAGGAGTAAGCATTCCCTAACAAAAATTTACTATAGTTCACTTAGATAACTATAGTAGTACTTCGATACTTTGCTTTACTATGAGACTTTACCTAAGAACTTTTCTGATTTCAAAGTTTAAAATGTCTTAAATTTAGCACCAATAGTGTAAAATATGGAAATAATATGTTAATATACATATTATATTTCCATTTAATACCAAAAATGCGTCTGTATGAATTAAAGAACTTACAATATAACATTCTGAAATCCATAGTAAAAATACTCTTTACCACAGTAAAAACCTCGATTTACTATTGTAAAAACTTTGATACTATTGTAAACTATACTAAACTATAATGAACTAACGTACTTTATTGCTAGGGTTCCCTGTCGACCGGTCACACTGCCTTGTGCTCCTTGTTGGGGTTGAGAAAATGGAAAAATCTGTTGACAATTCAATGTGTAAACAATGGCCTAAGAATTAGTATTAAAAACGTCAGTCAGCATTCGACTCACTGATAGATAATATTTGCTGACAAGGTCATTGAATCGACCACAGAACTTGCAAAATGATGACTTCAAACGAAACTTTTGATATCCAGCTGTGTCGTTCTTAGATTACAATATGGTGCAGGCTATTTCGTCTTGCAAAATAACCCACATCCTTTTTACTTGCTTGTAGCACAATGTTTGAAAGGATATTGGTACTGTGGGATCTGGACTGGAGGATCTGATGTTGGCAGTGAAGGCTCTTTTAACTGGAACTGGAGGAGGAACAGTCTGGGCAATACGTCTTGAAAGGACGGGGAACCCAACAACGATGGAAACAGCGAACACTGTCTTTTAATCCTGTATCCAAGAGAAGGGTGGGCTGATGGGAATTGTTTCATGCCGCATCTGTATCTCTGCGAGAAATCAATTTGAAGTTTCTATGAATTAGACTGCCTAAGCAGATATGTGAGTTTGGTTCTGTGGTCATTTTGTAAACAATCCTCAATAGAAAATTTTGTCTAAGACGTATGTTACTATTAAGGACTTCTGTCGTTCTTGTTCTCTTAGGTTTCTTTCTTATTATTATCTTAAAATAATTATGTCAATCGCAGCCAAAGACAAAGGGAAACTTCAGTCAGAAAAACAGACGAGCCTTAGATTCTTTGTCACACTTTTCAATTGAATCCCTAAGTGGACAAAATTAGATAGTCCTAGTCCTCATATTTTGAAAAAAAACTCTCTAAGACTCTAAGATGATGTGAATAATTTAAATATTCAATTGATAACCATTCTTGTAAGTTTGGAAAGTCAGTTAAAGTTATTTAAAACCTTATATTTAAAATCTACCTCAAAACGGTATACCTGAAAGTTCTCAGACGTTCTAAACATTAATTAGGCATGATTTATATATGTGTTTGCAAGTTTTATGTCTGTTCATAGATTGTTGTGGTTATTTTTCTTCTAAAAGTGTTTCATTAAAAATGATAGTATACCAATGCTCTGTTTAGGATGAATTTCTTAATCGAGGCAAGCAATTGACAAATAAGCTGATGTTATAAGGGTTATCATCTGTCTCCTTAAATGCCAACATTTCGAATACTCTAGGGTCGTCTCAGTTGACCTTGCTTACATATACTACCTGTATTTAGGTCAAATATTTTCTTACTATTTTAAATACAAATTGCTAGGCTGGTATGTTAATACTGATTCTCTACAGAGTACCAGCAACCCTGACCCTGGGGCCATGGAATTCACAATTTTGGAAGTGGCACTGTTCTTCATCATAACTATCTACTTGGTTCATTTGCTTAATACCCAGCAGCAGAGGAGGAGATTATAAAGAATTAATGCATTTTCACTATATACAGTCCCTGAAACGTTCTACTTTCCAACTTGAACGGTGAGCGAACGCTGAACGAACGCAGAGCGAACGGTGAGCGAACGCAGAGCGAAAGGTGAGTGAACGATGTGTGAACGCTGAACGCAACTTGGTGAACGGTAGGTGAACGCTGAACGGTGAGCGAACGCAGAACGCGAACGGAGCGTGAACGCGAGCGCAAAGTGAACAGTGAACGCAAGATGAAAGATTTATTCGGAATGCCTCTGATCTTTCCCATGCATTGTATCTATTCTATTGTATTCTAATGTCAGGCGGAAAATAAATAAATATTCAAAAATTGTCCTAAGAAAGATGAAACATGCACATTTAGTAAAACTTTTAATTAAGTTTCTTACAAAATTTTCTGCACATATGTATGATGCTTAAATTCAGCTGTTTAATCACACGATTTTTATCGCTGTAAAACGTTGTCATTGTTACCGAACTGTAGTTTAAAAGATAAAATTATTCTAGTTGTAAAATAGATATGTTTATTCTTGTTTGATATATAAAACCATTACAAATAATGATTTTCGAAGAGTACATTACTAACTTATAGATTGAATTACAACGGTTGTAACAACCATATGTATGTATTTCCGTGTCAAGGCAATTCCGTGTAAAATGTCGAGAAAAAAATTAAAAAATATTTTGCTAGTCTTTGGACGTATTGCATGTATACACTCGTATTTAAAAAAAATTAATGCAATATATTTATGTGTCTTTTCATTTTTTTAATGATGATTTATTCAGCAGACTTCTACATGTATCTATAAACAATGCCCCGTGATTATACTCGGACAAAGTGATACAAAGAAGAATTCATATTATTTGTTGTAGATTAAAATTTCAGAACTTGGTATTTAATTAATACTTGTTATAGTTTTGATTAAACGGACAAATGAGAGAGAAATCTAGAGAGAGAGAGAGAGAGAGATTCCGTTTTAGCCCCCTTTCCACAAATGCATGTACATGTACATGTACCTGTATAAACAAAAATTCTTAATTTTTATCTAAATATATCAGGCAGTGAAAGTAACCTTTTTTTATTTATCAACAAATTCACTTTGTTTGACAGTCATAATCGGTTTTTATTTTCCTGCTTCAAGTTCACACAAAGTCCACGTGCTTGTTCTGTCAATCAAAATCATTCGACACTGTGCAGGTCTAAAAGTTTCGTCACACAAAAAGGCGAAGTGCTACACTGTATTATTTCCAAGACGTTTTACTTGTTTTAACATTTTTACATCTGATTCCACTTTTTCCAATAATTAAATAAATAAAATACATTGGGCATAAACACTTCGAATGAATTTGAAACATACTCGCTGGCCAATTTAAAATACCACCGTCGGCGCGTGTATATTTTGAACTACTATTGTTTAATGACTTTTTTAGATGTATGTTTGTTCTGATACTGAAATTTTTGTGCTACAAAACGCGTTAACTTCTATTTAAATATTAATTTAAATTATACTGGAAATACTGACTAAGTAACCGATCTACGTGGGAAAAAAAGGGGGGGGGGGTCTTAATCATATTGAATGTCAAACATACAAAGTTATTGTGAAGAAAGGAATTTTTTCTCTCTAATAGTAGAATTTATATATGAATTGTAGTATATTACATTTAAATAACTATTTTTTAACCACACTATCAATTTCATTCGCCCCAAAGATATTTAATTAACTGGATATCCGCAGTACTATTTATAATTCTCAGAACTAGTTCTAATAATGTATTTCTATAATGATTGAAAAAAAAACGTGTTAGTAATAAATACTTTCTAATTTTCCTGCAGTTACTAAATTTGTTGACATGGATTATTATCTCTCCATTAACGACTTGTCGTCTTTAACATAACAACAAAATGTTGCAGTACTTGAAGTACTCCTATATTGGCCGTATTTAAATTTAATTTTTCAGCATCGTTCTACATAGGTACATACTCACAACAACATTTATTTTCCAGAGTAGTTTAAATAATAACCTAACAGCTAAGTTAGAATAATAATAAAACATATTGTAGATAATTTATTCAAATAAAATAATGATCCTTTAAACACGATATGTGAATTATTGAATTTCAAATCCTTACGTACAAAAAAGATAAGTCCTCTCACTTCGGAGTTCCGAATGACAGTGAAGACTGAACGATAAGTGAACGTTGAACTCAAGGTGAACGCAAAGTGAACGAACAGAGAGCGAACGGCGAACGCTTTGTGAACGGTGAACGCGAGCGCACGGTGAACGCAGAACGCAAAACTGTGAACGGAGAGCGAACGGTGAACGAACGGTGAACACACGCTGAACAAACGGTGAGCGAACGGAAAAATGGGAAAGTAGAACGTTTCAGGGACTGTATGATTAAAGTCCCACCCTAACACCAGAACCCCTGACCCATGGGCCATGAAATTCACAATTTTGGAAGAGGCACTCTTGCCCATCATAACTATGTACTTGGTTCTTGGGCTTGATACCCAAGAGCAGAGGAGAAGATTTTCAAAGAATTAATGCATTTCCACTATATAATCATTAGAACCCCTCCCTAACACCAAAACCCCTGACCAAGGGGCCATGAAATTAAGAATTGTTGAAGAGGCACTCTTCTTCGTCATAACTATGTACTTAGTTCATTTGCTTAATACCCAGGGGCAGAGGAGAAAATTTTCAAAGAATAAGTGCATTTTTACTATATAATTATTACAGCCCCGCCTTAGTTCCAGAATCCCTGACCCAGGGGCCATGAATTTCACATTTTTAGTAGAGAGCTCAATGCTTATTACAATCATGCCAACAGTTTGACTGCTTGATGTCCAGGAGTAAAAAAGAAGAATTTTTTTACCCCCGCTACGAAGGAGAGGGGGTATACTGTTTTACCCTTGTGTGTTTGTCTGTGTGTATGTCTGTCCGTAACAAATTTTTCTTCACAGTTTTCTCTGTGTCACAATTAACGTCCAAACATGGTTCCATATATTTTACCATACCATTTTTCGCTATGTAAATAACTAATATAAATGTCATAACTGTGTTCCATAACATTTTATTCGTTCAGTAGAATTTACTTGGCGGGTTTAAATCCCGTGCGATTTTGTAGTCAGTTTGGGTGTAGCAATTGAGTAGAGCAGACGCACTTGACTTGCTCGAGTATTGACAATAGTATTCTTCATAAAGTTTTGACCAGATTTCACATCTCTTCTGAGGTTAGTTTGTTTTATTAATTTAAAGGTTTTATCTTATACAGTTTCCTGAAATGGCCAAGGACCTTAGTTCTTAATTTTGATGTAAACTAGTTATAATTGTAACGGAGACCGTTACAGATGTTCCCCAAACGCTCCCCAACTCCCTTTTGGTGTCTTATTCCCTGTAAGCTTCATTGAATAAGGCAATCAAGTATATTGTTTTTTTACGCATTACACGCGCGCGCACGTGCATGCATGTGCAGGATGGTCATGTCATTTCGTCTATACTATAAATGTATCTTAATTCTGAGTATTGAAATATTTCATCAAAAAATATAAAAGTTACGGCTATATCAAGTATATTGTTCATTTAAGCATTGCACGCGCGCGAACGTGCATGCATGTGCATGTTGACCAAACTATCTTGTCTACACCATTAATATTATAAATATTGAAGCATTTCGTCAAAAAGTATAAAAGTCACAGCTATATCAATTTTATAGGTCATTTTAGCATTGCACGAGCCCGCACATGAATGCATGTGCATGTTGACCATATCATCTTTTCTACACCCTTAGTATCTCTCTATATTATAAGAATCAAAGCATTTCATCAAACAGTATAGAAGTAACGGCTATATCAAGTATATTGGTCATTTTTCGCATTGCACGTGCTCGCACGCGCATGCATGGTCCTGCATTCAATTTTGATAGTAACATAATGTTGGAATCCATTATACCTATTTATATTCTAAATTTCATCCTGTTTTGTTGAGAACCAAGAAAGTTATAGTCATTTAAAGTTTAAGCCAATCAGATTGCAGCACACGTGCATGCGCGTGTTTTCATGATAATTCTTATATATTATATTGTACAACCTTCCAATGTATGACTATGTTCTAAATTTCAAAGTATTTTGTCAAAAAACAAAAAAGATACTGAGACTTTTGTTTCAGCCAATCAGAGCGAAGCGCACGTGCATGCGCGTGAGTTCATGCTGATTTGACCATGTCATCTTGTCCACTCTACTAATATATCCTTAAGTTATAAGTTTCAAAGCATTTCATCAAAAAATGTAAAAGTTACGGCTATATGAAGTATGGCAGTCATTTCACTCATTGCACGCGCCCGCACGTGCATGCATGTGCGCGCAAAATGACATTCGACGAGCACATCTACACAACATGCCTATTAACCCTAAAAAGGTTTTAACTCAATTGGATGAACAGTTTCCGAGAACACTCGCGGAACAAAAAGTACCGGAGAAGAAATAAGAATAAAAAAGAATAATAATAATAATAATAATAATAATAATAAGAAACAGAGTAAAAACAATATGTTCCCAAACTTCGTTTGGGGAACATAATTATGTGATTGAGCAATTTGTGCATTGCTATCATTTCAAGTATTATTCTAATAGTATACAAGTATATTAAAGTATGTAGTAGCTACAATGTATGGTGTAAAGTATGTGTGTATAGTACGCAAATATTTCGTATATTTTGCGGAGTATGCAGTAAAATGCTAGAGTATATGCAGTAAAGTGCAGTATGCAGTAAAATGTAAAGTATACAGTGAATGAAATATATGGAGATAACGAACAGTATTCAAGCTCAAAAGTCCATTATACAATACAAAATAGGAGCAGAGCAAACACGGACCTCCAAACATCAGAGGGGGGATCAGGTGCCATGGATGAATGTTATGATATGCACGAGCACGAATCCAGTTAGTATATTTTAGATACAAATGTTATAATGTATGTAATTTATAATAATTTTGTAGATCCCATATGGTTGAATGTTATGATATGCACGAGTACGAATCCAGTTAGTATATTTTAGATACAAATGTTATAATGTATGTAATTTACAATAATTTTGTAGATCCCATATGGTCCAGGAAGCCATTCAGCCCAAACAACGAACCATCTTGAAATGTTTAAATTTTGTACAAAGCCAATAAATGTAATATAGTCAAAGAACAGTCCTTGTATTCCTTTTATGAGGCGACCATTCGGCCTGCCTGCGACACTCAGCAACATCAATGTATACACGTCAAAGCCGGGGTATTTCTAGAAAGCACTGGCTCACAAGTTTCTTGTTTAAGACTGCGTAAATTTTGATGGTTTTAGCCCAAACCCCTCAGCCCCCCCCCCAGCGGGGGGTGGGGGGGACAATGAAATTCACAAATTTTGTTCCCCGACACCCATAGATGCCATATGCTAAAATTGGTTCAGTGGTTTCAGAGAAGAAGCTGAAAAATTCAGATGTTATCACACGACGCAGGACGGACGACGAGGGACGAAAACGGATAGCAATAGGTCACTTGAGTGACTCAGGTGACCCTAAAAATTCCAGATGTTTCTTGTTGCACAGGCAAAACTGTTGAGTCCTATGAAGATCGTGCGGCGAGCGCTACTCAAGCTGGTGAGGCTTATATCGCACCTGTTCAAACTATGCAGCAAACTAGACACTGGGTCGATTTCAGTTAATGATAGCCCTAGTCCAGGACCTTGAGAATGAAAGCTATTACATATAGCTTAGATTACCCAGAATAAATATCAACTTGTGGTGTAATAAAAAAAAGAGATGAGAGTGTGCTTGGTACAGAAAGGTTTAGAGAGAAGATATGAGAAAAGAACAAAGAAAAGTTTCCTGAACTTTCTGAATTTTTGGAAAACGAAAATAAACAGAAACATGATCAATTTCAAATTTTTTTAGGAAGTTTAATGTTGGAAATGTGAACGAAACATCAATCAGAATTCACAAATTTCTTACTGTCACTCCACTTATTTCAGAAAATCAAAATACTTTGCCTAAATTTCAGCACGGGTGCACTTTGACTCTGATCATTCTTAAGACATAGGTACCTATTACAGTAAGGAGATAAAAAAAGAAAGTGGTTATATCTCAGCCTACACAACAGTCCCTGCATTTAGCAAATTTACATAGAAGCTAAATAAATAGAAAAGATATCGCTTTAGTGTGCGAGCCAGTTTAGCAAATATGAAACGCAATCAAGGGGAGTAAATCTTACGTGCTTAAATATGCAAAAGTAGTATAAAGTCCCTGGATGGCCGGGTCAAAATCTAGGACATTATTTAAATCAAGTTCGAAATCCTTGATCCGGATTGGTTAATCCGCTGGGTTGGTCAACGGAGTGCAAATCACAATTTTACCTGGGCATTATGACGTCATCACAAACCTAGGTCAGGTCAGTTGAGTAAACATAGAGAGTCAATGGATATAGGGACGTTAAACACAAAAACACAAACTAAGCATTATGATCTATTTTTAGCTTACCTGGAAAAACCACATTAAGTCGTAAAGGTCCTCTATCATCTTGGTCATTATACAGATCTATTTTTTGCCTGAAATACACAGGAATTGGAGATCTTGTTTGATTAATGAAAGTCAAAGTGTATTCTTATTTAAAAAGCCCAAGTCCTGTATTTAATGATATGAATCACTGATTATAATAAATGTATCTTTCTTCCACCTTCTTTCAGTTTTATTATACTCAGACGTATCACTGGTTATGATGACAATGTAAACTGTATTAAATATGAATAAATAAAATAAACGTACATGTTAAGGCATTGGCTTTTTCTTTCTTGAAATATATTCAATACAGAATGAAATATATATGAACTGTATGACATATGAATAGTTGTCAATATCTTCAATATGCCATGCTCTAGGTAACAATGTAAACTGCATGATATGAATAAATAGAGGCCCATGGGCCACAACGCTCACCTGAGTCAATATGGCCCTGCTATTCTTCATCAGCAAAATTTTCATCATTAAAGTTGCCTATGTAAAACTTTTATCCCTAGTGTGACCCAACATTCCCCCTGGTGTCATGATATTTATAGATATAGACCCACCTTACCCTCAGGGTAATGATTTGAACAAACTTGAATCAACCTTACGATACTTCTATTACATTGTAACTAAACAAGGCTTTGTTGTTCATAGGAAAATGTTTTCGGGACTTTTTTCTTATACATCCATATGTTAAAATCTGATAGTGCTTTGTGGCCCCACCCTACCCCTGGGGGTCATTATTTGAACAAACTCGAATCTACACTACCTGAGGATGTTTCCATATCAATATGACTAATCATGGTTTTGCTGTTCTTGTGAAGATTTTTCCCTATATTCTATGTAAAAGTTGGATCCCCGATTGCATTGCGGCGACACCCTACCACAAGGGGTCATTATATGAACAAACTTGAATCTACAAGCCCCGAGGATGATTCCATATCAATATCGCTAATAATGGCATTTCTGTTCTTGAGAAGATGTTTAAAGTTTTTATCTTATATATTCTATGTTAAAATTCGATCCTCCATAGTGGTCCCAACCTACCCCTTGGGGTCATAATTTGAACAAACTTGAATCTACACTACCTGAGGATCATGGCTTTTGCTGTTCTTGTGAAGTAATTTTTATGCCCCCGGATCGAAAGATCCCGGGGGTATATTGTTTTTGTCCTGTCTGTCTGTTTGTTTGTTTGTCTGTTTGTCTGTCTGTCTGTTGTCAACTTTAACCTTGCCCATAACTTTTGATTGGTTGGAGCTACGACTTTCATATTTCACATGTGTGTTCCTTGTGACAAGACCTTTCTTTGGGTACCATCATATTTGACCTTTTGACCTTGACCTTGGAGTTTGACCTACTTTTGAAAAACTTTAACCTTGGCCATAACTTTTGAATGGTTGGTGCTAGAGCTTTCATACTTCACATATGTAATCCTTGTGGCAAGATCGTCCTTTGGATACCAACCACTTTGACCTTGACCTTGACGTTTGACTTTTATTTAAAAAACTTTAACCTTCACCATAACTTTTGAACAGTTGTATCTAGGTCTTTCAAATTTCACAGGTGTTTTCCTCGAGACAAGATCTTTCTTTGGGTATCAACATTTTTTATCTTTTGGCCTGGATTTTGACTTGCATATCAGAAACTTTAACCTTCGACATAAGCTGCCATACGGGGGCATCAGTGTTTCACAAACACATCTTGTTTACTTTATATTCCTATGTAAAACTTCTAAAACTTCCACCCTACCCCTGGAAGTCATGATTTGAACAAACTTGAGTCTTCACTACCTGAGGAAGCTTCCATATAAAATAGCTTATCATTGCTTTGCTGTTCTTGAGAAAATTATTTTTGAAGAGTTATTCCTATATGTTCCTACGTTAAACGTTGATCTACCATTGTGGCCCCGCCCCCCGGGGGTTATGATTTTAACAAACTTGAATCTATAATATCTTAGAATATGATTAATAATGGCTTTGCTGTTCTTGAGGAGAAGTTTTGATTTTTCCTAAATATTCCTATGTAAAACTTTGATACCCCATTGTGGTTCCACCCTACCCCGGGCGTCATGATCTGAACAAATTGAATCTACACTATGTAAATAACGTTTTATATAAGTTTCAAGTTCTTCGCTAGCCAAGGGTTTCTGATACGCTACTCTCCTCATAAATCCTTGGCATACGGTGCTGACAAAAGACGGAATTGTTTTCGTCAAGTGATCACGATTCTTACCAGGTACGCACAGATTGCGTCATCGACAGAAATAAAAAGTGTATTTAAAAAAGTAATGTTTTTAAAGAATAATTAACAAGAAGGTACTGAGTTATTTTAATTTGTTATTTAAACAAGTTAAAATGCAAATCTACATCTTCAGTATTGATTCTTACTCACATATTTTGCACGTAGCTTAAGATATTGGATGATACCATATAGCTATTCATAGAATGGCATGTTATCTTACGTATCGTTGTTTACTTGCGTTTTTCATCCCCGATATTAAAGAGTCCAGATATATCCCGAACGCAAATATCGTCATTTACAAAAAAACAATTGCTGATTGGTCGAACGATGTCGATTAACTCCAATCACAACTTGAGAAAAAAATCCCAACTTTTTTTAACACCGTATGCCAAGGGCTTATGAGGAGAGTAGCGTATCAGAAACCCTTGGCTAGCGAAGATGGTGGTTCTTGAGAAGAAGATTTTTAAGAGATACAATCAACTTTTCATTTATTCTTAATTATCTCCCCATTTACATGTAAGAAGGTGTAGCCCTTCATTTGAATAAACATTGGAATAAACTGGAATCCCTTTTAAATTAGGATGCTTTGAGGCCAAATTAGAGTAAGAAATTACATTATCTATCCAGATTTCTAAATATGACATTAAACAAAAACAATATCTAGTAAAGAATAGACATTTTGATTGACTCGGGGAACTGTGAGTTTTTCTTATATAGACTTTACTAGGATTTAAATGGAACATCGTGTCGCACTAAGTCCTGTGTATCTTATTTTCAAGTTTCAAAATAAAATGTTAGGCCTTTCAAATGCCGCTAGGGTTCGATGAAAAGAACGATAACCCATTACCGGATCTTGTTTACAGCGGGTCCGAGGAAGCTAACTGTTTCTTAGCATTTCAAGTTTTAGCATTTTCCAATTGTTTCTTCACTGTCAGCGGAATCCAGTGGTTTGAAAATTAAGCACAAATGTTTAACTTATTTATCATTTAGTTACCGACACTGCACAATAATATATAAGTGAAATTTTTAATAAAAATATAAAGTGAAATCAACCCCCCTTCTTAATTTTTACCTGATTAAATCTTTATATTTGGTCGTTCTTCTTCGTGCTTACTAAAATGACTAAGATAATTTATTGATGCATTTAATTGTAGAAATATATATCTTTATAGACGAAGCACAACAATGCACCCGTAAAATACATGGCATTAAATTTTCTTCTACATACCAACTGTCAGAGAGAGTTAAAAATATTGAATATAATCCGTTCCCCATTCATTTGATCCCGTTAATTCACGGAGAGTGAAGACATTCCCCTTGTTTTGGTCAACCATTTTGTGTACCGAAGAATATAAGGAAACCTATTGTGTACATAACAATACCTACTGAAGCAGCCTATATGTCATTCCTATAAACGATGCCACACTTAATAACCGTCCATATACACATGTGCGCCAAAAAGATTAAATTCAAATTGTCTTAATATTTTGAGAAACTTGCACATCTTTTCCCCGAAAAATAGATTTCACAAAAGTCTACTTTTTAATTCATTGTTTTTCATAATCTGCTCCAATATCCGATATTCAATTGGCCTATCGAGTTCATAGTGTTACAACGGAAAAGGTATTTGGAATGGCTCACCCTTTATTGTTACACCATACTGCGTTTGAACGCTGGTTCCGAATTTTAAAAAACCAATTGAGTACAATATAAATAATAAATTAAAGAGTTTTCACCTGTTGGTAACTTAAAAAAAAATATTTACGTTTTCTTAACATGGTAAATGGCATGATGGTTCCAGCTAAAGCATACGGCAAAAGAAAATATGAAAATATGGCAAACACTTATTTTTTCTGTTAGGACAATTATTCACGAATTTACGTATCCTCGAAACTGTGATTTTTACTAAATCCACGAAAATTGATGCCAACGAATATTAATGAAACCACAGTATTTGAATAAAAAAGACTTGGAAGGGCTGAAAAAGGTGCCAAAGACTACAGCCAAATACGTTGAAGGATCAGAGCTACGCATGAGAGAGATAATCCTTAATTTTGAAATAAATGTTGAAAATTTAACCACAGAAATTGAATCTATATCCGTATTTTTCACGCTAGTACCAAAGTTCTATGTTACTGGGCAGTAGAGACCCATCACATCATTTTACCAAAATCAACAGCTTAAAAACTTACGACTTTTCAACTTTATACACATCCATTCCCCACGATAAATTAAAGTCCAGGCTTTTTGATATCATGACAGCTGCTTTTTCAATAAAAATGGAACTATTTTGTTAAAAAACATTCTGATTGTACACACAAGTACTCTGAAGTTGACATTAAAAAGATGCTTGAGTTTCTGATTGACAATATCTATGTGGTTTTTGGAGAACAGGTCTTCCAACAATCTATTGGAATTGCTATGGGTACCAATTGCGCCCCGTTATTAGCAGACCTTTTTTTGTATTCATATGAAGCAGAATTTGTCCAAAATCTTGTACGTGAAAAGAAGAAAACACTTGCTGTGGCGTTAAACTCGACATTTAGATATATCGACGACGTATTGTCAATTAACAATGGCTATTTTCATTCTTATGTCGATACGATATATCCTGGTGAACTTGAGATAAAAGATACCACAGAGTCTGACACATCTGTTTCATATTTGGATATTTTACTTGAAAAGACGTTAATGGTAATCTAACAACCAAGCTTTATGATAAACGTGATGACTTTAACTTTTCAATCGTCAACTTCCCTTACTTATGCAGCAATATACCTTCATCACCTGCATACGGGGTATATATCTCTCAGTTGATTCGATACGCAAGAGCATGCTCTACGTATGTACAATTTCTAAAACGAGGTAAATTATTGACAAATAAGTTGATGAAACAAGAATATCAGCTTTCTCGTTTAAAGTCATCATTTCGTAAGTTCTATGGTCGATACAATGACCTTGTCAGCAAATACAATTTATCATTGAGTCAAATGCTGACTGACGTTTTTCATACGTTAGGCCATTATTTACACACTGAATTGTCATCGGATTTTCCCGTTATTTCCCGATCATGACAAGGGGCACACGGCGGGTGTGACCGGTCGGCAGGGGATGCTCTGATCCCACCTCTGATGTTTGGAGGTCCGTGTTTGCTCTGCTCTTATTTTGTATTGTATAATGGACTTTTGAGCTTGAATACTGTTCGTTATCTCCATATATTTCATACATGTATCTCAAGTGAAAAAACGCACTAAATGCTTTATAGACACAATAGCACCTACGTCTCTTTGAACAATAGTTTACGCCGTTGTATTACAAGTTGATATAAGGCTTCACAAAGCAAATTTTGTAAATGTGAAAGCATAGAAATGAAAGATTATACATCATTTTCAATACTTCTTTCAAGGATATCAAAAAAGAATTAAAAATGAGTTTCCAAGGAACAATTCAAGTTGCCCTTCATTTTCCACACAAGCAAGTTCGTATTGATACGTGTAGTAGCCCATATTGCACTGCGACTCATTCAACAGTCGGTAAAGTAAGCAGATAGCTAATTTACATGCAAATTTATGCTGACGTCAGAAAATCTAGTGGTCTCGACCTGTTAAAGAAGATGGCTTATGTAATATACTTGGCGTCAACGTCACAGGGTTAAGTTTTTGAAGCAGATTTCTTTCCCTCTAACAATTAGAGCTTCATGGAAGATACTAGTCGAATGATTCATTGTGCTATTCAAAATTCAGATGCTGCAATTTCAACTTAAATTGACCAGGTTAATGATTTGGAGCAGGTTAAAGTTTTTGGAGCTGGTCTCATTTTCACAATGAGCCCTATATTGACCAAACTTGCATGAATATTACGCCTAAGGATGCACACTACCCGGCTTGCTTCGGATGCGGGGTCTGACCTACGATTTCCGGATGAGTGACCAGGTTAAAGTGTTTCGAACAGGTACATTCTTAAGTTTCTTTAAGCACTATGTCGAGCAAACTTACATGGAGATTTTGGGGGGTTTTGGCACCTTTCCCTTCAATTTTCCTCCTTTTTATTTGGGGTGGGGGTACATAGTTATTTGAATATAATGATGCTGGAGGATTGTGTACGGTCTCAGTATGTGTTAAGGTATTAATAAAGAGCGCGTTTAGAACTGTGAGACCTGTGATAAACGTTATTTTTTTTGGGGGGGGGGGACCAGAATACTGTTCAAACTTTTATCAACCTCTTATTTGTTTAAACGAAATAAGAGAAAAGGGTAATAAAACATATTTTAAATGAAAGGGAAAAACATATTGTCCCAGAGCGGGGGAAAGTCCTCGCCTTGTACGCCCTCTTTCTTTACGGCCTATACTCGGCATGCAAAGCCATTGAGCAGTGAAGGATCCTTTTCCGTGTCAAACCTACTGCGACACTGGACATCAGTGTATACAGTCTCATTACCCTGTTTACAAAACAAGGGATGAAAAGACTAAAACCACCAGAACGATAGTGAAAGATCATCAGATGGCAGAATGTACGAGATAAAAGATATATATTAATTAAGTAGTTATTTAGAGAGTTATCATATAACTCTCAATTTGAATACAAATAAAAAATCTGTATGACAGATTCCGTTGACAGATTCTCAGGAAAATAAACTCTTGAATTATTTGAATGACATGGATGGTGTGGATGACATTTTGCTGTCAATTGATGTCAATGAAAATGTATTCAATCAAACTATTAATTATAATTCAGTTCAAGGAAATGCAATGTTGTCTGATGTTCCAATAATTAATCATTGTTCAAATGTAACTATTATAACATTACATGTTCTGGTGTACCTAAGATTCATTGAATAAAGTGTTGGAATTTTAGTAAATATGAAATTATTTTATTCATCAATTGTGTAAAAATTGCTTTTAAAAGCACCACATTGATATTAAAACACCTTTACTTCATTGAGTTTGATTTTTTTATTTCAATGTATTAAAAATGGAAACTTGCAGTCCTTCTTTCCATAATTTTGTTTGAATCTTGCCAATCCTTCCTTGGAAAATAATATAACAAATGTAGCCCTTTTATGAAAGGGCTATATTTGTATGGTATAGAAAATAGATATATATTGATCAAGCTTTTATTGTATGTGTTTTTAAATAAATCAATATTCTTCTTTGGATTTATCCATACTAATACATGCAAAGAAATGATTCAGTTAATTTCAAAATTAAAGAAAACTTGTATCATTAATTTAATATCTATACTTATAAATTAATACATTTTGCAAATAAACTCCGAAACGGATGCACCAGAGTTCTCGCTTACTCCTCTAAGAATACACTAGATACAAGATGATGTCCGTTAACTATATTTAGATTTCACTCGCACAGAAAATATAGTACTTTCATTGAAAAAATCTACTTTTAATCTCTATAAACAGCCATGAAATAGCAAAAATGTGAGTACGTTGGCGTTTCCGGTTGGCGAATCTAAGTTACTGGCAATTTTTAATGAAACTGACAAGAAGCAATCGTTTATTTATTTCACAAAACGTCATCACTGAGTTATTCAATCAAAAATTGATTTAAATGACATAAAAGAAATAATTTGTGATAACCGATTAAAAAAGGAAATGTGCAAATTATTTTCGTCATTCACCGATTTTAATATTGACAGAAGCTTCTAGAACATCATATAGCATCGACGAACGATGTTAAAAAGAAAAACGAGGCGATTATAGTAGTAACATAAAAAGCTCATCGGTGAATGGTCATTGAAATAATGGTAAATCATTGATAACACTATAAGTTGTGCATATATTTATATATTGAAAGACTATTACATATATATGTACACGATAGTCGGTTTTCCTAATAAATTTATCAGTAAAATTTGTATATATTCCTCACTGAGAGCGTCATTGCAACGAACCCGAAGTACAATTCCTACTTCGTAATAAACTTGCTTGCATGAAAAGGGAAAATTAATGAAAAGGTATTGTTCAAATACAATTAAAGCTGTAAAATTTTGTGCTTTAATCAATACATTTCGTATTTTTTTCCGAATACAGTCTACTCAGCCTATTCATAGGGCGTTAAAAGTTAATTTTTACACAGGAACATGTACTTGGGCCTTGGTTTATATATACATGTATGTTTGTGCCTTATTGATATGTAAAAAAGGTAAAGTACACTTTTTACATATCAGTATGGTACATACATATTTATAAACCAAGACCCAGGTACCTGTGAATTTTAACCCCTCCCCCCCCCCAAAAAAAAACAATATATCAGTAAAATGAGCATATTCGCTGCTTTTATTGTTGACGGAAATGAAATAAGAGCATTGAAGTACAATATCCATAACATAGGTTTCACAATTAAACGTCAATTGATGAAATTGTTATTTTTTCAAGTTTTTACAAAATGGAGGGGGGGGGGGGGGGGGAGACGCACAACTACTTCATGTGGGATTTTGAACAAAGTATTTCTTCCTGCTATAAGCCTGTAGGCTGTCAGTAGAAATACAATATATTTTCTGTCGGTATGGTATAAATTCAATTCCCCGCGCTTGCGGGGGATTTTATCTAGTAATAAATTATATTTTTATATAAAATTATTTTCATAAATGTATTGTTAGGATTCAAAAGCTTACAACTAGTCCCATGGAATTAAATAATCTTCCTCTTAAGAAAATCCAAAGCATTATCTGTTTCTGTCAATTTGAGATTAATTAACACCTCTGTCTGCAAATGAAGTTTGTTTTGAAGTTAAGATCAATTCTGAATGATGTTTACATTCTCTGAAATGTGGATTTAAATAATGTTCATACTTTATTTTGGTGAAATACACAATGAGTTATGATTTTATTGAATTCTAAAAACAACATATACATTAAGATATGTTTTTTTAATTTTCTTTTATATATTTATTTATTTATTTTTTGCTGCTGTATGTAAATTCAAGAATACTGTTAATTTTAACAGGTAGTCTGATAATAAACTTATTCTATCATTACTGAAAAAGTTCTTATTGTAAACTTGGAAGAAAAGGATGAGAGAGCAGTTCAATTAATCCCCTGGGATTAATTATCTTGTCTGGGGCAAAACATTTTCCAGGCTTATCTTTATTTGTCATTTTAAGATAAATTAACCTTTGTCTGCAACTGCTGATTGTTTTGAAGTTAAGGTCAAGCCTGGGTGATATTTGCATTCACTGAAGGCTGGCATTTCATAAAACACATGCTTTATTCTTGTTTAAATATACATTTAATTGAGTTACAGACCCTAGGCCTGAAACGTGCTACTACCCCACACGCACGCTGCACGAACGGTACACGCTCGCTTCACGGTTTACACGAAACGCTACACGGTTTTCACTAAACGCTACACGGTTTACACGAAACCCTTTGCACGAAAGGCTGCACGGTTTACACGAAAGCCTGCACAAAACGCTTTGTACACGATTCTTGCACGCTTTGGCCTCGATCTGGATTTTCTGTTCGGAATCTCTCAGACTTTATTTAAATTATTACGGATTAATCAAAGATTAGTTAAAAAAAAATAATGTTATTCATAATCTTTTACAGCATTCAATGTTTTTTAGTTTGATATTAAAAAGTCGTTTTATTACTGAAAAATAAACTCAGTTATTGATTTGAAAAACAAAAATATTGATTAAATTGCGTAATGATTTCTGTAAACCAATTGATTTTCATTTCCTTTCTTTTTCTAATTATTGATTGATTTATTCATTTCTTAATTAAGTAAATAAATAATTTCATTTGATTAAATTACGTTCTGTTTATAATTTGCAAAGGTAATGTGTACACTGCATCAAACAAGAACATTGTGCGGGAAAAGGGGATGTTAGATTACCGAGATCTTATTTCTACACTATACATGGCTAAAAATAACCGGCACTTGTTTCAGTAAGTATACAATTGGGAACAAAAGTATTATAGAAACAAATGCCCGTTCTAAGAAAATAAAAGATATCCATATATCCAGCGGGACCAGATAATGTAATTCATTAAATGCACTTTATTCGGAATGGTAAATATATCGTTTCATTGCAGAATTAAACTTTGATTTTAATATCAAAATTTAATATGGAATAGAAGTTTGGGGGTTAGGTATTGAAATTCTTTAGTTTTCTTTTGAGACATTGTGTTTATCAAATAAAAACAATATATATATCAACCACCTTGTAAATTCCTTGATTTCAAACCCCGTCTAGACAAAAAAAATGTAATCAATAGTCGCGGCTCTTAACAATACATTCAATATACATGTATACATGTCCAATGTCCTAAAAAACTAATATTTATGCTCTAGAACTGCGTGATAAATAAAACAACTGATACATAATTTTTCAGGATTTACTTCTTTATAATTTGTTATTTACAATTACACTGACAAACTAATTCACTGTTTACAGACAATCGGATAAATTTATGAAATAAAATCCACGCGTATTTATTTGCACCCATTAAATACTAATAAAACAATTTAATTTCACGAATTAAATATCAATCGTTATTGTCCTCTTAGCCTTGATTGACAAGAGATAATACATGTAGCAGAATAAGTTTTCAGTTCCCGGCACACGGAGCCCGTGTTGTAAATGACCTTGATCACAGTCGTAAGAAGAGTGTTGGGAGTGTAAAGAAGATTCCAATATATTTTAAGGGGAGCATCGGGCATCAATATCTATTAAAACTTAACAAGAAATACTCAAAGTTTGTGTTTTCATTCGTACCCCACCCACCCACCCCAGAAATATTTAAGGTCTTTCGTCTTCACGGAAGACCTTATAGTGATTCCACTGTTTCTTCTCCTTATTTTTCCGCCAATCTAATTTTGTGCACGCGATTTCTCGAAGACTACTGGATGGATTTTATTGAAATTTGCAGGAATTATGTGTTGTCATCTGAAGTTATTTTATCTGAGAGAAAATTTGGAAATTCAGCTCCGGTGCCAAGTTACAGACCATTTTCTGATTTCAAAGTGACATTTTGTCCGCGGATAATCTCAAGAATGACAAGAGATATCAATGTCAAACTTTCAGGGATTATAGTTCGTGATAGATACTAGCCGGGTCCTACTTTTCGTTCGTCTTCGGTACTTCCGGTTGCTTATGGATGTGATCAAAGAAATCGTAAATTTCAACTTTCCTTTTTTAAATCAATACCTACACCACATTATTGCATCTCCTTTGTAGTTTCGAAATATGTTGGTCCAACCGGAAACAAAAACGTCAACTTCCGGTTATAAGAGGAAAACTACATAATTTGAGTATTTTTCTTAACCCATTAATATCTTTTGTAGATAACGTATTTGAAATGAATTTCATATATGTTATTCAGACTGCACATTTCTAGAGTAACGTCAAAGATCTTTGTAAAATTCATTTCCGTCGCGTGTTTTTCTGTCCTCAAAATGAGAAGGTGTTTGACCAAGATCTCGGAAATGGTAAGAGATTAAGACACCAAACTTATACGAGCAACAGACCTTAAGATGTAGGCAAAACCATTTGGGTTCAGAGCGTCAGCCGTCACTTCCGGTAGTCACAGGAAATGATAAAAGAAATCGAAAATTTCAACTTTTCTTTTTATAACTAACAATTGCATCACTTTATTGCATCTTTTTCAAAGATTCGAAAGATGTAGGTAACACCAGAAACAAAAACGACAACTTTCGGTTATAAGAGAAAATATAAATAATTTGAGTATTTTACTTTCCCAGAAATATTCTTTATAGATAAAGTATTTGAAATGAATTTGAAATATGTTATTCAGAGTGCAAATGTCTAGAGAAACATTAAAAATCTTTCCAAAATTCACTTCCTCTCCTCAAAATGAGAAGTTGTCTGAGAGAGATCTCAAAAACAGGTAAAAGATTAAAACACCAAACTTTTATGAGTTATAGACCTTAGGGAGTAGGCAAAACCATTTGGGTTAAACGCATCAGTCGTCACTTCCGCTTGTCACAGGAAGTGATCAAAAAAATTAACTTGTCTTTTTTGAATTAAAACTTGCATCACTTTATTGCATCTCTTTGGCTGTTTTGAAATATGTTAGATTCCACCGGAAACAAAAACGTCAACTTCCTTTTTTAGGAGATAATTTTGATATTTAACTTTCTTAAATAATATTGCTTATCGATAAAGTACTTGAAATTATTTTATATATGTTGTAAATACTGCAAATGTCTAGAGAAAAGTCAGAGATTTTTATAAAATTCACTTCCAGTCGCGTGTTTACCCGCCCTCAAAATTAGAATTTGTTCTCACAATATTGCTCGTCAATAGTAAACGACTGAAGTCTAAATCTCTCAGGACTGATAGTCAGTCATGAATTTATTTGAATCGTGAGAAAATCTTGTATCGCCGTTACTTCCGGTCGTGACAGGAATTTATGCAAAAAAGTGAATGGTTAATAGTTAGCACGTTGGATTTTCACGCTGACGACCAGGGTTAAATCTCCAGAGTGTCTGAATTTCTTTTATCACTTTTTCAGCTTGAATTTTCGTTTTTATTTTCAGAATCGGACGGAAAACCTCTCATTGCTTGCAATGAGTTTCTAGTTAACCCTGTATTTGCCGATGTATGTGAATTATGATTCATTTATACGACAATTTATTAATCAACCAATTTCATGCATAAAAAGACAATAAATGACTCATCGTTTCAAAATTATTTGTATCACAATCTTGTAATATAAGAAAATTCTGTTCGTTTATAAAGAACAACAAAAGTAATTGTGCTCCCCGGCCTAGAATTCCCTTACTTCACATTTATAGCAACGCACTAAATTTTGTGTTTTATTTTTCACGCCTGCCTTATCTATCTATTATTTTGTATCAATCATCCATATGTTCTTGTAATCTCTATATACCATAATTGTAAAATGGTGAAGAGATTCAAATAAATGATCATGATTTACAAGGAAACAGACCGGATTCCTGATGAATTTTCTTTAAAAAAAATGCTCAGTATTGCTCTTTTTTTTTTTTTAAATGTTTTGAATCAAATACCGTAACATTGATGTGCGTATAATTAATTACATTTTCTTTCCATCTTTATTTAAATAAAAAAAAATGAAAATCAAACAAATATGTATTACAGTATCTGATAATTTTATTTTGTTGTTTCCGTATTTTTTTCTTTCTTAAAATACCACCGGTATGATATATCCGAAAAATATTAGTTTTAAACAATACAGAATGACATGTTGATCCATCAATAGCCATATTTAAAATAAAATGACATCCGAATGAATCCTAGACGTTTCTCACGCGATTCTTGCACAAAAGTCGCACGTTTCTCACACGGTTCTTACACGAAAGTCGCACGTTTCTCACACGCTCGCCACACGGTTTGCACGAAACGCTTTGGAGCTTACACGAAACGTTGCACGGTTTACACGAAACGCTACACGGTTTGCACGAAACGTAAAGCGCACGAAAGTCACAATCTTTTTTTGGTAGTAGCACGTTTCAGGGTCTGTATTATAGATATGATGTTTTTTACTGCCTTATGTAAATACAGGGATAATCTTTTCAGGTTGTTGGATATTTAAGAATTATCTTGAAATTTTATAAATACAGTTGTTATTGCATACTCTTCTTCATACATTTTTTTTAAATTTTTGTAATCAATTAAAATTCTCATTCTGTAAGCTGCACCCTTATATTTCTACACCTTGGCGGGGCCCTTGCTGACTGGTCAGTTTTCTAGTTAAAAATAGTTTTATTCGTCCTTGTAATGAAGGAACGGTACACTACAGTTAAAAGAATTAATTAAAATCCTCGTCTACATAGGTTAATTTATATGTATGTTCGTTAGTCCAATTTTATTGTTTTCTAGACATTAAAGCATTAACCCTTAAGACTTATTAGGGCCTCGGTTTTAGGGTCTTATCCGAAAGACACATGAATTTCACTTCTAGTGTCGGGCGTCTTGGCGAAGGAACAGTCATTACCTATGCTTGTAACGTCTTAGGTTTGATGCGGCGCGGCGAACTAGAATCGAACCCGGGCCTCTCGATCAAGAATCAAGCGCTCTACCACTAGGCTACCTTGTCCATATCCCTGCAGATATCTCTTGAATATGTATCTTTTATTTGTATAGGATTTTAGAAAAACATTTAATTATACTGACTAAATAAACAATGGCCTGATATTTGTATAAATCAAATACTAACCATTTAATAATCAATACTGTATTTTGTTGATAAGTTTACACACTGTTAATCATTTGCAGGAAATCATAAGCTATGGAAATTCTAAAATTGGATATATTGTAGAATATACTATGTCTTTTTTCTTATTCATCAAAATGTAAGCACATTTCACCATGTATACAGTAAAAATACTGCATATCAACAAAAGAACTATTGGCCATTAGAAAAAAAAATAGGTTAACACAACAGCCAATTAAATTTTAGACACTACGCATCAAATTGTTTATTCATATTATTGACCCCAATTTGTTACTAAATAGGAACAATGTTTGCGTCTGTTTCATAATTAGAGAAAAGATTCTAATTTTAGATGCCGATACATAAAATATTGATTTATATTCGTTAACTCTAGCCCTAGAGTAAACAGTTAAATATCAACATTTGATTGTCAATAATTTATATAATCTGTTTCAAATTGTTTAATTCCTTCCTTAAATATTTATCCCTACCAAAGATGAATTTTGTTATTTAATACTTCATGTTAATTAACTGGTTTCTGAAATTTTAGTATGGATTGTCAATAATTCGTTAGAGTAAAATGTCTTACATTATCAATATATGTTATATTCTCGGCGCTGGATAATTTAAACGAGCAGAGGTAAGGATATTTATGTCCGTTATTTATTTGTTTTTTACAGCTTAAAACTCAGAAACTATTATTTTTTTCGGAAAAAATACTCATGACATTGATTTATGTTATATTATTGGCACTAGATAATCTGTAGGAGACGGGGGATTTTTGTCCGATTTCTTCCTCTTCTTTTTTTTTTATTTTACAAAAACAAAATTATCAATTTCCTTCTTAGTTTAAAAATTAAGATATGATTTTTTTTAAAGAATACTCATAAACTCTTAAGAAGTGAACTTAAGTTTGTTCTCCTTGATTTTATCCGAGAATCTTTTGTAATATATAATTTGTGATAAACAGGTTTTGTGATAAACGTGCAGTAGTTGTTTAGATTTATATATAGAAGCTATAGTAGCCAGAACTACATTAGACATGTCACACGTGATATGAGTTATGTCAAAGATTTTTTGAGAATATTTTGGATAACTACTCATAAAGCATTACTGGGTCAGTGTTCATCTTAATGAGGAGTGGTGCAACAAACCTGGCCTTTTTACAATTAAATTTTAAATTTATTAGTAATCATACAAATTAAGCTATTTTATAAATTACTTAATATAACCATGGTAAAATTAATGTTATCTTATTTTAAGTAAAATGGTTTTCATAACATTTCTTATTGAAAAAAACTGTGTGACCTTTTCGCACTAAAATATATATTTGGGATATAAGAAATTTGAAAAGGCAGAAAAACATTTTATTGTATCAAACTTTTTTATGAATTTAGTACTGTCCGGTTGAATGTGTTCTGTAATTTAAAATAATGAAAGAAAAAGTTCTCGTTAGCGATGTAAATTTTGAAATATTAATCAAAATATGCAATTTCAGGTGAAAAACAACGAAAATGTGATGTGACCTATTGCTACCCGTTTTTGTCCGTCGGCGTGCGTCGTGCGATGTGCGTTAACATTTGAACATTTTTAGCTTCTTCTCTGAAACCGCTCAACCAATTTCAACCAAATTTGGCATATACGGTAGATTCCTAAATATACGCGAGGAATTAATTATCGCGTAATTCAAGAGAAGCACCACTCGCGAAATAAAATTACTCGCTTTTATTTTCATGGTGCTGAAATCATTGTAAAATCACTTGATCAACCATCCACTCGCGAATTATTGTTCTCGCGATTTGACGTTAAAGAGTCATTTCGCGCTAATAAGTACTCGCGAAAAATAAGGAATCTACAGTAGAATCTATGGGTGAAGGGGAACAAAAATTGTGAATTTCATGGTCCCTACCCCCCTGGGGCCGGAGGGGTGGGGCTAAAACCACCAAAATTAATGCAATCTTTAAAAATCTTCTTCTTAACTCCTGGACATCAAGCAGTCAAACTGTTGGCATCATTGTAATAAGCATTGAGTCCACTACCAAAATTGTGAAATTCATGGCCCCAGGGGCAGGGGTTCTGGTGTTAAGGCGGGCTCTATAGATTATATAGTGAAAAAGCATTAATTCTTTGAAAATCTTCTTCTCTGCTCCTTGGTATTAAATTCAGTAACTAAGTACATGGTAATGATGAGCAAGAGTGCCTCTTCCAAAATTGTGAAATTCGTGGCCCCTGGATCAGGGGTTCTGGTGTTAGGGCGGGGCTCTATTGATAATAAAGTGAAAATGTTTTAATTCTTTAAAAATCTTTTTCTCTGCACCTGGGTATTATTTAAACAAACTAAGTACATTGTTATGATAAGCAAGGATGCCTCTTCAAAAATTGTGAAATTCATGGCCCTGGGGACAGGAGTTCTGGTGCTAGGGCGGGGCTATATAGATCCTATAGTGAAGGTGAATTATTTCTTTGAAAACTTCTTCCTGCCCCTGGGTATTGTTTAAACAGACTAAGTACATTGTTATGGTACGCAAGGATGCCTCTTCCAAAATTGTGAATTTTATGACCCCAGGTTTAAGGGTTCTGGTGAGAAGGGGGGGGGGGGCTCTATTGATTATAAAGTGAAAAAGCAAAATGTCTTTGAAAATATTCTTTTCTATAGTTATGATGAGCAGGAGTGCTTCTTTCAGAGTAGTGAATTCCATGACCCCTGGGTCAGATGTGCTGGTGTGAGGGTGGGGCTCTTGATAATATAACGAAAATGCATTAATTCTATTAAATAATCCTGTTTGCTCCTTAGTGTTAAGCAGATAAACAAAGTGATTAGATATGATGAGCAAACTTATGGTCCCTGGGTCAGAAGCTCTGGTGTTTTTTTTTTTTTTTGGGGGGGGGGGGGGGGCTCTATTGATAATATAGTGAATCTGTAGTAAAAATGCATTATTTCTTTAAAAATCTTCTCCGCACCTGGGCACATCTGAGGCAAATAGAGTAAACATTTTTATAAGGAAGGGAATTTTTACCAGATTTTTGAACATCTGGACCATTTGGTCAAGTGTTCTGGTCCTGGCCAGGGCTCTATTAGTTTGTATTCTACTGAGAGGAGTATTCCCCTTTGCCATTTACTTTTGATAAGTTATCACTGTAAATAATGTACTTGAAAGGTAAATAGAATAAGAGAATTATGCAAAAACTTTTATTGTATAATACAAAAAGTACTTTCATTGTTTTAATGATCAGATAGACTTGTAAGTAGTAGATAAATAAAAATGAGACAAAAATAACTTGTCTTATTAAATGTTCATCAAAGACCAAGAGAGGCCATTGTAAGAGATTTCAACAAGGGATTAAAATAGTACAGAAGCATTGATAATTTGTTAATATACTGTATGGTGATAGTGATAAATGGGGAACAGATTAGAACCTAATTTATGAACTGTTATTGAATATTAAGACCAATTATTTTGTTGATCATGATCACCCTTTTTTTTCTTTTGGGCAACAAAGCTTCACCTTTCAGTTCATTTAATACTCTATGCATAATGCAAATTATTGTATCATACTCCGGTGACCGTTAAGGCCCTTGGGCCTCTTGTATTATTTTTTTCCCTCTGTTGGGTTGAAATCTGTTTCAACGCTTTCTTAAAATGTACTTCGATGATACGTATAACACCAAATCTCCAACACAATTTTTTGTAAGTGTCACATATGTTTGAATATTTAAAAAGGCCAAATTCAAAATTAAGAATTAAACATAGATTAATAATTTATATGCTTCTTTTGGTCCCTAGTAGTGTTTTCCGACTCTTTCTTTTACATAAGTAATATGTCGGATAAAATACAGGTTTCGGCCAAAAATGTAACTTCTATTACCCATTCTTATTCACAGCTTTCAAGTAATGAAATTTTACCCTGATTTCTTTTAATATTGTTCTTTCAGATGACGGCTTCCTCTGCAACTGTTACATTTCTAGTACTTTTACAAGGTACTTGGATTATTTTTAAACCTTGATATTTCTTGTTCTCCTTTTTTTTTCAAAAAATGTCTATCTGATAAAGTACCTATTCAGCATACTTTTTCCAATTCAAATGATAATCTTAGCTTCTCTTTTCCTTACTAGACACCTGCTTCCACGTCTACTTTCTCTAGGGGTCCGTGATTTTCCTCTCTTACCATTCGTATTTTGGTAACTGGATTTTAGAATTGATTTACTGTTCGTTATCTTCAACCTTTAAAAGAAATAATTGTCGCTGTCAATACATTTTTGGAGTGGTCTTAATGAATCTTGTTATATGTTGAGACTATTATAAGTCAAAGAAAATGTCAAGTTAATAAATGCATATATCTTTGATTTTTTTTTTTTCATTTTTGAAACCCTATTTAATATATCTGCATTATTCTAAAAAATGCTCATTATTGTGACAAGTAGGGTATATTTTGGCAGTGTAAAGCTGGCAGCCACCCTTGGAATATTTTTAAAGAGTAAAAAAAGGATGTAAAGATATGTATAATGTTCTCATTAATAATAAAAAGGGTAATATTACTTCAGTTATAAGATGGAGTGAAAATGGAGAAGAATTTGGTGAAGTATATTGGGAAAAAAATTTTGAGCTACCTTTCAAAACAACCCAAGAATCAAAACTCCAATGGCTACAATTCCAAATTTTGCATAGAATAATTCCTACAAAATGCCATCTTTTTAAATTAAAACTAATTAATTCGCCATTATGCTCCTTCTGTGGGAAAGATATTGAAACTATTGATCATCCTTTTGTTGAATGTTCTCTAGTAAAAGAAGGTTGGTTAGAGATTGGGGAATGGATTTTGCAAAAACTGAACAGGTCTGTTTGCCTTGATAGGCAATCAATTTTATTTGGTAAATTTACAAATAGAAACTTATACAAGTTAGAAAATCTACTAATCCTGATAATAAAACAATACATTTTTGCAAGCAAGTTCTCCAAAACTATAAAATTAAATATTGAGGCTTTAAAACATGTTATTACCGAAAGAATTAGAGTAGACAAGTTCCTCTTGTTAAAAAACTGTAAATATGATGAATTTGAAAGACACTGGCAGGAAATAGTTGAAAAACTCTAAAATTTCCTCAACACAAATTATTACATGAGTTTTACATGAAGAATGTGCCCCCTACCCATTTTTTTCTCCCTCCTCCCCTCTCTCTCTATCTCTCTTTGTAAACTTTCACACTAGTTTTATACATAGTCTCCATTTTCTCTTTATTTCATATGGTCTTGTACATTTATCTATATATACGTTTGTGTGTATTTGTGTAATATGCGTGAAAGTACAATAAAAAAAAATCTGTTCGTTTGATACTACGAAATGTAAATTATTTCAGCCATGTACACACTTCAGACGACTTGTACGTACACACTACAACAGTACAAGATGGCCAGGTCACCATATACAGCCTATTGGATCATAGGAGGAAATTTAAACTCAGAGTGCTCAAGGCTGTGTGATAATGACAGTTCATGTAAAGCATACGCCATTGACACATCAAACAGTTACTGCTACCTAACCACTAATACATCTCCGGCCGATGCCAGCAAGCGAAGATATTTTGCATCGAGGACATGCTATACCACCACTACTCCTGTGCCGACAACAACACAAAATACGGAAACCTGTCCGTATGTACTGCAGCAATACATGGTAATAACCTCGTATTTTGGTGTCTGGAGTATTGGTGGCAAATTAAACTCCGTGTGTCAAAGACTTTGTGGTGACTATGTGTCGTGTAAATCATACACCATTGATTATGCAACCAGTTACTGTTATCTTAGCTCCTCTGGTGAAAGTCGTTCAGATTCATCTTCGCAGCGGTATTTTGGAGAAAGACAATGTCCCAGCACTACTACAGACAGTTTTGATTTTATAATAAGTACAACAATGACTTTAGACCCTGAAACGGAATCGGACATCGTTTCGGATTTCTTAACAACAGAACCGGGAATTTTGCTAACTTCAAAACCAGACGCATCATTCACTACGGAGGCAAAAAGTTTATTAACTACAGAACCGGACTTGTCATTTACTACAGAGCCAAAAAGAATACAAACGACTGAACCGGACTTATCATTAACTACGGAGCCGAAAAGTACACAAACTACAGAACCGGACATATTATTGACAACGGGGCCCGAAAGTATACACACTACTGAACCGCACTTACCATTAACTACGGATCCGAAAAATCTACAAACTACTGAACTGGACTTTTCATTTACTACGGAGCCAGAAAGTATACAAACTACTGAACCGGACTTATCATTTACTACGGAGCAAGAAAATCTACAAACTACTGAACCGGACTTATTATTTACTACAGAGCCAGAAAGTCTACACACTACTGAACTGGACTTACCATTAACTACGGATCCAGAAAATCTACGAACTACTGAACTGGAATTATCATTTACTACGGAACAAGAAAGTATACAAACTACTGAATCGGACATATTATTAACTATGGGGCCAGAAAGAATAAAAACTACTAACCCGGAATTAACATTAACTACGGAGCCAGAAAGTAAACAAACTACTGAAGCGGACTTACCATTTATTACGGAGTCAGAAAGTATGCAAATTACTGAATCGGACTTATCATTTACTACGGAGCCAAAAAGCCTACAAACTACTGAATCGGACTTACCATTTTCTACGGAGCCAGAAAGTATACAAACTACTGAACCGGACTTATCATTTACGGAGCCAGAAAGTAAACAAACTACTGAACCAGACTTAATTTTTACTACGCAGCCAGAAAGTAAACAAACTCTTGAACCGGACTTATCATTTACTACGGAGCCAGAAAGTAAACAAACTCTTGAACCGGACTTATCATTTACTACGGAGCCAGAAAGTAAACAAACTACTGAACCAGACTTAACAATTACTACGGAGCCAGAAAGTAAACAAACTACGGAACCGGACTTATCATTTACTACGGAGCCAGAAAGTAAACAAACTACTGAACCTGACTTAACATTAACTACGAAGCCAGAAAATCTACAACATACTGAACTGGACTTTATATCATTTACTACGGCGCCACAAAGTATACAAACCACTGAACCGGACCTATCATTTACTTCGGAGCGAAAAAGCACACAAACTAGTGAACCGGACTTTTCATTAACTACGGAGCCAGAAATTATACAAACTACTGAACCGGACTTACCATTAACTACGGAGCCAGAAAATCTGCAAACTACAGAACTAAAATTGTTATCAACTACAGAAGAATCAACGTCAAATACAATCGAGGAAACAACTGACGCAGAACCCACAATGCAATCAGAGCAGAAAACAACAGAATTTAACTCAGAATTATATACTGATTTGGAAATCATAACAACAAAATCTGCAAACCTATTGACAACAGCAACAGGAACATTGGTCCACACAGAACCAAAAACAAAACAACTATTAGGAATGGGCACTTTATTAACCACGGAATCGATAGAATCAAAAACTACGGAATCTCAAACATTTTCAAATACAAAAACTGTGGAACCAGAAATCTTTAAAACGACAGAATCGGAAGGGGTATCGAACTCAAAAACCGAAAAATTATTGAATACAGAAGAAAAACCCCAATTATCTACGGAATCAGAGATGATTGCCACAAAAAGAGAAACCACAGGCGACATAGAACAACATACAATTACAGAAACTGCAGAACCAGAACACGGAACCTTGAATACCACGGAACAGGAGTTGTTGTTTACCGTAACGGAGCACATTTCAAGTACAGAAGAGGAGAAGACAACGGAATCTAAGAGCACAACACAGAAAACAACAAATACGCCTACACAAATTACAAATGGAACAGTAAATTGTATTTGTGTTTGTCAGTATATCTCTGCATCGCTTGAAGAAAGGATAAACCTCAGGAAACGGGCGCTAATGGTGAATGAGAAAAATCTTTCCTCAACTGTTAGAAAGCTCAAATGTGCGACAGATAATCGTGAGTCATCAAAATCAATGGGAACAGTAGGGAGTGTGGTTTTGTCGGTAATATTTGGACTTATTGTTTTATCAGATGTTTATCCATTTTACTTTTTTATGTGCAAAGTATTAAAAATATTGTCACAAAGGTAAACAATAAAAAGAAAGAAATAGGAACATGTTTATTTATTTGATCGGAAAGCGTTTCTAATCTATAATCTTAAATGAGTTCTTCTGACTTCCTGTGATGGATTTCTCGGTGCGTCATTCATCATTACACATCTTTTATTTTTTTTTTCTACAGCTGTATAGAGTCCCAATGTCATTTTTTCACCGAACTTTTGCCTGAGGATCATGGGTCAATTAAATTTAAAATTGTTTAAATAAAGGTAAAAAATATTGGTACACTTGAAGTGTTTCAAGGAATACACCTATGAAATATGATTACCCTGGCCCCACCTATGGCGCAAATGTTAAAGTTTAAAACCAAGTTTTCCTTAGGAAAATTCTGGTTATTGAAGTGGATAAAATTGGAGGTGGTTTCCAGAACAGTGCAACACTTGTCCGTATAATTCCCATAGTTTTCAACAAAGGATGTTTCATTTTGCAGGTTAACTATACATATATATCAGGCATGCCGTTTTGAATTTGATCATACCATTTAATGAAATTTTTAATTTTTATGCAAAATATGCCTGTTGCAATATTACCTCCTAAAGTTTTCAAAAAAGAATTTCTTTCATTAACCATGTGATAGCATAGCTGTTTTCTATTGCTTAAATATTTATCCCGGGTTTTAGTTTAAAATACGAATTACGGAAAGGCTTTCTAAAATAACGCTGCTGTGTAACGCTTTGAGTTTCAATCTTTTTTTAAGTCATAATAATCCGTTAACAATGATAGGGGTATACTACAATACCATATTTATACTAATACAGTGACGAATCGATTGAATTCTTGAATGATGCATGCCGATAAAACGGATATATGCGAAACAACAGGGCACAGGGCTAGAGATTTCGTATTGCGATATACCGAGATTTTTATGAACTATAATGTTATACATGTATTTATACTGCAATAGTTTCAACGGAAATGAAAATGATCTTTTCTTATTATTACATTAACTTCCATTTAAATGAAGAATGTACAAAACTATGATAAATGACCAATGAAAATGTACTTTGTTGATTTAATTACAGTAATGCACAGATATACTCCTATACAACAGTAACATTTACTGTTTGGCATGATTGAAAACGTTTCTGGCATGCATTATATATTCTTTATATTTTATTATAGAAATATTGAGTCCAAGCAATTTACCGGTATATCAGTACTACAAAACCATCTTGCAAAACATCGTACCGCAATCCACAGGAATATCGGTATTAGTAAATTTAATATATATTTATTCATTTCAAATGAAATGGATTGAACAGCAGGCATAATGCCTATAATCGTTCTCTCTATAGGTCAAGGTACAAACAACAATTATTGGTACAGTAAACTGGCACGTAGTGCAGAGTAGCTTCAAACAATAAACAATACTAAAGTGAAGAGAGAAAATGAACTGAGTATTATTTAAAGGTTTTACGCAAGGAAATAGTCAAACGAAATCAACTTAGTCAATTATAGTTCTATATGTATAGAGACCATTTCTTTTTTCCATTTTCTGCAACTTTTTTTTAGGCCTACAGTATTATCAAAGACAAAGTTTGCGTACTAAGGTGCCACATCAAATTTAACTTAATAAGAGAAAACTGACACATATTTCAAGTTTTATAATGGTTTATTGGCGGTTATGGCCACGGCTCCACTCATAACTGCAAGAACAAAAAACGGAAACAGTTCCAAGGTGAACCCTGGGAACAGATGGACACCCGGAAATTAAAATAATGATCATGTTCTTTAATACTCTCTGAATAAAATTAATTGAAAAGTCCAGGTGAGCACTACTGGTAAGCTGAATATCCGCTCACTCTAGGGATCAGCAGCCGTGACAGAGGGGTTGGCTCTCATGGTAGTATTTTTACCTGAAAAATACACAAAAACGAAGCCAAAAACACTTGGAAAATAAATTTCTTCAACCCTTACAGCTTTAATACAAGTTCATTGAAAAACCTAAAAATTTTAAAGGTAACACCATTTTGATGGGGGTGGGTGGGTGGGTGAATTTCCAAATTAAATGCAAAAAGTATGCAGGGAGACTGCAGGGAGGCCGTGACGTCATATTTCACACTAATGCCAGCTCAGGAACTAGGCGTGACTAAAAATCCGATAAACCCGCGAAAATGTCATTAACGCTATTTAGGTTTGATAAACCGATTTAACTTAAAGGTCAAATATAGTATTTTTTTTAAATACAAAATTATTAATGATTATCAGCCTTTGGAGCAATATGAATGACATTATATGGCCTGATTAATTTTCTTGTCACCAATGTCATCACTAGTCGTCGTTTAAATTTACCTGTGTGACAAGTGGAGCGATTTTGTAAATCGCTTCTCTCCCTTGTTGCGTGATGTCATAAGAGACAACGAGAAATAGAAGGTACAAACTATATTACCGGTTTTGGAACATTATCGTTGGCGAGTTGGTGCTATGTGAACTTATAACTGGACAAATTAATCGGGACAAGACCTGAATATGTATTTATTTCTTAAGGACCCGAAATTGGGGAAATATGGACATCAAAATTGAAAAGATATGGTTTTGAACCCAATCAACATGCAAAGCTTTCTGAGCGACATTTTTACATGGATTAGTTTACAGTTTAATCAAATATGAAATGACTCACGAAGTTCTTGGTTCTATTTCAAAATTTATATTGTATTTTAGTTTGTTAATTTGGGTTTTTATAATACTGTTTGGAGGGAAAGGTTTTTCGAATTTTCGTTATTACACAGGATGGAAGAATATTCCCGAGGCGCTGATATACCCATCCGACAAATCTGTGATAAACTGACAAACGAGATGTCTGTGGAGTAGGAAATACTAGTAATAAAGGAAATACCATTTGCATGTTTTCTCCTAATGTACATAAATGTTTTTCTTTCAAATAAATAAGAAAATTATTAGTATGGTGAAAGAATCAATATCCGGAAGGGGGGGGGGGGGACTGAATATGGGGTGGGGGATAATTGATAAGCCAAAGATTGATTGATTTATTCTTGTTTAACGTTCCTCTCGAGAATTTTTCTCTCATATGGAGACGCCATTCTTGCCGGTGGAGGGCTACAAATTCTGACCTATACTCGGCACTTACGGTCATTGAACAGTGAGAGATCTTTTTCGTGCCAGCACCTACTGCGACACGGGACCTCGGTTTATACGGACTCATTCGAAGGACCAGTCTCCACGTCCCACAGTGGGATTCGAACCCGCGACGTAAGGATCAACTCCTGTTGAGAGCAGACGCTCTTACCACTGCGCCACGCGGGCGACACGATAAGCCAAAGAGATGCTTGATTATCTACAGAGATGCTTCATAAAATTTTGACAAGCCAATAAATAAATCCAAAGTTTGAAACTAAAACCTAAAAAAAAAAAAAAAAAAAAAAAAAAAAAAAAAAAAAAAAAAAAGGGGAAGGGGGGGGGGTGAAATAATCTATTTCTGGCTAAAAAATTGGATATATTGAGGTGTGGGAGATGACCATACTATAACAAAACGGGGAGGGGGTTGTTACCAGCCTTTCATGAAAATTTACATTTTAAATTAAAGTTAAGGAATTACTTCTAGAAAAAAAAGGAAGGGTTAAAAGCAGGAAATTAATTCTAGGAAAAAGTCAGGGGAGAACCGCCTCCCCCGATACCTCGTACCTGTAAGACATTTTCCTCGGATATTACACAGACATGGTGATTTCATTTTGTTCCTCAATTTTACTGTCCACAATATTTGTTTTTCTGCAGCATTTACTTTCTCTTGGGGGCATGAAAAAGAAATGTTATTTCGAGGGGGGGGGGGGGGCTACCAAGCAAAAATTCCTTGTCACACATTAAAAAAAAGTTATCAAACATACTTAATTTAAGGACAAGCTTTGTTTTCTATAGTATACTTTACACAGGAAAAATCGCCATGCACCCGGTTCCTACGGCTATGCATTGAAAAAAAATTCATGTATACGTTTTCATCCGCGCCAGTTCTGATGCTATGATGAATAAGAAACAATACATTAAATCAATTTTCCTAAAACATTTTTCTGAAATATTTAGTGCTTATTGAAAGGGATTGAATACTTATCTGTATCCGATAGATGCTGCGATGACCCCTGGTCAGCTGTGTTATTTTCATTTCACTTTCACATTCGCCTGCTTCACAAAACAGAATCAGTCGAAGAAGAATAATCATTTATAGTTTGCGTACTTTCCTTGATTGGCACAAATATGTAGGGCCTTTTCTTAACTGGAAGATCTACCTCTGGTATATATCGACACCACTGTCGCTAAAATTTGCCTTTTTTTAATGATAATCGAAAACACTATACTATACTTATAATTATCGTTTTCTGATGTTGATTGTCTCTTGCGAGGTCACAAAAAGGGAAAGTAATTCTATTGATAAATGTTATTTTTAGCGATTTTTAAACAGGTAAACAAAGAAAATAACGAGATTAAAAATTTTACGAATATTGTGGTTCCTCTTTTTAACTATTCTTTACAGCATATATCATTTGCAAATGTATCTATTTCCTTTGAATTTGACCTTAAAAGAGTTAAATCCAATTATCAAAGACAAAATTTGCTTCCTAGGGTGCCACAACAAATTTAACTTAATAAGAAAAACTGACACATATTTCAAGTTTTATAATGGTTTATTGGCGGTTATGGCCACGGCTGTACTCATAACTGCAAGTACAAAAAACGGAAACAGTTTCAAGGTGAACCCTGGGAACAGAAGGACCCCGGAAATTAAAATAATGATCATGTTCTTTAATACTTTCTGAATATAATTAACTGAAAAGTCCAGGTGAGCACTACTGGTAAGCTGAATATCCGCTCACTCTAGGGATCAGCAGCCGTGACAGAGGGGTTGGCTCTCATGGTTGGATTTTAACCTGAAAAATACTCAAAAACGAAGTCAAAAACACTTGAAAAATTAATTTCTTCAACCCTTACAGCTTTAATACAAGTTCTTTTTGAAAAACCTTAAAATTTTAAGGTAACACCATTTTGATGGGAGGGTTGGGTGGGTGAATTTCCACGTGTTGAATGCCAAAAGTATGCAGGGAGACTGCAGGGAGGCCGTGACGTCGTATTTCACACTAATGCCAGCTCATGAACTAGGGGTGACTAAAAATCCGATTAACCCGTGAAAATGTCATTAACGCTATTTAGCTTTCATAAACCGATTTAACTTAAATGAGTTAAATCCAATTATCAAAGACAAAATTTGCTTCCTAGGGTGCCACATCAAATTTAACTTGGAAAAACTGACACATATTTCAAGTTTTATAATGGTTTGTTGGCGGTTATGACCACGGCTGCACTCATAACTGCAAGTGCAAAAAACGGAAACAGTTCCAAGGTGAATCCTGGGAACAGATGGACACCCGGAAATTAAAATAATGATCATGTTCTTTAATACTTTCCGAATAAAATTAATTGAAAAGTCCAGGTGAGCACTACTGGTAAGCCGAATATCCGCCATTAGACTATGCAGCAGCATTAACAACAACATCCTAAGCCAACTAAGAAAGATGGTTACCAAAACCATGCCCTGATTGAGCTAAAAATTAAAACATAAGCATTATCAACAATATAGCAAAGCGTAACTGTCAATACTTCCTATTTCAAATTGTTTTGATCTTAACCAATACCCTAACATACAAGTCATAAACACTTGGACTTCAAGAATAATGCAGCCATGGTCCATGATCGCCAGTCTTTGGGGTTACTGATATTTCAGGATTCGTTAAGAAATATTGCAACGATTGCTGTATTCTATGAAGAAGCAAACTATTGCCTAAGAAGTTTAGGTGAACTTGGTCTTTGAAAAGATTAGGACTTCCACCTCTGAGCTCAGGATATCTAATGTACTCCCCCCTAAGTTTAAGGATGTTGGTTGCTAAAAAGCTTTTTAGACGTACTCTAGCTCTCTCTAATGCTAAATGGTCCTCCTCCCCGCGCCAAAGTAGCCTGGGTAGAACTTGTGACCAGACTAATGTTGTTTCGGGTAACAGCTTCTGTATTTTTATTAGACCTCTTTTAATACTATTGCGAAGCATTACGCACTTACCGTCTTGTCCAATGTCATTCCCCCCACAGTGTATTACGAGATAGTGGGATGGGTCTTCAATTTTCAATAGAGTCCGTACTTTGGTGTAGACTTGGTTCCATTTCATACCCCCTTCCCTTGTCAAAATACTGAAATGAGGAGGAATGGGCATGCAAAAAGGCATGCTTAATTAGTGAGGATCCTACAATCCAAAATCTCTTGTGATCTACAATGACATGCATGACTAGTTATTAAGGACTAGAAAATGATTAAGTGTGCCCTGTTATAAATACTAACACCCCAACAAAACAGGTTACCCTAATTAACGTCTTATATATTTATACAGACATTTAAATTTCCACCTGCCCCCCTTTGCAATTTGATCCTCCCCTTTGCCTTGAACCCAAGCTTCTGTAGCTGCCCCTATACGAAAGAAATGTGTCTTGTACGCTTGGGTATCTAACCCTTAATTGGCGATAAACACAGAGAATACTGCCATGACCTGATATCTTGTAACCGGGGTCCCATCGGCATGGCAAAAGAAGGAGTTAAGTTGCTGTGGTCTAACTCTCATAGATACTTTAAGTGATTGCACTGGGCATAGGATCTTAGATGTTGGTATTAAATTTATGGTTGCGCCTTCTTGGTCAGTCTTTGAATGGCTAAGATAAAGAAGAAAGTACAGTTTTTACTTTATTATGCCCTAAAAATTTAATGTCTTCAAAAAGTTTTGAAACTGGCTTAAATATTAGTAGAGTATATGAATGTGATAAATCAGGAAAGAATATAGCATGAAGGAGTACCATTCTGGAAATATGACGTCATTAATTTGATGCATTTCTCTGTTTTAAACAGAAAAAGCCTCAAAATGGCCCATTTCAAGGGTTATTTTCCTTCAGAAAATAATGTCCACAGCCATCGCCCACTATAATTTTCGGATATGTTGTGTAAAATTCTTTGAAAAATTACATATCTCAAAATCTTTGTGGGCGATGCCTGTGGACAATATTATCTGAAAGAAATTTCCATGGAAAATTGGTGTCTTCTTTTTAAGAAAATACGGGAAAATGCACATGTTTATGACGTCACAGTTAGCATTTAGAAGGTCATGTGAGAAAAATGATTTGCAAGATCTTTCTGCATGGATCTTCAATAATTCAGAAAGCATGAGTTTTTATTTTTTACATCACTTTCATTTTTAAGAAAAACACAGGGCAAGATTTGTATTGAAACCGTACCTTGTTCTTTGAATGCTATTGCTTGATTTTGAATACTTAACATCCTGAATTTGATAAATAGGGTACAGGGTTCAATTAAGTTACATTTTACACCAGCTAACCCTGGGGTTAGAAAGTGTAAATGTAACTTAATTATGAGTTACAAACGCATGCGCCTTGTAGCCATGTCTTTCCATAAATTTTTGTTCAACATGTATAAACTTGTTGAGATACATTACTCCAGATTAATCATATTTACTTATTCCCTTTTGTCTTTCTGGATCTTCCTTTTGATTCAAAGGTAAACGCGCGTTAGCAGACAGCATAAAAAATTGTATAAAAAACATATTAACATGAATGTTGGTGAAAATGTATGTATATTTATGAAGATAGCAGTCTCGGACATCATAAAATGATAGGTTTCTTAAGTATGTCATGTAATTTATGCCTAAAATATGTATGTTTTTATGTTGAAATTCAAATGTGCCATGTGTGATATGTGATAACAAATGTTAGAAAAGCTGTGATTGGACAATATTTAAAAGTCTGTAACTTTATCATTTTAAGGAGAATGACCATGAAACTTGGCATGCTTATAGATATACGTAATGGCCAGTTGTGTATATAAAAAAAATAGTGCCAAGATGTGCGCAGGCGCCAGCTATGTACAGATTATAAAGTTTTTAACTGGCTATGTATCTTTGTGGTTCAATTTGAGCCAGACTTATATAAAGTATACACATTTCTTCTGTGATGAAAGGGTAATATTTAGTGCGCATGCGCCAGTTATATTCAGAGAATAGGGATTATTTAAATGTCTGTATTATCTTTATTTGTGCTCCAATATGACCCAAACTATAAAAAGCACACACATATGAAGAGAGATATTTTTTCTGTAGTAGAAGGGCACCTAGCCTTGCGCATGCGCCAGTTATATACAGATTATAGGGATTATTTAAATGTCAATCGTATCTTTATTTGTGCTCCACTATGAGCCAAATTAAAGAAATCATACACATATGAAAGGACATATTTCTTCTGTAGTGAAAGGGCACCTGACTTTGCGCATACGCCAGTTATATACAGATAACAGGGATTTTTTAAACTGTCAATGGTATCTTTATTTGTGCTCCAATTTGAGCCAAACTTAGATAAAGTATACACATATGAAAGAACATGTTTCTTCTGTAGTGAAAGGGTACCATTTAGTGCACATGCGCCAATTATATACATATAATAAGGATTACTTAACTGTCTATAATATCTTTATTTGTGCTCCAATATGACCCAAACTTACAGAGAGCACACACATATGAAGAGAGATATTTTTTTCTGTAGTAGAAGGGCACCGGGCATTGCGCATGCGCCAGTTATATACAGATAATAGAGATTATTTAAATGTCAATGGTATCTTTCTTTGTGCTCCAATATGAGCCAAATTTATAGAAATCATACATATATGAAAGGACATAGGGATTTTTTAACTGTCAATGGTATCTATATTTCTGCTCCAATTTGAGCCAAACCTAAAGAAAGAATAAATATATTAAGGGACATATTTTTTCTGTAGTTTAAGGGCAGCTGGCATTGCGCATGCGCCAGTTATATACATATAATAGGATTCTCTAACTGTCAATGGTATCTTTATTTGTGCTCCAATATAAGCCAAACTTACAGAAGCCATACACACATGATAAAACATAAATTGTTTTTGTAGTGTAAGGACACTATCCAGTGCGCATGCGCTAGCTATATACAGATAAAAGGGATTTTTTAAATATAAATTGTACACTATCTTTTCGTCTGACTTGACTCAATTTTACACAAGATCTGAATATAATAAAGATTATAAATTTAACAAAAGTAAATTAACACTAAAATGTGCATGCACCATCAATTAAAACTGATTTATCCTAACAGAAAGAGCTAAAGAAGTAAATTATGGTAACAACAAGAAGTGGTAAAGAAGATGGAGAAGATGTAGGTTACATACATTATGGAATAATATAAGTCAAATGTTAATTAAGTACTGCTCCATGTTATAGTCAGGCAGGTCCCATGCAGGGATAACACACATTAATTTTTGAATCTGTTTATTTCTTCTCAGTTGTCATTCATATTAAACCTCTTAAAATATTTGAATAAGAAAAGGTTCATTTCTTTTGTATATTTGTGTTATTTACATCCAAAGTATATTGATGGATTTGGTTGAATTCCTATATAATATCACTAAAATTCATCCTTTTTGTATCAATGAAACACAGAAAAACATTCTAAGATATAGTTTTCCATGATGAAAATATTTTCACCTTGGTATATGCTTTTATATAAAATTCTTGATTTTCTGTGTTTTCTACATGCTAACAAATATACAGCTTCCAAAGTTAAGCCCCTTCCTCCCATTTTATCTATAAGAGTTATCTCCCATTTCCCATTATGCAGCAGGGCATCAGTAATGGCAGCCTCCATTGGAAAATGTTCCATCAGTATTTATACTTCAAGTTGTTGTTCTATTTCACCTCTGCATCCATCAGAAATAAATTTGATTAGATTAAAAGACTGCAAATGAGGCATTGTATCACATCTGTTGAAAAATGGGATTCGATCTGTAGATCTGGCGTAAAAGGAGAGGCTGATGTATTCAGTGAAGTAGACCTAATATGCAAGCGTGGGACTCTTCACTATTGAGGAAGCATTTACGGTATGTCCCTATCACAGAGACTTTCTTGGTGTACATTGGCGTCCCAAGACATCTTGTCAGTATCCTGACCACCAGGGAAATGCCAAGCCATATCGGAGTTTCAACTCTCTTATGTCTAAGCGGATGGTTTCCGAGTTTGGTACTTTAGTGCCTATAGGTTCTGGAGAGTTAATTTATATTTCCTTAGAAAATTTGAATTGGAATTTAATCTGAATTAAAAAATGACACACGCTATAACAGTTTAATATCATGTGAAGGTTGTTTCCATGAGATGGGGGGGGGGGGGGTATGTGTCATGCAGTGTTTTTACTATAAATTTCCATATTTTAGTTTCTGATTCAATGATGCAGTGGTCAAAGAATTTTTTCTAAGGATGCTAAATGAAAAATTATTTGTTGTTTTTTGAGGTATTTATTAAATGTGATAATATATCAGAAATCAGGGTTGTCAAATTCCATGTTTAAAACATACACAACAAAGTGTATTAAATTAATGTTTACAAGTGTTACAAATACATTCTTTTAAATAAATGACTATATACATGTAGATATGAATGTAGACAAATTGGTTGTCAAAGATTTGATCAGCTCATGATGAGAATATTTACATGTCAAAAGCATTTTAGACCAAACTTAATACATGTAGTCCCATGTGCTACATGTTCAAAATGTAGTGTGGTTGCTATCACATCACATTACATCACATTTTGATGTATATAACAGTATATATAAACATTAAAATAATCATTGAAGTTGATTGCATGTTAAAAAAAAAATAGCAATGATAACTCTTTTATACAAAAATGACTTCTAGACATAGATTTATTTATCATTATTTAAAACTTGAGTATATAGAGATACATGCACTTAAAAACGTCTGTAAATTTCAATACTTCCCTTTTTTTTGATTTTTAGGAATATGCAGAAAATGTCATGGAGATTATTTGAATTTTCCTTCATCAATAGGCATGATAGGAGAGGTAATAAATGCAGTCTTATTTTTCAAGAGGTCTTTCACATCTAGGAATGATTTACCTGTGCCTACTTGTGTATTTTCATTCATAATTAATGATTAAGCAACCTCCTCCTAATGTTGTATGAAATAAGTTGCTACACCCATAGTTGCATGGTTGTGATAGCAACGACACTACTTCAAATTATATTTAAAAAATAACTAAATAGAACCAGTAAAAATTACTTGAAAATAAGATTTTTTAAAGAATTACTTATATCATGAGTCATATTCTTGGTATTTAAAGCCCATGTTAGTAACATAACATAACATTGGGGTAAAAGAGCTTTTTATGAGATGTTTGTGAAGCCTTAAGTTACATGAGTGGAGTAAAAATTACATTAATTCAGTTTTTACATATCTAAAGTTTATTTACTGATAAACTACATACAGTGGAAATTTTTATAATCAGTAAGTACACAGAGTAATATGCTGAGTTTAAGTTTTAGATTCCAAAATTTAGATATCAATTCTATTGCTTTTTTTTATTTGATAAAAAGTGTTCAGATTTTATTTGCTGTTATAAAATATAATAAATAAGTAAATGAAATAAGTCAATATTAATTATATCATGAATAGGTTGAAGTTCCCATGGAAGATAACCACAGAAACGAAGAGACAAATGTTGCAACCTCTATCCAAAACCAGCAGTCTACATGTACTGATGGTGCATGTATAAAATTCACATGTTGAGTTATTGATAGTGTTTTGAATCATTGAAGTTTGTTGTGTAATATATGATTAATAACCTGTAATAAACATGATAAATGGATTTCTAAGCATATCAACAGATTGTGTGAAATTTACATGCACACTTTTTAGCTCACCTGAGCTGAAAGCTCAAGTGAGCTTTTCTGATCACAATTTGTCTGTAGTCCGTCTGTCTGTATGTAAACTTTTCACATTTTCGACTTCTTCTCCAGAATCACCGGGCCAATTTCAACCAAACTTGCCACAAAGCATCCTTGGGTGAAGGGGACTCGAATTTGTTCAAAACAAGGGCCATGCCCTTTTTCAAGGGGACATAGTTAAGAAATAGTGAAAATTTGGTGGCATGTTTTAAAAAATCTTCTCAAGAACCACTGGGTCAGGAAAGATGAAACTAATTTGGAAGCATCCTCGGGTAATGTAGATTTAAATTTGTTCAAATCATGACCCCCGGGGATAGGGTTGGGCCACAATGGACGATCAAAGTTTTACATAGGAATATACAGGAAAAATCTTTAAAAATCTTCTTCTCAAGAACAACAAAGCCATGATTGGTCATATTTATATGGAAGCATCCTCAGGTAGTGTAGATTAAAGTTTGTTTAAATATTGATGCCCGGGGGGTAGGATGGGGCCATAATAGGGGATAAAATTTATACCAAGAAATATGTAAGAAAAAATCTTTTAAAAATCTTCTGCTCAAAAACACAAGAACAGCGAAGCCATTAGTTATTTAATATGGAAGTATCTAGAGATAGTGTAAAATTCAAGACCCCCCCCCCCCCCGGTGATGTGGCCAGTGTTTTTCTGTGTATATTTCTATACACAAAAATGGCTAACAAATCTATTTCATAAATGGCTTAGTAAACAACACAGCAAAATAATGAAAATATTTAGGATTATTTTCAAAATAGTCTTTCAACAAATATGTAATTCCTTTGACATGATTTTATTTTTATAATATTTCCATTATTTCTATAATCCTCATAGGCTCAGGCTGAAACAGATATTGAAGCATGGAGTTGTCGACTCCGGACAAGAAAGACAGAGACTGTTATATATGAAGTAAGTGTTGAACAATTTGAATATCATATGAAAGCCAGAAATCTGAAGAAATATTGTAATTTTGCATCTGTAAAAAGTAAAAACATTTAGTTTAAGGAAAATCAAGTCTGGGAGAAAAAAATATTTCAGCTCTTGTCTTTTGAAAAGCAAGATGATCATAATGTAGTAATGCCTATTACTCAGTTTATTTATCTTTTAAAAAATTATCATTTAATACTTAAGTGTATATACTCTAAATGAATTGTTCGATTGATAACTGCCAGGCTACCATCATGCATAGGGGTATCAAGTTTTAGCATACAATTTTTATAGTGGAAAATATCATTCAAGTTTTTCTTCTTTGAAACAGTACTGTTAACATAAAACTAGAATATGAAAAGTATAGCCATACATTTACATTATTTTGAAAGAGCTAGAGGCATCTTTTAAAACTATAAATATCATGACAATGAAAACCCAGCCTACTCCCTACCAGGGACAACCATTTGAAGAGGTCAGTGTTTTATACCCAAATGAGCTATGTAGCTCCTATGTCAAACAAATATCACAAAACTGAAACTTTGTCTTCAAAATACTCAGATAATATATTCAAATACATATACTTTGTTATAGTAGTATGTAAAATTTATATGATATGTTTAATTTTGTAACAGAGTGATAGTCAAAGCAGTGCAGTTTGTAGTCAAGGTTCTAATTGGAGTCAGGAAGAGGAAGCTCTTCCCCTTCATGAAATTCAGTTGACTGATGTGAACACAGCTATTAACATCCTAAGCCAGGGTCAAATTAGTCCACTGCGATCAAGACTCAATACAGACTTGATGGATACTAAAGAACGAACTTTAAGGTGAACGAATCACTTCAATTTATGAAATTCTGATTACTTTTTTCATGCATGAACAGTGAATTTAATATATTAGTTTGTATGGCTGTACTTTTCATATTTTAGTTTTATACAAAAATTGATTATGACCCGAGGGTGTGTTGTGACCTTGACTCAAGATAATTCTTGCAAATTCAAGGTCACTGACAAAAAAAGTATAAAATTCTTGTTCAATCTACAACTTCTTTATAGAGAACATTGATATTTTATACATTTAACAAAGATTGCCTATGACCTGGAAATATGTCAAGAACTTGAACAAGGTCATCTGATCAAGTTCAAGGTTATTCAATTCCTGTTTTCACCATATCTTCTATAAATGGAGAACATTAGAGGGATATCTTTTCAAAAATATTGCATATAGGGGGAATTAGTTTGTGAGCTCACTCAGACCTCTAGTTTCATATTTGTTCAAAGTTATGCTCAGGTGATACTGTGACTCAAAGGCCTCATGCTTTGGACTGGAATATAATTTTGGTCTACTTCATATCACATTCAGTAGGTGTTTACTTTTCTAACAGCAGAAGAAAGAGTATCTTAAATATATCTTTCTAATTTTTAGATACTACAAAAGGAAAGCACAGGAGACTTGTACAGCTCTACTAGATGCAATTGCTCCTCATCAAGGAGAGAGACTTAAGGAGATAGCATTACTAAATTCAGAAGCTACTGATGATGACCTTTTCCATGTTGTTGGCGAAATGTACTACAATATCAAGGATGCAAATGTGAAATGTCAACTTTTGTCTCTGGTAGTAAACAGATGTTCAAAGGCTGAACTGTTGACAAAATTTCCAGAGGTTACAAAACATCAGATAGATGAAGCTGGGAGACATGCTTTCGTAAATGGTCCTGGATCAGGTGTTCAGCAAACAGTATCTTCTCAACACAGACAGAGAATCAATTTTGCAAAGTTACAACATGCAGTAGAATTTTTCAGTGATCCATCATTCAACCAGATTTCATCATACACTACAAGATACCTAAAGCTAGATTCTGGAGACACTTTAGTAATTCCTGATGTAGTTAGGACTATGATCCATTCAAATTTGATCAAACCTTACAACACATACTGCGCCAGTAATAACTTTGAGCATCTTAGTGAGTCGACTCTATATGAAGTCCTAAATGCATGTAGTGCATCAAAACGGAAGTGTCTGAAAGGACTTGATAACATTGCTGTTGATGGATCTTCAGCTTTTGACAGTCTGAGTAGCTTATTTGATAAACTTGATGAACCTCAACAATGGAAAAAAGAAATGAAGGAAAAGCTGTTCAATGCTCGACTGTACTTAAAGACTGACTACAAACTCCACATCAAGCGAGAAGATGAATGTGCTTTCCACTGCTTACAATATGCACTGAGTGACCCCAAATCAAGCCATCTTAGTGTTTCATGTGACCTTGAGCATAATAAGATCTGCAGCAGGTGTAACATATTTGGTGAAGTTGCCACAGAGATCCGCAAATTCATCATAAAGACTCCATCAGAAGAGCAAGAGGTACTATATTGCAAGATTTGGAAATGTCCGTAATACAGGTAGAGGACTGGAGATTTCATATTATAAGAACTGTGAATCAAGATGATGGAAGAGTAGACATTCTGCATGACTTGAAGAACAACGAAGTTTTAGTGATTCTAGACTGGGCGATGAAATATTTGCCACAGATGTACCGTGAGAAAATGAAAGACTTCTTTGGACAGAAAGGTGTACACTGGCATGTGTGTGTTGCAGTTTTCAAGGAACAAAATGGAGGTTTAGTGGTAAGCTAATATATAAATAATACACAGTTCAACTACAGTTTCTCGGAAGTGGATTTCTTGAATATCATGGATATCTCAAAGTGATTCAATCAAATCCCTAATAGATTACTTATTATTCAAGTATTTTATCCTTGATACATGCATCATCTCAAAGATTTTCTGTAGTCCCAAGGAGTTCAAGATAAGAACATTTGACTGTACACATAAAAAAAATTTATTATGGGGTATAGATCTATCAGTTGTTTGTCTGTTGTATTATGCATACTCCATGTGTATTGGCATGTGAAAGTAATTTGGTATTTAAAATTAGAAATAAAATGAAGTTGCTTTACAGTGTGTGAACATATGCCTCAAGCAGTTTTTACTCTTTTGTAGCACAAGACTTTTACTCACATAATGGATTATGTGAAACAGGACTTCTTTGCTGTTCTTTCATTACTAGAACATACACTAGTAACTATTAAACAACAGCTGCCACACATAACAGAAGCTTACCTTAGATCAGACAATGCGGGGTGCTACCATTGTGGGCAGATATGGCTCTCCATACCATCATTGTCAGAAAGAACAGGTAATCTTTGTCAATTATGCACAATGCATACCTTGTAAGCATCTGAAATTGTTGATGCTTTGGAATTTGTTTTCTCTTTAATAAATGGGTTTTCTTTGTCTAGAACATTATCATAAATTATACTTCTTAAGGGATTGATTTGCTCATTCTCCTCATGTACATTCTGTTTTTATGGATTCATAATATATGCGTAAAAATGTTTTTCTGAATTTTTTTTTCAATTGAAACAAAGTTTGAATTTCCAATAGGTAGCTATGTTGTGTCTGTTTGAAAATTATGCTAGCAAAAGTAAAAATGCTCTTGAAAAAAGCTTCCTTGAGAATATATGTATGCTGTAGTGAAAAATATGTTTTCATCAAATGAAAATACTATTGTATGTATTCTCATTTTTTCAGGAATTACTGTGAAGCGTTTCGACTACAGTGAAGCATAGAGTGGAAAAAGTTACTGTGATGCAAAAATTGCTCACATGAGATCAAAGAGGAGGATCTTTTCTTCAGAGGGCCATAATATATGTACAGCTATCCAGATGAAGGAGGCAATTGAGAGTGGTGCAGGAGTCAAGGGAACCTGCATTGCTGTTGTTGATGTTGATGTCACTAAGCAAACACTCACAAAGCATTCTTGGAAGGAAGTAAGCATCATATCAAACATTGATTTCACAGCAGCAGGATTAAGAACATGGAAAGCATACAGAATTGGAGAGGGGTGCTTCAAAGATACGGAAAGTCTTCAGAAACTAGGTCAATTGCAATCTACTACCAGTTTAAAGATCATAAGTGACTTCAACCACCCTGAAGAACATGGCCAAATTCATCTTAAGACATCAGAGAATCAACCAGGATCACATGATGATCAATCTGTTACCTTATCAAATGATGATGATGATGGTATCGATGACGAACCTTCTGGAATGAACTCTAAGTTATTCTTTTGTCCTGAATATGGATGTTAAAAGTCATATCAGACTTTTGAGAAGCTGAATGAGCATGATTTGAAAGCTCATCAATGCTTTTATGATCATTTTTTTTTTTGGCATGTCATCTCTATATCATGTAAATATGCAAAGATTCCTTAGTCCTGTTGATCCATTTTTTTTAAAATTCAAATTGTAGATCCTGCAGTTAGGTGGGGCTAAAATTGAAATGTTAAAAATAAATATGGATTTTACATCACAATGTAACAAATGCACTGGACTTTGGTTTGTCTTAATGTTTGTTTTAATCTTCAACAATTGTTACCATGGCAACCGGAAATATCACTTATTTATGATTTAATATTTTATTTTTCAATAATTTGTATAATTTCTTTCTACATTAAATGGGATCATCAATCAAAAAAAAATTGTTTCAATGGAATGGTACATCATATGCATAGTGTTTGATTTCAGGAATTTTTGAAATATGTTTAAAAAACGCCTTTTTCGAATTGTTCGATTTATTTAAAAAATGGAAAACGCAGAATTTTTATTTGATAATTCACATCTCTTGAGGATACAGTTTCTGAATTCATAAATGAATTTATGCAATCTGTATGTTTTTTCATGAAATATAACTTTGAAATAATGAAAATTTAGGTTTTTTATTGAATTTCTCCACTGGGCTATTTATAGATTTGATTTCAAGATTCAGTATAACTGAAAAATATTTAAAAAAAAAAAAAAACTTGATTTGTTAGAACTAGTAGACTTTATATTATAGTTTCAGATAGTAACAAGACTTTTTGGATAGAAATTGCTGTGGTAACCAACTGAATATCATTGTTGCATGAAACAAAGAACAATTATGCATAAAAATTACAATTTTTGTGTATTTTAATAAAAGTACATCACAAACAGAAATGAGATATTCAAAGTTGCGAAAGTCAGAAGGTTGTCCATTCTTCTAGTCTGCTGTGACGAAGTAAGCAAAACAACAGAACAGGTTTATAATTTATAAACTGTAAACATCTGAATTAACTATTTCCCGCAACAAACCAGATGTAGTATTCTTGGGGGTTCAATGACACTCGAAGCATAAATCGATTTACAAAATATCCATTGTTGCTTTCTAGCCAAAAACTTCGACATCAATGATCAGTCCTAATCCTAGCCCTGATCCTGTTCTCCACCCTTGCCGGAATAAGGGTAAATATTTCTGTTGGGTTTATTTTATTTTCAGTATAAGTATAAGTATGTTACAAGCATATTACCTTCTATAGAAAACAAGAAAGTACCCAGCAAAAGACCGAGGAAGTTTTTTTTTGTTTGTATGTTGTTTAACGTCCCTCTCGAGAATTTTTCACTCATATGGAGACGCCACCACTTGCCGGTGAAGAGCTGCAAATTTTGTCCTATACTCGGCACTTACGGCCATTGAGCAGTGAGGGATCTCTTTCGTGCCGGTACCTACTGCGACACGGGACCTCGGTTTATACGGTCTCATCCGAAGGACCGGTCTCCACGTCCCACAGTGGGAATCGAACCCGCGACGTAAAGATCAACTCCTTACTCCGCGACTTTAGAGCAGACGCTCTAACCACTGCGCCACGCGGGCGACGACCGAGGAAGGGCCCACGAAAACAAACGCCTGGGAAAAGAAAGAGGAAGGAATGTCCTCTCTCATGGATACAACCGCCATCCAGCAAAGACCAACGTAAAAACCGGCAAAAGTAAGTAAGCAAATTATCATGATTCAAATGGCAAAATCCATATACTAACGTTGATTTTTAGATGTTAACCTTTCTGCATTTCCTAATAAGATTATTCTGTGTAAAGATTAAAACACTTATAGGATGTAATGCTGTAGTTAAATGGCTAGATACCCACTTCCACAAGAAAAAAAGATGGAGAGGAATTACATCAGCTGGTGATGTCGACAAAGGAGCAGAATTGACGTTAGTTTTATCCCATCTCAATGTTTATAAATAAACTGTTTTTTCAAGAATACTATCATATACTGGTGTCATAAAATATTCTAGTGAGGAGCCAGCTGAAGCTGAAGAGGAAGCTGAAAAAGAGGGAAAGTACTCTAGAGGAGAATGGAGGAAAGGTAAGTTTACTTTTAGAATTATCTAACCTTTAAATATGTAAATCTTCCTTAAACAAAATTTGGAATGTATTAATGAATTATTTCAGAGAAAATATTGAAGGAGTTCAAGCTATGGCATATGAGCCTTGAGAAGAACAGGGGGAGAAGATTACGGAGCAACATGCTCAGCAAATCTTCTCCATCTGGTCAAGTATAGATCCAGATTTGGATATAAAGACACTACTGTCAGCATCCAACATCCGTGACAAGTGGTTGCCCATGGCAAGGACAAGATTCGCACCAGGGACAGTTAGGTCTTATCTTGGTAAAATTTTATTAACCTCTACTGAAAACAAGTTGATAAAACATTTCTAAAAGTTGTTGATTGTACATTTTTTCTCAATGTTATTTCTTAAGGATCACTTAAGGATTTTCTTGATTTTCTGGTTGACACGGGGGAGTTGGAGAGAACGGTATCCACGGCCCCAACAGAAAAATTTAAGCGTTGGGCAAGGGCCCTGCAGATAGATATCCAAAAGAGGAGAGTAGAAAAAAGAGCGGAAGATGATGGTATTTTTCCATGTTTCAATAATTACAGTAAAACAGTTTTAATGATATATTTCTCTCCCTAAATATATCTACCTCTAAATATATATGTGTATATTAAAAATTACAGTAGAGAGAAAAGAGCCAGAGGACATAGTAGAATTTCAGAAGTCTAACATCTATACTGAAGCAGTTGAAATGTTTAAGGATATGGAGGAGGATTAGGGTCAAGGGGACTTACAGGAAGAGAACTTTTTGTTAGTGAGGAATTTCCTCATGTTGAATCTCTTGATAAATAATGGGCAAAGGGTGGATGCCTTAGTTAACCTTAAAATCAGGCACATCAAGAATGCTGAGGAAAAAGACAATAGCCATGTGGCAGTTGTGAGTCTTTTCTTCCTTCATTTTCTTTTTTACTGAATGGGGAGTTAGGGGGTGGGGATTTTTAAGGTAAAATGTCATTTCTATTAAGAAAGGATCATGATCTTTTAACATTATTTTTTCAGATTGCACATCACAAGACTGGCCATATAGCACCCATTACCCTCGTTTTTTCCGAGGATCTCTTGACGTTCATGGAAATCTACTTGTCCAAGATCAGACCGAGGTTGTCCGGCTTCAACAGTGAGCTCGAGGAGAAGTCGGTGGTTTTTCTGACGTACCCACCAAAGACAGCCAGCCCCTCTGCTTTGAACCCATCCTCAGTGAATAAAGCCATCAAATCAACTTGGAAGCCCGCAGAGCAAACAAAGAACATTTCGGCAACTCAGCTGAGGAAGGCCACCGCTACATCAGTAAGTTAGTTATAGGAAGTTAGATAGATAGATAGAAAGATAGATTAGATATCTGATAGATACATATCATATAAGCATAACTTCTCCTTATAGGTTAAATCTAAGTTCACACTTGCCCGTGACGTTTTGGCCTAACAAATAAATCACCGCCCGTCAATGCAAGACACATATTACATGCTGACTCAAAAGAAAACGGATGCAGTCAAGATCGTTAGAGTTATCGAGAGTGTTATGAGAAACGTGGATGAAGAGGTTTTTAATGCTTTTTGTAAATCAATTCATGATGCAAATATCTTTTGAAAGATTTGCATTGAGGTACAGTTGTATGCTGTGTTTTATGGTGTATTTTGCTTTCATTAGGTCAGGGAAATTGATGGAAGTAAGGGTCCAAATATCCAGGAGGTGGATGAGATGGAAAAAGAAAACGGACTTCCACTGGTATGCTTTTAAATGATCTATGTTTCATTACTATAACATTAGGCAATTATTACACAACAAGAATATTTAAAAAAAAAATTGTTATAGCCTGAGGGATGCCTATCAGCACAGCACAAGAGAAGATTGTTCACTACATAGGAAGCTCAAATAATCATCAGCAGGTGCAGAGAATTGATTGATGGTGAGAAGCAGTGTTCTACAAATACAATTAATTTTCAAATACTCAATCAAAAACACCTATTAATAAATTATAATTAGTTTTCATCTAATTTACTTTATAGATGACAACAAACCAATAAAAAACAAAACTTGCCTAGAGTTGTTGGGGAAGGGAGAAGAAGGAAAGAAGATCATCTCGAGGGTTAAAGATCTGCATCCTACGGATTATCAGAAGAGCATTGCAGATAGGGTGAGAGCACAAAGAAGGTTGTCTAAAAAGAAAGCACATATATCATTGTTTTAATTATATTGGTACTATTGGTTCTGTTCTGTTTGATAGAAACGATTCCAAAAAGAAAACTAACATGTTTATCTTTTTTTTTTCAGGTGAAGAGCACAGAAGAAAATCGCAAATGTTTATATAAATGATCATAAATAAATTAGTACAATTTAATATATTTGACCTTTTGTTGTGTTGAAACAAGAAAAAAATATTTCCAAAAACATTTACCAGTGAATGGAAAGGAGAGTAAGCCAAGAGCCATATAAAATGGACAAATTGATGAAGGTATTACCATTTGAGCATGCAGACATATATTTTCTTGATATCCTCTGTACAAATTTACAGGAAGGAATAAATCAATAAGACCCTGGAATATTTAACTGGAGGACACATTTTGAAACTATGAATCTATTCTGTATTTTGGGATGTCCGGTAAGCTCCTTCTGGCTTGGTATTTCATGATTATAGCAAACCATATCAATAGAAAGTGTACCAGAGCAGAAAAGCATCAATATGTACTAAATTCAATAATTTTGTTCTAACCCCAGGGTTAGAAAATGTAAAATGTAATATAATTTTTTTTTGGTGACTTTTCCTTTTTGGGCCCTATTTTCTTAAAAATCAATTTTAACTGGATATTTTAGAAAAAAATTGAAAAAAATGAAAAAATACATATATATATATATATATATATATAGCCCGTGCCCCCCCCCCCCCCCCCCCGGTTCCTACGGCCATGATAAGGACAAATCAGGAGTCGTGACTTGTCGAAATCACTGAAGTCACTCTTGTTTAATCGCGACATGATTTTTCGACAAACCAAGTGTTGCGATCAATTAGAAACATGTTATTTTAGATAAATTCTACCCATATACTACTTTGTAGCAAATAAAACAGTACATAAAGTTCACAAAATGTTAAGTTACATTTTACATATCTAACCCCAGGGTTATGAATATACATTTTTCTTGTATTTCTTAAAATTAAAGGAAATTAAAGTAAAATATGGGTTGTTTTTTCTTCGTCTAAGTTAACTGTACAAATATTTAGCAATATATTTTAATACTATACGTAATCGACAAAATCGATGGCAATATAGATGTCGCAACATGTCGAAATCACTTAACGCATTCCTGTTTTGTTGCGACTTGACAAACCAAGTGTTGCGAACACTTAAAAATATGTCATATTTTTAAATACAATTAGAAAGATGGTATTTTATGTTCATTCTACACATATTTATTATTTTAGACTTTAAATTCTGAGTCACTTTATATATTTACTTTGATGCCTCAATGAATTAAATAAGTAGGCCAAAGTATGCGCTTTCCTGCGTGATATTTCATTATTATAGGAAACCATATCAATAGAAAGTGTTCAAGAGCATAAACGCATCTATACCTAAAAAAATCAAAATTTTGAGTAAACCCCAGGGTTAGAAAATGTAAAATGTAACTTAAACTTTGAAGACCCGTGTCAGATTTATTTTTGGAAATAGTCAATATTTTTGACCTTAAAATAATATAAAAGTATTAATTTAAAACTTTTAAATTCTTAAATTATCTTTATTAAGGGATAAAAGAAAAAAAAATTGTACTTAATAACTGTAAAATGTAACATAAAAGGATGCGATCTTGGCTAATAATCAAGATATGGCGCTGAAACCCACAGGGTTAGAAATCTCAAAACAGAGTTAATTCGGGTTAAATCAATCAATAAAATCAAAGAGATCGATTGGGGGGGGAGGGGGGAGTCAAATATGTTTATGTTATATTTACGTTATTTATGTTACCTTTTACACTATTTATGTTACAATTTACACTTTTGAATATTTATGTTACAAAAAGTGTAAATTTATGTTACAATTTACACCGAGCCCACAATCCTAACCCTAACCCTTACCCTAATTATGTGCCTGTTTACACTTTTTGTAACTTAATCTTTGACCTAGCCTATATTATTATTAACGTATATTAGGATATATTTGAGGTTATTAATAAGTAGTTCTGGCCCAAGATAACAAATTAAAATGTTGTTTTTTTTTTAATTATTTTATATTTTCAACACAATTCATTATATACAAAATGTCCAATATCTTTTCTTTAACAGAATTGTGTGTATATATAGAGAGAGAGAGAGAAAGAGAGAGAGGGGGAGAAAGAGAAAGAGAGAGAGTTACAAAAATAATTGGTTCCACCTGTTCCACTGATTGTCAAATTTCTCTTTTTCACCATTTTTATATGATATATATTTTTGTGTTTGGTAAAAATAACTCAAGTGTGATATCGCAGAGTGCACATTTAGAGGTTCAAATAGTAAGTAGTATAAATATAATATTTCAACCATAACATTAAGATATTAGCTATTTCATTATTTTTTCCTCCAGTACCTAAAATGAATGATTTTTTTGTTATGGACAAATGGAGGTTTTTCTGCTGGAGATAATATTCAAAGTTTTCAAGGAGTGATTGTACAAGATCACATTCCCATAAGATATGTTCAATTGTCTCTTCTTCTTTTTGACAAAAAGTACATTGCTTTGAAACAACCTTTTTAATTTGAATAAAAAAGAATTTGTTGCCAATATTTTATTTAAAATTCTGTACTGAAACCACTGGAGTTTACAGTTTTTTGTGACTTGAAATGGTAATTTATGAATTATTTTGCATTCCTTACTATCCAAATCAAATAATTCAATCCATTTTTTGTAACCAGCTGTTATAGAAGAATTTTTATTGATAATTTCATAGAAGTTTTTTGATTTTTTGCATTTTGATACAAGATAAAAGAGGATTTTCTGATTTTTGTAAATTTTTATCAAAATTGCTCCTCTTTATCCAAGCTTTAACTGCATGGATCAAGCTAGAATACTCTAAAAAATTAATCTTTATATCTTTATATCTGGATAAGTATTGCAAAATCATTCATAGCTATAAAAAAAAGCCATCTACTCCAATAATGTCATTAATATATCTAATATTATTGTCAAAAAGTTTTTTACTATAAAAGGTTTTCCCTCCAATATGGATCATAGGGTTATAAAACAGTGGAGAGTCTACAGTAGCATCAGAATCAGTACAAATTTTATTCAAATCAACCCAGGACTTGAACACATCAATCCAGAATTTATTTTTTTAAGGTTTTCATAAGTTGAGTGATGTATTCAATACTACAGGATGCAAATTTTTATATATTCATATTTGGGATGAAATTTTCCCACCCTTTATTTGTAAAAACTAGATGTCTTATCCAAACTAATTTCAAAGAAACAATGAAAGCATTTAAATTTATCATTTTCAGTCCTCCATCTTCATATTTTTTAACAATGACATCTTTCTTAACTCTATGAGTTGAATTATTCCATAAGAATGAGAAAAAAAGTTTTTCTAATTCTTTACAATAAGAATTAGATGGATTTGGGATTGACATAAATAAATGATTTAATATAGGTAAAGCCAGTGTCTTTATAACAGTAATTTTTCCAATTGGAGTTAAAAACCTTTTTTCCCATTGACTAAGAATAGACTTGATTTGCACTAGCTTTGGTTGATAATTTATTTCACACATTTTATCTAGGTCAACATCAAAATTTATCCCTAATAAAGTAAATCTAGTAGTTCCCCAATTAAGTTGATAATTTGGGATTAAAACCTCATCACTGTATTTTTTGGATCCAATCCACACAGTGTGTTTTTGAGAAGTTAAAGCATAATCCAGACATATCTGAAAATGTGTTCAAAGTTTTCAATGTTTCTAAAAGAGACTCCTCACTTCCATCAAGAATAAGGGAAGTATCATCTGCCAGTTGAGAGATCTTTTTTTTCTACATTTCTAATGGTAATACCTTTTATTTTTTTATTTTTCCTAATTTGTATGGCTAGAATCTCTGCACAGATCAAAAAAATATATGGAGACAAGGGGTCTCCTTGTCTGCATCCCCTCTGAATATCAATTACATCAGAAAAATTACCACCTTGATTAACAGTAGCTTTAATATCCGTGTAAAAAAGAGTGACCCATGTTCTGATGGAAGGGCCGAAATTGAAAAAATGTAATGCTTTTTGTATGAAGTTCCAGGAAAGAGAGTCAAAAGCTTTCTCAAAATCGATCAGTAATAAAAGTCCTTGAATATCTTCTTCTTCTGTAAAGTGCATTATATCATATATCAATCTTATGTTTTCTCCAATATATCTGTTGGAGATAAAACCAGTTTGGTCAGGGTTGATTATTTTATCTAAATATTTTTAAAATCTGTTTGCAATAGAGCCAGATGCTATTTTATATACAGTATTTAGCAGTGTAATAGGACGCCAGTTTTTAAGAAAATGTCTTGGCTTGTCACCTTTAGGTAATAATTATATAACTCCATGTCTTTGTGTAATAGACATGATATCATTCCTGTAACCATAGTTAATAGATCTTACGACAAAAGGCCCAATATATTTCCAAAACATTTTAAAAAAGTCTGTGGAGAAACGATCAGATCCTGGAGATTTGTTAGCCTTCATATTATAAAGAGTATTTGAGGCTTCTAACAAGGTTATTTCACCCTCTAAATGGTTTGATTCTTCACAAGAAAGTTTGGGAACATCAGTATGTATCAACTCATTATCTAAATTTTAGTCTGTATTCCCTTCTTTAATTGTATACAAATTTTCATAGAAAGATTTGATTTCTTTCAAAATCTGTGACTGATCATGAATAACCTCACCATTATTTATTTCTAATCTTGATATGATTTTACTTGTAAAATTCCTTGACTCCAGTTTACAAAAATAGTTTGTGGGCTTTTCCCCTTCCTCAATCCATCTTGCTCTACTTCTTATGTAATTACCTTGTAACTTGTGCTTTCTATTTTTTTCTAATTCGTGTTTTTTATCGTATAGTTCTTCTAAGTTACTTTCAGAAATATTTTCTTCGATATTTTTAATGTCATTGATCAAAGAATTTTCCTCATTTTCTCTCTTCTTTTTGACATATGATGAATAAGAGATAGATTTACCCCTTATTTCTAATAGTAAGGTTTCCAAAAATAATTGATCATTTATTGTGAAGAATATATTTTCATCTGACACTGAGTGCATGTTGTCATAATTGTAAACTGGAATTGCATATTGTCTTTTAACCTGTAAGATAACATCCTTAATACAGTTCAAGTACTTTTCATTATAAAGTAATGAGTTATTGAATTTCCACAAGCCGCGACCTCTCTTAAAGTCATTAAATACTAACGAGAGAGAAATGATAGAATGATCTGATCTGTAACTTGGCTCTATTGTACATGTATCTAATCCTGATAAAAGTGGCTCTGACAGTAGGAAAAAATCTAACCTACTTTGCTTTAATGGAGACTTTTTCCTCCATGAATATCTACGAAGTGACTCATGAAGTTGTCTAAAAGGATCTACATAGCCATTAATCTCTATTACATGTATTTCTAAGAGTTTGCTCCTTGCATTTGGATTATTTACTTTTTTATAGTTATAATAATCTAACTCGGGATTCAAAACCAAATTGAAATCTCCACACCAGATAATATTACTACACTGCAAATCTTCTATATGATTTTGTATACTTTCAAAAAAATCAGGTTTATCAGTATTTGGAGCATAAACATTACATATCAATACCTCATGGTTTTCTATACATGTTTTAAGTATTAGATAATTTCCATCTGCATCACCTTTTTCTGAGATTACTTTGATATCAATATTGTTATTTATTAAAATAGCCACTCCTCTGGAATTAGTGGTGTATGACCTAAAAAAAACATTCGTATCCCCACAGATTTCGAATATCATTTTCCATTTCTGATGAGAAATGAGTATCTTGCAAACAATACATATTACACTTTAAAGACTTAAGGTAGTTAAAAACATCTCTGCGCTTTGCGATATCACCAAGACCTTGACAATTGACTGATATTATTTTAACCATCGGGTATTTGTATAAAAACAGACATAAATGAACAGACCCAACGGGATTTTGGGAACAGGCAGCAAATCAGATAGAGAAAAAGAGAGACAGAAGAAGAAAAGTAAGGAGAGAATAACACAAACATGAATGAGAAATGAAATAGAATAACTGTGTACAGATAAAATTTACTTTCAAAAGTCAAGTGGCTTGAGTAGCATCATTTGGCATGTCTCTTTCCTTTCACTGTCAAAATCGGAATCGTGAAGAGCGTTATAAATGCGGAGTCCATAGCGGTTAGTCACGAGAATTCCGGTTCTTCAATTTATAATCAATGTCGTCTAAAATGTCAAACTTCATACGTTTTCCATCCACACTGGCATACACAGAACCATTGAAATACCAGGCTGATGTAATCTCTGGATGTTCAATAAGTTTGGCGATGAGTTCGCTGTTTTCCCTTGTCACATCATCTCCTAACCTCACATTGCCCTCCGACTCTTTGACTTTTGACCTTTGTCGCATAACTTTCGCTTTTGTGTCTGCATTTTTAAATTTTATTAGGATAGGTCTTGGGGCCTTTTGTTTACCCGGTATGCGATGAATAGCAATAATGTCATTATCGTCGATGTCAACATTTCCCTTTACTTTCAATATTTCTTTTGCAACCTGCAAAGTATTTTCGTTTTTATTTTCTTTGACTCCAAATATTTTCACATTGTTTTTACGGCTATATTGTTCGTTATAATTTGCCTTAACTGTTGCAAAAGAGGCCAGTTCTTCTACTTGTTGGAATTTGGTTTCTAGCTCACGAGTTTTTTTTGTTGTTTTCGCATAGTTTTTCTTGGAGCGTCTCATTATCAAGTGTCAGTTTGTCTACGCTGTCACTCAGTTTTTCTATTTTTTGTTTATAAAAGAGTTCTTTCTTTTCCGATTCTTTTTTGTGCTCTTCGAGCAATTCTTTTACAATACTGGTGACTAACGATTTAATGTCGTCTGTTTTTATTGTGCTTTTTAGTTGATCTTTAATCTCTTGTAGATTTTTTTTAATTAGAACCCATTCATCACCTGATTGAATTCCTTTGGGTTGACCTGCGTTATCTTGCACTTTTTCCATGTTATCAGTTTTATCCCCTTTGCTTTTTCCTGATTGTCTTGTGGGTGGCATTACACTATAGATTTTTTGAAATATATAGCGAGGACCGGTTCACAATAACAATGAAGATTCTCACGATTGTCTGAGCCGTAAATGTTTCAATCCACAAAAACTCCCTGTCCAAGACTGTCTCACATTTAATTTTTCACTAATAATATTCAGAACACCTGCAGACTTGCCTCATAAGTATTTCAGAAGAAGAGGCAACTAATAAATCATTAAATTGCCAAAAATCTGCTCTCACCGAACTACCGCGTCAGCACACCTCGAGCGCCATCTTGCTTTTAATATGGTTGCTGATATCTAACCCTAGGTTTAAATATGTAACCCTAGGTGGTGAAAATTGAAAAGTGTAAAAAGTAACTTAATCCATTTGGGCTTGTATTTGCAGGGGGTTAGAGGCTTAACTAGGGGGGGGGGGCTAGGAAATAAACCTAACCCCTCAAGGGTTGGTATCTAACCGCCGCCTAACCCCCTGTAAGAAAAAAAGCTCGGTAAAAAGGAATAAAAAATTTCATATTTTTGGGTATACCTAAATCTCAATATTGTTCAGGATTTGAAAAAAAATAAGTGGTCGACTTCTCTAAAGTGCTTAAAAACCGACGGAATTTTGTGATTTTTGGAAATGTTGTAGATAATTGCTCTCTCTTGGGCTTATCTAACTTAAAATGGGTGAAAAACTCGTTTTTTTAAAATTATCCCTTACCCTTACTTTTTTCACGAAAATTTTGATTAAGTTACATTTTACACTTTTTGACATTTTTTCGAACCTAACCCTGGGCATGTTTTTAAGAGTTACAGAAAAATGCTTCTCAGCCCCTAAAAGTACTAATAAAATGCTACAAAACTGACATAATTTTATCTTATTTTTCCAAAAATTGGGTCATATAAATGGGGTTAAAAAGTGTAAATGTAACTTAATTTTTTATATCATATAAAAAGGAAATGGTCCTGGTCTGGGGTTAGCATTAAAAATAGAGGTACTTCATAACCTTGTTTAGAAGACATTGTCATGGTTACAAACACAAACTTTAGCCTTTTGTATTTGACTTTTAAGGGCTATTTATTGAGTATGGTTACAAGACAAAAGTGTAAAATGTAACTTAATCTTTTTTGAATTTCCCTCTTTGGGCCCTATTTTTTTATTAATCGCCTTTAATTGGATATTGTAGAAGAAGTTATTTTTATTTAAGATAAATAATCAGAATAAAATGCCAGAATCTCTCTGTTTTCTTTTATATGACCTCTGCTCAGATGGAAGAAGCATTTTAGGGGAAATTTTCTAAGTCCCATCAAAAATACATTTTTCTTGAATTCATTAAAAATACGGGGAATTAAAGTAAGATTATGCTTGTTTTTTCTTCGTCTAAGTTAACCGTACAAATATAAAGCAAAAAACTTCAGGTTTATACGTAATCGACATAAATAGGGACTAATCAGGAGTCGCGACATCTCGTAATCACTTAAGTGGTCCTTGTTTAGTCGCGACTGAATTTTTCGACTAACCGAGTGTTGCAATGTATATTTAGCTAATTTAAGACATATTCCACTTTGTTGCACCTATAACAGTGCATAAGGTTCACTTATTATTTAAGTTACATTTTACACTTTCTAACAGCAGGGTTAAGAATTTACATTTTACTTGTACTTCTTAAAAATACATGGAATTAAAGTAAAATAAGGGCTGTTTTTTCTTCGTCTAAGTTAACCGTACAAATATAAAGCAAAAAACTTAAGGTTTATACGTAATCGACAAAAATAGGGACCAATCAGGAGTCGCGACATCTCATAATCAAAGTGGCCTTTGTTTAGTCACGACTGAATTTTTCGACTAACCGAGTGTTGCGGACAGTTAGAATCAATGTATATTTAGTTAATTTAAGACATATTCCACTCTGTTGCAACTATAACAGTGCATAAGGTTCACTTATTATTTAAGTTACATTTTACACTTTCTAACCCCAGATTTAAGACAATTCATTTCCACTTCATTCTTTTAAGAATACATGTAAATAAAATAGAATAAAGTTTGTTTCTTCTTTGTCTAAGTTAACCGTATAGGTATAAATAAAAATATTCAATTTCTATGCGTAATCAACAGAAATAAGGACAAATCAGGTGTCGCGACATGTCGAAATCACTAAAGTTATTCTTGTGAGGTTGCGACATCATTTTTTGACTATCCAAGTATTGCGAACAATTAAAAATATGATTTACTTAGTTAAGTTCTCACATATTTTACCTTTTTTTTCAATTTAGATAGCACATAAAATTCAATAAAATGATTAAGTTACATTTTACACTTTCTAACCCCAAGGCTATAATATATATGCCCTATTTGGCTATTTTTTTCTTTTTAATTTATTCATCTCATAAAGCTTACGCTGTGTATAGCGTGGTACTCTGAAGATGTTAAAATCTTACGTCATTATAGAGCATTTCTTGGCTTTGTTTATAGCATGCCATCCCCCATAGGTGTGAAATGGTTAGGTCAACACACGTGAGCACGCGCTGACTTTGGATAGGGTAAGCCCATAGTTATGCAGACAGTTGAAAGACAAAGACGTGAAAAAGGTAGGCAATATACTTCATTTTTAGGCTATTAATATATTTTTTAAATTCTGACAACCACAGGGTTAGAAAGTGTTACTTGTAACTTAAAAATTTTATGAACAGTGTTTATAATTATAATTGTGACAGCTCCTCTGTTGTTCTAATTTCTTTAGATAATGTTAATGTAGTCCTTCTCTTCTATAATGTTTGCTGTATTTGTAGATATCCTTTTTGACAAAACTATACATTTTTTTGCACAACAAATAAAGACATTTGAAAGAATGAGTAAAAATTTTTAATACATTTCTTCAATTCTTCAATATATTAGGTTAGGGTTGTTTAACTTGGTAATGAGTAAAAATTTCTAATAAATGAGTGAAAATTTCTAATAAATTTCTTCAATATATTATAAGAAAATCCAACTCTTCTGCCACTTCCACTATCTGAAATAAATAAAAAGAATATGCATTTTATGCTGAGTTTTTATTGAGGTTAGATGCATTTAAAGAAGACTAAAAGTGAAAAGAAAAAAGTAACCAATACAATGAAATATCTACTTACTTCTTAAGATTTCTCCTCTCTGTTCTCACCCTATCCCCAATCCTTTTCTTGTAGTCAGTAGGATGTATTTTCTGAATTCTTTCCACTATTGCTTCACACTCTGGGGTGGTACTGAGGATGTCAAGGCAGGCACGACTTGTAATTTGTACAGAGTAGTCTACATACGAAGAAAAGAATAGGAATTATAATTGATATTGTCTTTTCCAATCAAAGTTTTTTAGAGACTTTGGACAAGGAAATTGTAGTAATTCAAACAGAAAAAATGCTTCTTACTGTCAATTAGACTCTTGCACAGTGCCTTAATGACCTCTCCCTCCTTTTGGGTGAAGAGCCTTCTTCGATGTTCAATTTCTCTTTCTTCTCTTTCTTCTTCGTTCTAGTGTAAATAAAATTATTTTTAAAAATATTTAATATTTACAGCAATTCTACAGAGCTTATGAAAAGAAATATTTAATAATATACCAATGCAGGTACATCAGGTTCTTCATCCACTTCCTGGATGATTGGTCCTTGGTTGTTACTGTCTTCTATTGTCATCACCTTATGAAATACGATATATATTTTAAACACGTTATACAATTTCTGCAATTGTCTTGAAATCTTCAACACATAAACAAACATTGTGAAAATGAAGTCATTAAATGTAGACCTCCTCATCTACATCCCTCATAACATGCTCAATCACTTTGACAATTTTCGTCCTCTTTCTTTTTACTGAGCATGTAGTAAGAGTCTTGAGTGGAGGGCCTGTGGTTCATCTGGTCTGCCAGTAGATCTCGAGCTCCCGGATATCTGGATCTCACCTATAAAAGACATCTATCTATTTATTTCTCTTTGGTTTTATATCTATTTTTCTATGTAGCTATTTATTTATGCCCCTAAATCTTTTTACCGATGTTGCTGTGGCCTTTCTCAACTGTGTTGCTGAAATTTGCTTGGATTGCTTGGCCGCTTTCCACAGAGACTTGATAGCCTTGTCTATAGTTGATGTGTTCAGGGCAGAGGGGAAATTTGTCTGGTATGGAAAGGTTAGGAAAAGTGGTGATGTTTCAACTTCAAGCTGGAAAGTAAAGCCTGGAAGAGTAGGCCGGATTTTGTTGCAAAAGATCATAAGGTATCTGAATATTTCCTTGTTGAAAACCATGGTCACAGGGGCCAGGTGACCTGTCTTGTGCACGGAGATCTGGATAAACATGGGAAAAGAAAAACATTGTCCAGAACATATAGGAATTAGAATCAACAATTTAAAGATTTAAACATATGGAAATAAACTTACAACAGCGACATGGCACTCCTCTTTCTGTTCCGCATTGAACACATGTCTCAGCTTCATGTTAAGAATGACCCCAACCCTCTGACCATTACTAATAAGGAGATTTAATATAAGGAAGTTCCTGGCAAGCAGGTAGTCCCCCTCCAGAACTTCCTCCCTGTCCCCGCCTCCTTATAGATGTCGGATTGTTCGAACGCCCTGATGTCACGTGGCTCAATCCTTCCCTCTGTAAGAATGATACATTTTAACTTATCTTATACATAAGTATATGAATAATAACTCCATACTTTTTGTGATTACTAGCAAAAAAGGCACAATCATCCTCTGTCCTCTTCTGGACCCTCCTTCTTTGTATGTCGACCTGGAGGGACCTGGCCCACCTCTTCAACTTCTCAATAATGGTTGAACAAATTGTGCTCTCAACCTCCCCATTGTCCCCCAGAAACTCGAAGAAGTCCTTGAGAGATCCTAAATAATAATAATAATAATAATAATAAAAATTCTTGGTTAATTGTTTAACAAAGTAGTATAATTTCTAAGTAGATTGTCTTTCGAATATAAGTATATGAAACTTTACTAATGTATGCTCTTATGGTGCCAGGAGCAAAGGTTTCTCTTGCTGGCTGGAGCCGTTTGTCCCCGATTGCTGCTGTATCAGTTATTGCATTCAGACTTCCACAGTTATCTAACTTGTTCCAAACTGTGAATACTTGTTGGCAGTGCTGCTCTGTCACCTTCTGTGGTCTGTTCTTTTCAAGACTCATCTGCCATTGCTTAAATTTTCTCTATAAAAATTCATATACATTTCTGTTAAAAATGTTTCAAGAAAAATATAAATTGAAGTTGCTTCTGGCACAGGGTTTACCCTTTCTCCATTCGCCCTGTTCCTCCTCTGTATCCTGGAGGTCTTCAGGGTTAGGGTTAGGGTCACTTTCTGGATTACTATAAAATGTAGAAATTTATTAATGTATCATACTTTATCATTCTATAAAACAATAAAAAGATTATGTAATGGCAAATACTCACCGACTTTCAAGTTTCTTGGCTTTAACCACTACCTGGTGTAGCTCTTCCCCCTAACCCGCTCATGAGCATATACAAGGTGGCTGTCAAGCCTCTTCACAACTGCCCCACAGCCAGGAATGGGGCACTGCTTAAGTCTAAAATATATCATAAAATACAAGAGGTATTGACATTTTGTTTTGAAACCAATGCTAAAATCCATGAATATTGATAAATGAATTATCTCAAATTCCTTACTTCTTCCTTGCTGTCTTCTGGCTTACTTTTGCCCCTTCTCTGGTATAGTTGTGGGCGGTCATAAGGTGGCGAACCAGATGAACTACCTGGATGCCACAATCCTGACACTCCTTCCGGGCTATTTTCCCACTACTTTGCTTTCTTGACACTGTTCTGGGTCTCTTCTTTCTCTCTTTCTCTGTTGAGGAAAAAACTTTTATTAGGTTATAATATGTTTCCCATACAGGCAACAGAATATTCAAAGCATTTATCATATTTACCCTTAGATTTCTCTAGAACCTTTCCTGGGGAAATTGGTTTGTGGAGGGAGGGTATCTGTTTTTCCTGTAAGGTAACCATTGTTTTAAATGACATTGAATGTAAACAAAATAAACTATTGATTTTCTTTAAAGAGAATTGATATAATTTTTTGTTTATTTTATACCTGATTTCCAGGCTTCTTGGTGATGAGGCTAGAGGAATTGGCACCCTAAGAAATTAAAAGGTAAAGTACAAGGGAAATAACACAAGAATCATCCAATCATTATATTGAATAAGAAAGCATTTGGCTTACCTCTTTCTGGTCACACCTCACCAAGGGTATGGTTAGAGTTTTTAATTTTCGCTATATCCTCCATTATATCATCTTCTTCTTCCTCCTCCTCGTCCGGTTTATAGTCAGGGTCATCCTCCCTTTCTATTTCTTCAATGACCTCAGGGTCTAACTCCATACACTGCTCCTCCTCCTCATCATGTTCTACCTGTAACATAAAAGTAAATACTGCAAGCATTTGTTTATTTATTATTTAATTACTAATTCTTGTAAACAAATGCTATATTTTTACCCTTTTTGTCAGTGTAATCTTCTTTTAGGGCGGTAGTTCTTGAGGTTGGGATAACTTCCTTTTATAGGGCGCATTTTTATTCGCATCAGATTTGGATTGTGGGGATTGACCTCGAAGCTGTCACTCTCCGGTAACTAATAAAAGATGAACTTTTATTGAAGTGTTTTTGTCTTAAACACAACATGCTAGAAACAAATAAATTTGGGAGAAAACAATACCTTAAAATCCGGGTTAATAGAACCTTCTTGAAGAAAAGATCCCGTTCCTCCTCTGTCAGATCTCTCTCTGAGTTTAAAACAACCTACAAAATATTTTTGTTAATTTGTATCATTTTAAATATTTATCATGTATATCATGTATAAAAGGTGTTGATATTCATAAACAGTCTATGTATAAAGCTTACTTCCTCATCTTCAGAGTGAGCCATTCTCCAAAACTTCACTTTTTATACACTTTCTACAATGAAAATTAGATCTTTACTTCTAAAAAATGTACTCTTGCATGTTTACATGTAACTTGAAAATTTGGTTTATTTCGGGCAATTAATAAGGCTACAAATGGCAATTATATATCCTTTCGTTTTTGTATAAAGTTCACGCATGCGCACCACTAGGGAGAGTTTACCTATATAGGTCACATGCTTTTTCAAATATACATTCCATTTGAAAATTCGGAATTAATTGGACAGAAAATAAGGTCACAATTAGCAATTTAGTAACTCCTCAATTATCCTCTGTATATGTTGCGCATGCGCATAACTGGCTTTACTTTATGACAAGTTTTAGTAGCTCTTACCTATATCTGTCAGCACACAAAATTTGGTATCAATAGGATGGAAAATAAGGACACAATTAACATTCTAAAAATTCCATTTATTTGAAAATAACTGGCGCATGCGCAGAAGCAGGTGACTTTTCACGAAGTGATTAATTACATATTGTATGCAGGTATTTATATTCTAAATTTGGGATCTGTGGGATCAAAAGTAAGGACCCTATTGACATTTTAAAATTCTCTATTATCCTCTATATATGATGCGCATGCGCATACCTGGCCTTACCTTTATGACACTGTTCAATAGCTCTTACGTATATCTTTCCACATGCAAAGTTTGAGAGTGATACTCTTATAAACATCAAAGTTATAGACAATTACATACTATCCAATCATATTATTCCTTACAATTCAAATCAAATATCACACAAAGCAAAATTCAAATGTTAAATGAGTCTGGTTTATGTCGTTTTCACCAGAAAAACTTATTAAAACCTCTTTCTTATAGTGCCCAAGACTGTACTTTTCATAAATACACATAATTTTTTGCTACAAAATACATATTAACTATGTTTTTAAGTAAATTTTAATGCTGTCTGCTAGTACATGTTTACCTCTTGAATCCAAAGGAAATGAAAGAAAGCTAAAACAGAGAAAAGGAAACAATTAAATGTGAAAAATCCGGAATAGTTTTATTTCTTTTATTTTAATGAAAATGATGAAAAAAAAACAGCAAAGCTTTTGCTTCTTTGCAGGATAATGAGAGCTGAATAACCAAATTGTAAGTTACCACCTGTACAGCGCATGTGCATGCTGATTCATGATTAAGTTACATTTTACACTCTCTAACCCCGGGGTTAGAAAGTGTAAATTGTAACTATATTGTTTTTTTTTTTTTATAATGTTAATACTCTATAATACTTTCATTGCCATAAAGTAGACAAGATTGATAGTAGAAGGTGAAGGTCAAAGTTCAAGGTTACAGGGATCAATTATATATAAATAGGGCAATCGAGTAGTCGCGACAAGTTGAAAACACTAAAGGCATTCATTTTTTGTCGCGACTTGAAAATTCGATAAACCAAGTGTTGCAAACAATTTAAAACTTGATGTATTTTGTACGTACAATTAGAAACATGTTATTTTGTGTTTATTCTGCACATATTCCTTATCTTAGGTATCAAACAGTCTGTCATTTCATATACATTCTATTACAACGTAATATATGGGATAAGTTGAACAAAGTATGACTTTATATGCTTTATTTTTCATTATAATGGCAAGTTATATCATTACAAAGTGTTTCTAAGCTTAAAAACATAATAATCTGCAAAAATTATAACAATTGTTCTAACCCCGGGGGTTAGAAAATGTAAAATGTAACTTAATACATAATGAGATATGCTAGATTTATTTTTAGAGAAAGATAGTATTTTGAGGCATAATATTATTCAAAATATTTCAATTATACATATGATTTCAATTAAAAATTTAATTTCTGTAATTAAAAACATGAGAAAATAGTCTGAATAAATGTGTAAAAAGTAACCTAATAGGTTCAGATCTCAGCTATAAATCAAGATATAACGCTAAAACACAGAGGGTTAGGAAGCTCAAAACAGAGTAAATTCGGGCTAAACTAATCAATAAAATCAAAGAGATCGATAATTTGGGGTTAAAAATAATTAAGTTACATTTGAAATGATTAAGTTACATTTTACACAATTAAGTAACATTTTACACTTAATTAAGTTACATTTTACACTTGGTCTTGATTAAGTTACAAAAAGTGTAAAATTATTACATTTTACACCTAGACTAGAACCCTAACCCTAACCCTAATTATAGTCTTATTTACACTTTTTGTAACTTAATCTTTGACCTAGCCTATGTTATTATCAACGTATATTAGGAATTATTTGAGGTGATAACGAGGGGTTATCAAAAGGTTCGTGAACTGAGGCGATAAAATAAGTACTATGTAGTCTGTGCTTTCAAAATTTATAAGGAACATAAAACAACAAAAAATAAAGAAATGTTGAAAAATTTAGCTTGATACGTTCATTATTTGCCAAATTATTATGAAATAAAAACGGCAATATATGATCACTGGGCGCTGTCGCCATTTAGTTTCATGACGTCCGACAACGTCATTGTTTTTTAATGTCCGATTCTTCTACCTCATACACTTATCCTGATGAGATTCCCTGCAGCTGAGTAAGACTTAAACACGTCTTGTTTATATGACTTTACAATGTCATGAACAGCTGCTTTCAATGCATATAATATTGTAAACAAGCATATTTTGATTTTTGGAGTGCAATATTTAGCACACATGATCAACGTCGTTTTTTGACGTGATTGACTTTTCACACCTTGACTACAAATAGACATTTACTGTTCATCCCTTTTCTCTTTGAATTAATTTTGGCATTAAAAACAAATACTCTGGATGCGTTTTATTTCTCTGTAGCCAGTTTAAACATTTCCTAGGCCTATACCTGTTTTTTCAGGGGAAAAACTTTATAGAATGTTGGAAAAGGAACCCCTCCCCCCTTTTGACGTCATTTTCAAGCCCTTAATTGTTTGGCACTCCATACAAAATTTACGATAAAATTTCATAGAACTTACAGAATAAGGTAAAAATTGCATATTTTACGGAACAATAGTGTCCAATCACACACTTGAATTAACGGGATTTTTGGATGTCAAATGTTCATAACAAAAGAGTATTTCTCAGTATCACTCAGGTCGAAAAAAAAACGTCATATTCGAGGTTGCGCCGCCTGGACATACCATTGCTTACAAAAACATTACTAATTTATTAAAAAATAAAATTTATGATTTGTGGTTTAGTCTATAGATAGAAAAGATGATGCTGACTAAATATTTTAAAATTCATTGATGTACCTAAAGCGGTTTTAATTTTATGGTGCTAGTCCACGAAATTTTTGATACCCCCTCGTATTAGGTAGTTCTGGCCCAAAATAACAAATTTATGTGGTTGTTACTATCTAACCCTAGGTTTAAAAACGTAACCCTAGGTGGTGAAAATTGAAGTGTAACATGTAACTTAATTGATTTGGGCTTGTATTTGCAGGGGATTAGGGCTTAACTAGGGAGCTAGGAAATAAATCTAACCCCTCAAAGGTTTATTTCTAACCGCCGCCTAACCCCCTGTAAGAAAAAAAACCTCGGTAAAAAACGGATAAAGAAATTCAAAATTTTGGGTATACCTAAATCCCAATATTGTTTAGGGTTTGAAGTGGTCAGCTTCTCTAAAGTCCTGAAAAACCGGCGGAATTTTATGATTTTTGGAAATGTTGTAGATTTTAGCTCTATCTTCAGCTTAGCTAACTTAAAATGGGTGAAAAAAACGTTTTTTGAAAATTATCCCTTACCCTAACTTTTTTCACCAAAATTTTCATTAAGGACATTGTCATGGTTACAAACACAAATCTTAGCGCTTAAGAAGTGACCTTTAAGGGCTATATATTGAGTATGGTTAAAAGACAAAAGTGTAAAATGTAACTTAATCTTTTTTTAATTTCCCTCTTTGGGCCCTCTTTTTTTATTAATCAACTTTAACTGGATATTGTAGAAAAAATTACTTTTATTTAAGATAAATAATCAAAATATAATGCCAAAATCTCTCAGTTATCTTTTATATGACCTCTGCTCAGATGTAAGTAGCATTTTGGTTGAAATTTTCTAAGTCCCATCAAATATACATTTTTCTTAAATTTCTTTAAGTACAGAGGATTTAAGAAGGATTAAGCTTGTTTTTTCTTCGCCTAAGTTAACCGTACAAATATAAAGCAAAAAATTTCAGGTTGATACGTAATCGACAAAATAAGGCCCAATCAGGAGTCGCAACATGTCAAAATCGCTAAAGGCCTTCTTAATTTGTTGCGACATGATTTTTCGACTAAGCGAGTGTTGCGAACAATTAAAAACATGTAAAATTTTGTTTATTCGATGCATTTCCTATTTTTTACACTTTCTAACCCCAAAGTGATATTTATATTTCCGTTTTTGGCTAATTTGTGCTTATTATTCAATTTATATTAGATATTAGAAAAAAATCAACCTTTATTTTATATAAATAACCTGAAATTAGAGAGAGTATTTGACAGCTTCCCTCGAAATGACCTCTGCTCAGAGGTAAGCAGCATTTAAGGTGAAATTTTCTAAGTCCCTACAGAAATACATTTTTCTTGTATTTCTTAAAAATACAGGGAATTTAACTAAGATTACGCTTGTTTTTTCTTCGTCTAAGTTAACCATACAAATATAAAGCAAAAAACTGAAGATTGATACGTAATCGACAAAAATAGGGACCAATCAGGAGTCGCGAAATCTTGAAATTACTTAAGGCCAACATTTTTTAATAAAATGATTTACGGGAGCGCCGACTGCAATTTTAGCTGAAACCAAGTAAAAATAAAAGTTCCTGTTGTTGATTTTATTTTTAAATTTCCCGCCGATCGTCCATGCAAGTGCACTAAGAAAATAAAATAATGTGCAAATAAGTCGGCAATTCTGATTGGCTGCATTATCGAAAGCCATTATTATCATCCAAGCAATTTATGTTTGTTATCAACTGTCTCGGAAGTGTATAAAACGTGCCAACATGGATGCAGAAATGTCAAATTTTACAAACGTTGAGAATACTTCGTCCTTATACACGATAGTTTTTCCAAGTCAACCATAGCTTACAGGAAAATCAATTAGAGTAAGTCCGATGACGAAGTTTAAAGTTGGAGTTAAATAGAAATTAAAGAAGTGATCAGCATAATTTTACAAGCGGATATGTTGACAGGACTGTCACTTTCGCGGTGGGTACCGTATACAGTAGTGCTCTTTTACAATTTTGATTCCTTTGATGAACGTGATAAAAGAATGGAAATCGAAAATAGACGTTCTAATTTTGTGAAAAATAAAATGTGACGTATCTAACTTGTAATGTATATCCAAGAAACAATTTCAAACTTGTAACATTTTAAAAAGATCATGTGCAGCACCGTACAGACTGGAAATTCATAAGCATTTTGTGTATGTTAAATAGTTTTAGAATAGATATAAACAGACACTGCAAACGAAACGGTATTTAATGTGTTAATACTTTCAAGCTTTCAGTGGTTTGTTAATATGCATAAACATATACTGTATTGTAAAATACAGGTTTAAATCATTATATTCTGGGTTTTATATTAAACTGAAATTCTCTTTATAACAATTTTTCATTTTTGATTTATTGGTTCATGATTTTTTCAGTACTTTGAGCATAGTGAGGTTCTCATTTTAAACTTTTTTCTTTGGTCATCTTGGTGTGGTCATGATGAATATTTTGATAAGTCCCCATTTCTCAAAAGGGTTTAATAGTCTACTTTAATTTTTGTGTTGCGGTTATCATATTTTAAGCTCCACACAGTATGTATGGCATTTTTATCGAATGATTGAAAATAAAAAAATCGGACACTTTTTCCAATTTTATTTTTATTTATCCCCCCCCCCCCCCGGACGCAATTTCAAGAAAAAAATTCCCGTAAATCATTTAATAAAAAAATGTTGGCCTAAGTGGCCCTTGTTTAGTTGCGACATGATTTTTCATCTAACCGAGTGTTGCGAAAATTCATTTATACTGTATTTATTAAAGAATACATGTAAATAAAATTAAAAAAAAGTTTGTTTCTTCTTTGCCTAAGTTAACTGTATAGGTATAAATAAAAATATTCAAGTTCAACAGAAATAAGGACAAATCAGGTGTCGCGACATGTCGAAATCACTAAATTCATTCATTTTTCAACTATCCAAGTATTGCGAACAATTAGAAATATGATATACTTTGTTAAGTTCTCACATACTATACCTTTTTAATTTAGATAGCACATAAAATTCAGAAAATGATTAAGTTCCTTTTACACTTTCTAACCCCAAGGCAAAATACATGCCCTTTTAGGCTATTTTTTTCTTTTTAATTCATTCATCCCATAAAGCTTTCGCTGTGTATAGCGTGGTCCTCTGAAGGTGTTAAAATCTTACGTCATTATAGAGCATTTGCAGGCTTTGTATATAGGATGCCATCCGCAGCAGGTGTGAAATGCTTAGGTCAACACTTTGAGCACGCGCTGACTTTGGATAGGGTAAGCGCATAGGAAAGACGAAGTCGTGAAAAAGGTTGGTAGAATACTTCATCCTGAGGCTATTAACATATTATTTAAATACTGACTACCACAGGGTTAGAAAGTGTTACTTGTAAGTAAATAATCTAATGAACAGTGTTTACAATTATAATTTGACAGCTCCTCTTTTGTTCTAATTTCTTTTGATAATGTCAATGTGGTCCTTCTCTTCTTCAATGTTTGCTGTATTTGTACATATCTTTTTTGTTTTTTGACGAACCTTTTAATTTTTTTTGGCAAAAATAAAACTTGAAAGAATGAGTAAGAATTTTAATAAATTTCTTCAATATATTATAACACGTATCGAAATTTTCATGTTCTTCAACAACTGCCAATATCTGAAATAAATAAAAAGAATATGCATTTTATTCTGAGTTTTTATTGAGGTTCGGGGCATTTAAAGAAAACTCAAAATGAAAAAAAAAATAACCAAGACAATGAACTATCTGCTTACTTCTTAATATTTCTTCTCTCCGTTCTAACCCTGTCCCCAATCCTTTTTCTGTAGTCGTTCGGATGGATTTTCTGGATTCTTTCAATGATGTTCATGCCCTCTGGGGTGGTATTGAGGATTTCGATACAGGCCTTGTTTTGTGATTGTTTTAAAGTAGTCTACATAAGAAAAAAAGAAAAGGAATTATAATTGATATTTTCATTTTCAATCAAAGTTCTTTTCAGAGACTTTGGAAAAGGAAATTGTAGTAACTTAGGAAAAAAAAATGCTTCTCACTATCAATCAGGCCTCTGCATAATCTTTTAATTTCCTCTCCCTCCTTTGGCGTAAACAGCCGTCTGTCATGCCCATGAACTCTTTCTTCTTCATTCTAGTGTAAATAAAATTATTTTTCAAAATATTTAATATTTACAGCAATTGCACTGAGCTTATGAAAAGAAATATTTAATAATATACCAATGCAGGGACATCAGGTCTGATTTCTTCTTCTACTTTTTCGATGACGGGTCCTTCGTTGTTGTCGTCTATTATCATCACCTAATGAAATACAAAATGTATTTTAAACAAGTTATAATTTCTGCAATTGTCTGGAAATCTTCAAATCATAAACAAATATTGTGAAAATGAAGTCATTAAATGTAGACCTCCTCATCGACATTCCTCATCACATGTTCGATGACTTTGACTATCTTTACTGCATCTTCCTTCTTTTTGCTCAGCATATAATAACTGTCTTGGGTCGAGGGCCTATGGTTCATTTGGTCGGCCAGCAGATCCCGTGCACCTGGATATTACAGCATACCCTCTGTTGCAAGACTGGTACCCAGGTGACCGACAGCCATGGCCACATTTAGCTGTGTAGCTTTTCGTCCCCTTGCAGATCTCCTCACTTCTTCGTAAAGCTTTTCTCGGTGACTGGTATAGTGACACGTCTTACATCGGATGGAAAGGATCCATGCCACGCCTCGTTTTTCCTCCCCATACTGATTCCAGTCCAGAAAACCGTCACAGTCTGGAAACTTATGTGAGTGTTCTTTAAATGCATGATTCCACAATTCAGCAGTCTCTTCTTGGTGAAGTACTTTGTGTAATTTTGAATTCGGGTCATCCGACACAGCTTCCATGTAAGAGTCTACAGGCTGGACTTCACATGGCCCGGGTCGCAAAATCTTCATCTCACTGCTTCTGCTCTTGGCATCTGTAACTGCAAACATTTCATTTTTTTGTGGCCGTACAATGTCGCTAAACTTTTCTTTACCTAGTCTTCTTATGGGAACTAGAAATTGGACTGGGCTGGTGGTCACTATATTCTTCTGGCCTTTGTTGTGAGGAATACTTTCTTTTTTGTATTGATGTTTATGCAACCATTTTGGTCCCCTTTTTTGGCATGATTATTATTTAACTGTACACTTTTAGACTTTTCCTAAGAATATGCTATTGTATGTGGTGCACATTTTTAAGTATTGTCAGGGTGTGCAATTAGCATCGCCCGACGCTCGGGGCTACCATTTTTTGGGGTCGGGCTAGTAGTTTCCTGCACGGAGGTAGCCCCTTGGGCTAGTAAAAATTAAAACTACCAATGTAAGACATGAAAATCACTGTCGGTATATTCACTCATATTTTGCTATTAAATTCCCAACCAACGAAAAATTTCCAGGGAGCATGCACCTATTGTTCGTAAATCTCCATAATCTTATCCATTTTGCAGTACTACCTGACTTATTTACTTCCAAAAACGATCGTTTTTTTTCTAACCCAAATTCCTCCATTCCTCTGTTTATGGTAAATACATGCAGATATCTCCTTAAATTATTTACCATCACTCAATCAACTGAAAGTTGTGTTATGTGGTTTAATATATAAAATATATTTCCAGTGTATTGAATGATTTAAGATGAAAAAAAAAGATTTTATGAGCTAGTGCAATACACAGAAAAAGGGAAAATAATTTATTTAAATGCATTTTTATTTTCTATCTTGATTATTAATTTATACATAATTCAATTTTACTAGTGAGAATTGAACTTATATTTTAAAAAGAATGACTTTAAAACCCTGATTTTTCAGCAATAAACTATTTTGTTTTCAATATATACCCCCTTCCCACAATTTGGCTAGTAACTTTTTACTTGGGGCTTGTAACTTTATTGCTGTTACTAGCCCGTGGGCTAGTACTTATTTTTTTTTTCAATTGCACACCCCTGATTGTAAACTTTTGTGTTACTTCTTTATTTTAAAGCTGCCTGGTCTTCTAAGAGAAACTTCATTTTTAGATTATTGATGGAAAAGCCTAATCACCCCCCAATTCTACAGAACCCCTTGTCTTAATCACCAGCCATTAATCAGTGATCACTGTTATCAAAGCTCCAAGGTACATTATTGAAGTCTCGTTTGACACCATTTTTTCCAGTCTATGACTTTGCTTTAGAATTAAGATTTTCAATTTTTTGCTTAAGAGCCATTCTCTGTAATGACTTGAACTTTTATATAGGAGCTGTGGCACGCATAGTCTCAGAATTTCTCCAGACTCTCTAAGATAAAAGTCTTTGATACTGTAAACTCAAATCAGGCAAAAATTGGTTGCTACGTGTCATGGTTACCATAGCAACATGTCCTAAAGTTTGAAAAATGGCATTTTTCAACATCTTCAGAGTCCCACAGTTAACGTTTGCAAACAAGTGGCAATGAGTGTTTCTGAAAGTTGAAGGCCTGGTGTCTTAAATGCATGATAAACATGTTTGGTAAATCATCTATACAATACGTTACTATGGAAACAAAGTATTCAAAAGTAATAATTTTGTTCATTTAATTTTATAAAGTCATACACTTAAGAATAAAAACAATTATAGGTTGAAATGCAAGCAAATAATAGAGAAGAGATCCTTGTAACATATACCAAGGACAAAATATGATATTTCTTATAGGTTGGCAATGGTTGCCATGGTTTTAATACCACGAAGGGATTTTAAATTTACTCTCTTAGTGTTTTAATCTTATCCTGTCTTTTTAAAAAGCATATTTCTATATAACTGATGATCAATTTTTAAAGGCCTTGGTATGACCCTAATTTTCATATTTCAAAAAATTCAGTTTTAATTCTTTAAATACTGCGTTGCTATTGAAATAAGGCGAAAAAACATGCATAAAAATCTGAAAAATACTCTGTTTCCTTGGATACGTACCGTTGTATGTAGATTCTCAAAACTTTAATGATTGATATATGTGAACAACTAACCTGACTTTCAATTTTGACTATCACCCAATCTCTAACTGAATGCAAAAAGCTGGCACATAGGGTCTAATACTGACAAAAAAATAACAAAATCGAACATTTTCCCTTCTTGGTAACCATAGCAACAGTGTTGTATTTTTCAACAACCTTTATCAATAAATGATACTCAACTTTAGTTCCACGAGATAAGTACTATTCAAGGTGATTCAAATAATATTTTTCTCGATTAAATGGTTAGTAAATTCCTAAAGCAGCCAAAAAAATATCACTTTAAACAACTAGTACGTTGTTTCCATGGTTACACTGCAAAGTAACAATTAATCTCAATTTTTCTTATGTTGTCGATGTTGCAAGGTCCTAAGGATGCATATGTGCCAGTCATGAATTTTATTGTTTTTTCCTTACGATAGTAGCATTAACCCAATCATAGCAACATATTTTGCATTGTGACACTGTGTTACCATGGCAACAATGAAAGTTATTTTTAGAATAATATTGCCAATACCTATTTACATGAGGTCAAATATTTTTCATTGTTTTTCTTACGTTGTTGATTGAGTTTGATCATGTAACATCTATCATTTGTGACTAAGAGCGTTTTTCAGCATTTTTCAGCATCTAAAATGTATTCCAAATGTACCCATGGTCACCACTTACTTAGAGATAAATTCTAAATAGTTTCTTTATAGCATAAGTGGCAACAAGGTGTCATGTTTTTGGGAGAATGGTTCGTTTGTTTTTCTTAGTCTTTATTAAGGCTTAATAAAGATTTAAAGTAGCTGAAAATCTCAATTTTTTCAACTTTTCTGGCTGTTACCATGGCAACCAAGACACATAGCAACGAAATTTTATTTGATATATGTTTCTGGTGTCAAGTTCTAATAATGGGCAAAGTCTCATCAAAATTGGTGACCATGCGTGGCAAAGTTTAAGTGGTTACAGAGAATCGCTATTAATTTCTTATAAATCAGTAAACTTCCTGTTTCTTAGCTTATTAGAGCTTATTAATTAAGAGTTGAAAAAAAACTTTCAAGCCTAGAACCCCAACTTTTCACCTTGCATTTTATTCCAAATTTTTTTTTCTCAATAATTCACTCATAAGTTGTTTTTTTTTCAAACTTTGAAATTAATATACTGTAGATGAATTTGTACAAAAAATTTAGCCTAAAATTCAACTAAAACTGTCCAAAAGGGACAAATACCCCCCGCTGGGTTTTTCAGAGAAGGTACCAAATCACTAATGTTTTCTAGATGTGAGAGGTGTTCACAATTTGCTTAAACATTTAGAGTGAAAATTTAATTACTCATTATATTTTTTTTAATGAATGAAACTAAGGTGCAGCCTAATAAAACATCAATACTAGTAATTACAGTGTTTTTTATTACATTGAAAAAATAGTTTGCAACTATCTTTCATCTTTATGAGACATGACACTCTGCAAATTGATTGTTGAAAAAAAATATCATAATTAATTATACAAAATCAAATTGATCTTAATACCTTTATATCAAACTCATTTTAAAAATAAAAGGCTGGTTCCGGTAACTATGTATTTTGACAGACATAAATTACAATTAAGAGACTTAGACAACAGAGACCTTTATTTCTTTCTGCCCAATTCCCAGGAGATATAGATAAGACCTGCTTGATCAGAGATGCCCTGACAGCTTCCCACACTGAACTCATTAATTAATCTTTAACTGGATGCATGTCCACTCATTACTCCCAAGGGACAAATGCATTTACGCTATCTGCTGTGTAATGTAAAAACTGTTTTTAATACTTTGTGATTTTTTTTTAGTTCTAATGAGTAGTTTTAAGCTGTAGTTCACATTTTGTACAGATGTTCTAGATTCTATGTCTCAAACATTAGACATGAACCCGAAATGACTAAGTCAATAAAAATGAAAAAAAAAAAATTGTAAAATGCAGAAAAATTATCAAATAATGTTGAAAATACCAGGTGCACATCTTCATATGGTAAATAATAAGTGTACAAATTTTCATACAAATCTATGCAATAGTCCCTGGGAACAGATCCAGACAAAACCCCATAATAAAAATGAAAAAAACACCTGTAAAATGCAAAAAAATTATCCAATCATGATGAAAATACCAGGTGCACACCTTCATATGGCAAAAAATAAGTGTACAATTTTTCAGAGAAATCCTTGCAACAGTTTCCATGAAATGATCCGGACAAAATCTCGTCTACAGACAGACAGACAGACAGACAGACGGACAAGCTGATTCCAATATACCCCCCCCCCCCTAAACTTCGTTTGCGGGGGGTATAATAATCTGTTAGGAAGAGTTATCTCTTAATTTTCATCCCTTAAGGGGATGAAGGACTCATGGTCACATGACTCTGTTTAACTACGTCATAGTCTCTGATAATATGACTCTGTTTAACTACGTCATAGTCTCTGATAATATAAGTGCAAAACGTGTTAAGCATCGGTTCTTGTGTAAATTTTTAACAATATTTTTTACTTTAATTATATAAAAAAAAGTTTTAATATTCTTTTAAACATGTACAAATTATGAAAAGATTGATCCACTCCACTGTTTCCCTAAACTGCGCGTCCAACAAGTCTATGACGTCATACACGATCTGTTAGTACAGCAAGATCATACTCGGTGAATACAGGGGCAGTATTATTATGTAAAAACAGGTCATAATCAGTATATGATGAAATATTTTTGAGAAACGGGGAACACAAAAATTATTTTCGCATGGCTGATGACAGAAATCTTATGCAGGTATATCTTATTTCGCTTATTTAGCTTACGTGTGACGTCATAATTGGTTTTTACCGTACTCGTGAAATCTAAACATGACACGTTTTTGTCATGCTTATGTCCTCTTTAACGATGTCCTGTGCAATATGGAGGCCAACTTCACCATTCGAAGTTTTTACTTTTCAATAATTTAAAGGATTTGCATTTCAATTATAGTTCTATATATAGAGAAAGACAATTTCTTTTTCTTTTTTTCATTTTCGGCAGCTTTTTTTTAGGCCTACAGTATTAATTTTGGACTCATGTACTAGGGATATCATATCTTAAGCAGAATTGAGCCACTGAATTAAAGGGAACTCTTTTTTTAGGTGCACATGATGCAACTTCCTAGATGGTGTGTAGGCTGTTTGTCAAAATGTGAAACCCACGTGTATTTTGGGGTAGATATGTTTACTCTCGATTTTCTTTCTTAAAAGCCGCAAAAGGCGTATTTTTTCTGATCTCAAATTTTTTCTCAGCATTAATTTTTATTTTCTCTTTCATGATTTATCTGCTGAGAGTCTAGTTAATTAATTTATTTAATTAAAGCTATATAAATACATGTAGTGAAATTATTTGCTTGTGCGGGACCTTATAGAACTGGGGAAATTCCTTAAATCTTAAGCGTTTGAAAGACTAAGATATAAACTACCATGGGCTTACTCGACTGGCAGTTCCTCCAGGGAGAATTAACGGAATTCCAAACGAGCGGATCGGAATCGCTGCTCTGGTACCGTTGGAACAGTTCCTGCCAGATAGGTGGTGCAGACGGAATCAAAATGGCGGAAAATCATCAAACGATATATCGCATACATTCTTGCTCCCGTTGCAATATGATATTCCCTTCGATGCAGAAAAAAGAACATTCGTTAAACTGGTCATTTAGACAATTTTCCGGTAAGCATAGATTTATTTTTGTTGACCGAAATAATGCAAAGTCAGTACAAATTGTACCGTTATAATGATATATGTATATATATATAAATAAATATATATATATATATATATATATATATATATATATATATATATATATATATATATACATTCAGAAGTAGTCAATTAGGGGGTTCAGCCCCCTCCCCCGTTTCTAATTGTTTTTCCACCTTCGACCAGCTGGCCAGTGAGGATTTCAACAGTTCAAGGCATCTCTGAAACTCCCACCTGACTACAATAAACACATGCACATGAATTAAATAAACTATATAAAGTTATTACATTTATGTAGTCTAATAAGTTAATCTTTTTTATGTTGCTACAGGTGCCTTTCCTGATATGACAATTGTTGGGACAGCAATCTGATTAAAATCAGCTGTTCTGATACGCTACCGCTCACGAACATCTGAATCAACTCGTTTGGAGGTCACGTCCGAACGACCTGAAAATCTAAATATTTAAAAACCAGGTCATGACCTTTTGGACCAATGAAAATGCACGTTTCTTAATCAGTATCGGGAGAAGACAGAAAATGGCGGCGGATTCGATTAAAAAAGTGTTAAAGTTGTTTAACATCACAAACATAAAGGAAGAGCAGAAACAGATCTTAAATTTGCTTTTAAAAGGAGAGGACTGCATAGCAGTATTGCCCACAGGTTACGGTAAATCATTGCCGTACCAGATGTTGATCCCTGTAAGAAGAGAAATGAACACCGACGACAACAGTAAAGTCATCGTATGCTCTCCATTAATTGCCTTAATGCGTGAGCAGTGCGAAAGGTTAAACAGTATCCCGGGCATAACGCTGTTTACAAAGGTTTGTTGACGGTTTTTAAACTTTAGTTAATGAGGGAACATTGAGCTATTTTCACTTTACTCTTTAGTACAACTGTACATGTACATGTAGATCTATATGAGACCCCAATCCTCCCCATAGCCCTAGGCCAAGTATGGTAATTTGTTCTGTCTGTGTTACAATCTCAAAACGTAAGTTATTTGATACCCCCAGGTGCATAAATTTGATGAACCATACTCCTTGACTTATGACATATTTAAATGATATCTACTGGGCCATGTTTTAAAACATAAAAATTATTTAATATGAGCAAGAACACAATGATGATCCATTTCAATTGCTCATGAAAACATAATTTTTACAAATAAAATGGAATTAAATTTTAATACAATTTAATAAATCATTTTTTTTTCTCTATAGGTGGCAGTCAGGATAATGACAAAATAGATACACGCAGCTTTGACTACCTGTTTGCCTCACCAGAATATCTTGTAGGTGATAAAACTTTCCGTACCAGACTAGAGAAATTTAATGTGTCCACTATAGTTGTGGATGAATTCCATACAATTTCAACCTGGTAAGCATAAACATTCTTATTATGCATGTATAAAAAAAAACTGAAATTTAAATTAAAGAACACCTATTATTAGAATGTTTTAAAACCAGACAATTAATTTCAAATTCAGAGTAAGTGAACATTCTTTAGAAATTGAAAATGGTAGACAGATTAACCAGAGATCGCACAAAATACAGGTAATATGTGTTTTAAATTTTAGGGGGAAGAGGAAGGCAAACAAGCATTTCGAAAATGGTTTTCACATATTGGAGAACTGCGGTCGATTCATCCAAAGGGATCTATTCTTGCTCTAAGTGCTACATGTACGAAAAAAATTTCGAAAAGAGTGTCAAAAATCCTTGAACTGCAAGCAGACACCACTGAAATCAGAATTTCGCCAAATAAAGAAAATTTCAAACTTGTAGTGAAAAAGATCCCGAACATAACTGAAATGGCTATGGTTTGGGTAATTGATGCATTGTGCGACAAAACTTTACCACGGACCATTCTCTACTGCAGTTCCATTAAGGATGCTTCCAACCTGTATTCCTACATTATTGCAGAACTTCCACAGTGTGCCGAGGTGCAGATGTTTCATTCAGAGACACCTGAGGACATCAAAACAGAAATTTTGAATGAACTTTCAGACGAAGAAAGCACAACAAGACTTGTGATAGCCACAAGTGCATTAGGCATGGGAGAAGACATACTTAAATATTCAAATGTCATCCTATATGGTGCCCCAAAAAGCATTGTTGACATTGTGCAGGAAATTGGGAGAGTGGGTCGTGATGGGATGGAAGCTGTAGCACTTTTGCTACACAATTCTTATCATCTGAGATCAGTTGATAGTGAGGTGAAGGACTTTTTCACAACAACAGAATGTAGACGTTTATCAATGTTGGCACCATTTCTATCAGAAGGTGAACTTTCAGAACAAAAGAAAAAGACAAGATCACATTCATGCTGTGATCTGTGTGCTGACAAATGTGACTGTGGATCTTGTGATTTGAATCCTTTGGAAAAACTTTTCAACGTTGATATTGAGGAATTAAGTGACTTTAGTGATCAGAATTCATCAGACACTGAATGCTATTATAGTTCTCGCGAGGAAGACAACCTTGACACTCATTTTTCCGATTAAGTACAAAGAATTGCTAAGATATGTGTTATGTATTAAATCAGGCTTGTAGAATGCAAAAGGGGGGGGGGTGTTACAATGAGTGTGAATGTACAAAGGAGAAGGCTCGGACACTTTCTTGAACTGTCTACAAGTTAAGGTGACAGTGAACACTGAACCAGAATAAAACAATAACTTTTGTACTGTTTCATTTTTGTGTTTACTTAATATATTTTCTACACTTAAGGACAAGAGTTACAGATAAACTTAAAAAATATATGTTTGTATTATTGAAAAAAAAAATTACCAAAAAAAGGTTTATTTTTCCTTCAAAGTACCTCAATAATTTCCAATAGTGATTTTTAAAAAAGCACTGGTAAAATAAAAAATTGGAACATTGTAAAAGACCTTAAAAAATTATACTATTTAGAGACAGATGATATGACCTTCATTTAAAACCAAAATCGATCTATGCATAATTTTTTGTGTGTGTAGCATGTGTCCTTAATATTCACCATTTTTTAATCATGCAGCTTTAGATACTAGTAATTGGAAAACCCTTTAGCTTTACAATATAGAAACAACAATCTGATAGATATCTCATCTTTATTTTACAATTTTGACTATTGTAACACAAAACTTATCATAATCTTTTTTTTTTTAGTTATTATTAAGAATTGTTCAAAAGGAAAAAGGTCCAAAATAAATTCTATTTTTTAAACAATTCTAAAAGTGTTTAACATTTCTTGAATCTGTACTCGAGAACTTGCATACATAAATATTGCATACATTATGGCTTCATATGAGATTTTGTAATTGTACACATTTCTAAAATAGATCTGTACATAAAAAAAAATTAATGGTTTATGGCCATAACGGATATATAAGGACCCTTTATACACCAATGAAACATATTTTTGGGACATTGAGAAATCTTTGTTGTATAAATAGTCATTTATACCAAGGAAAAAATTATCAAAAATGAAAGTATTGATTAATACAAATTTCTAATGCTTATGTAATACATGTAAAATATGGTATCCTTATAAAAATTACATATAAAACTTTAAAGAATTGCAATTAAGTCAGAATGAATGGATAACTCCCAAGATGTTTATGGATAACAAAATAAAGTATATAGAATATCATGTATCATTACACAAAAAAACTGTTTCTCGTTTTATAGCATAGTGTGGTCACATAATCTACTGAAAGTACTGTATATAGGGAAATTTTCACCCCAGTTTTATTTTCGCCCCTTTCGCCCTAGACACAAGTGGGCAAATTTAAGAAGGGACGAATTCAAAGAAAAAGTATAACTGTGAATGGGGGAAATTAAAACGGGGCAAAATTGTTAGCAAGTGTGAAAAGGCGAAAATAACACGGGGCGAAAATATCCCAGTAAGTTGTACCTAAACAGTTTTGTTTCTCAAACGATGGAATGCAACAAGAGGTGTGTGTCTATGTACACGAGTAGCAAACCCTTTAAAACAATCATCAAATATGTTTTTGTTTGTACACAAAGACTTGCATTTTAACTTCCTTCCATCTACAAATGAAAATGCATTAATGTCTTGTAATTCAATCAAAATTTTTTGCACATCTTGTTCGTAAGATGGAAGATTGTGAAATCCTTTTCTGGCCGCAACACTACAAAATGTATCAAAATGCTTTACAAAATTTACAATGTGAGGAAACTCTTTTGAGTGTCGCAGGATACTCTCTTTTGTTTGGTAACCAGAACAAACAATTTTACTGTCCCTGTTTAATAACTCGACATATTCATCTAGGGCAATGTTATTGTTTTTCCCGCCTTGTAAGTTTACACACCTATTGGCAATAAGCCTTTCCTTTTGTTCATTATCCAATATACCTTCTGTTAAAGAAAAGATGGATTGATCCAATAGCATACTTAGTTTTGTTTGTTTTAACATAGATTGGTAGCTCATATTTTGCTGACCTCACACTACGGTGTCCATCAGCCATGTCAACTGCTGAGTCTAAATTCTTGTGAAGCATAGCAAGTTTAAATAGCAGTTGACAATAACTTCCCACTTCATCTTTCACTTTTTCAATTGATTTTTTTGTCTCAGGTGTTTTTGCTCCATGAATTTTTTCTTCATGCACTTTCAGAGAACCAACACATGTGTATGATTTTGGACAGAAATGGCAATGTACTCTTCCATTTTCAAGATTGGAAAGATAATAATTTTCAGGATGAGCAATGTCTGTTATGATATCTCAAAGGTCTCTCATAATGTCTGTTTGTGACCCAAAGAAGTATTCTTGCAAAATCTCCTGACATATTCCATTCAGCCAACCAATCTTTTCATCAGATGAGAAGTTTTGAAAGTTATCTGGCATTGGAATTTCTTCATCAGCAGTCTTGTCAAACTTTTGGAAAAACAAGAGACAGCACATTGCATCCAAAATGGTATAGTAGAGAAATTTGTATGGCCGATAAGCATTTCTAACTTCTCCCTTTACATTTGTGGAATTTAATAAATTTCTAAAGTAGTAAGCAGTCCCCCTATCACCTCCTGACCCTGTGCTATAGGTGAGTTTGCAGATTGCCTGAATGAAAATGAAAACTGATTAAGTAACTTTAAAAACAACATAGAACTTAACTTGTTTCAGTGATGCAGATCTCCCAAAAATTGATTGGGACAGTCTCTGTTAATATATCTGATACAAAAAAAAAATGAAGGCCTACATTAAAGCAGATAGATTGTACATTTACACTTTCAATATTCAGTTCTGAATGGTAGGCAATCATAAAACATAAAAGCAAGTTTTTGTAACACCTTTAAAAATTGTCTATAGATAGAAATCTACAATTTAAACACAGTTTACTATTATTTAGTCTCAAATCTGTAAAAGGTCAGACCCACATTATCATGCTTCAATTAATGCTTGAGTCAATAAATGTTTAATAATCTTGTAATGTACAGTAGCAAGTACATGTACCTCCAAGAAATTCACGAGACGGTGAAAATCTTCTATTTTAGAGATAAATCCTTCAAGTCTTGATTCAGCTGTCTCCCCATTCAGAACGGATTGTTGCGCACCTTGTACACGTTCATCTGTTAGTCTATCACCTTAAGAAGAAAATAGTTCATCAAATTTCCCTGTAATATCACAATCTTGGTCTAGTAAAACTTTCAAATTATGCAAGTAGTTTAACAATTCAATAAAACAAAATTTCATTAATAAAATTACAGTGTTTTTCAAAAATTTTATAGGAAATATGAAAACATATGTCTTACCACCAAAAAAAAAACAGATTCTAATATTTCACCATTTTGGAATGGAACATATTTAGATTGCATATCCCTAAGTAGCTGTATCATATCAGCTGTTTTTGTTTCATTGGTGTCAAATAATCCTAATGGATACTGAAAATAGAAGTTAGAACAATATACAAATTATCCATGATGATGTACATTCCTTTATAAAAAGTATCATCAAAAATAGTACCTGTTTTGTTTTTTCTCCTGCTTGTGCACTATACTGATGGGTGAGATGTACACGATAAATTTTTTCAAATTCTACTTTCATCTGAGGAACATTCTGGATCACTGAGCTCGCAAAGAGGAAAATCAGTTCATCCATTAACATACCCTGCTCCTCGATCGACGGAATAAATTTCTCTTTATCTATTGATGTGTCTGTTTCCTGGTCTTCTCCATTTCCCATGGGTGCACAAGTAGGGATTATCCTATCTACCACCACAACTATATTGAACAGGTGAAGAGATAAAGTTTTCTGTTGCGATGTCCTGAAAATAAGACATGGTATTAAAAAAATGTTGACGTAGTCTGAAAAACCTTCACCCAATGCCTGTATTCTTTCCAGGTGTCACCTATAGTGACAAAAACTACTGAAAGGAACACCTGTTGTGGCTTTTCTGTGTAAATTTAACAAAAATATTAATTAAAGAATACTTAAAGTTAAGAACATCTAATACCTAAAGGCTGGGATAATGTTCTTGTCCCAGTTGTCTCCAACCAACTGGTACTTCACATGCCCTCCCTCAGCCCATTCCTTCCTTAACTGAATAATTTCTTCATCCAGTTTATCAATCCAGGATGCTAATTTGTTGTGTACAGATCCAGGGCTGACACAAAGACCAATTTTGGCTAGCCTTTGGATATCCTAGAAGGAAATGACATATATTGGTGGCATTGCATAAAAGAAATAATTTAATAGTTCATGCTTGATTCAGTTAATATCATTATTGTCACAGTAAAACATGATTATAGCAAACAACCTTATAATGAATTCACAGCCCAGTGATTTCCGTTGTTTTTAAACTTTTTGTGAACTAACCGATATAATAATTTATGTTTATAGCAAATCAAAATTGTTTGTCTCTGGTGCTTTGCTGTATTATCAAATATATTATCCTTTGGGTACATCCACCATGGACAAGCATAAATGCAATGCAGTAATGCAGCCAAGACATTTCCTGACTACGACCATGCCATCCAGTTGCAACTGTGTGTAAAATGTGCATGAATTTCTTTTCTGTTGGTGCTACTGGTACATCACATACAACTGCAATGATCACTTTCAAAACATTGGGGGCTCTAAGTTCCAATTCCTTATGAAATTTATCCCATGTGAAAGACATCAAGCTGTCATGGTCCTTTTTCTGTAAGATTGACCCTGAATTCCTTCTGCAAATTTCTTTGGACTCTGTACAACCTTAGCTGCTGCAGTCGCAACATCATCTGGGTTGGAGAGGGTCAGCACTTCCAGCACAGTTTTTTCAACATTAAGTGATTTAAAAATAGCTTTGCATAATTTCTGATGAATCTCATTCACAATTAGGGCTGTCCTCTTTCCACTTGGATAGGATATTGTCATCTAATTTATCCAAGAAAAGCAGTTTACATTAAATGTGTACACAACATATATGCATGCAAAAATCAATGCATTAACAGTTTTGATTACTTACAAAATCAATCATTACTGAACTGAACATTATAGATCATGATAAATATTTTTATATGTAAAATTATATTTGAAAAATAAGAAATATTTGAAGCTAGTGTGGCCATTCTTAATGATAAATGTCAGAAACACAAAAGTTTTTTTAAAAAATTTTGAATTAAATAAGTACATGTAACTGTCAGAATAGATATATGTGGTTGCGCAGTTGGCCAGTTTCCCTTATGAAACATGCCAAATATGCCTTGCATGAAGTATATGAATGTACCAACCTTGTTAGAATTATTTTACAAGATTATCCAGACTTGAATTTATAACATAATTTTTGTTGGTAATTCATTAGAACTGCTTAACTTTAGGAGAGAATGGTAGATTTTCATGCTCCCAAGATCTTCAATTTGAAATGCTTTAACAACATGTAATCAGGTAAATAAATATGTATAATTATATATTAATGTAATTACCTGATCCTCTTCCAGTGTGGTCATCTGAACCAAATATTAAAAATAAATGAACCTGAAATTTTGAAGATAACAAGTATAGCATGCAAAACAATAAATATTAACATGATTTAACAACAGTAACAAAAAATATATGAAATAGTTAAAAAAATCAAGTGAAGTGTAACAGGGAGGAAACTATGTCTGTCAGACTGTAACTGGGGCCTTATTTTAACAAGTGAATTATCACTTATAGTTTTTATAGTATTTGTCAATTCATACTATTGCCTGTTACACTTGCACATCTTTTAAACTACTTGGAAACAGTAATAGAAAACAATTCATATAAATTGAGGAACACTGTAGAACAATATGATCAGATGTGTGACATCAATTGATATATAGGTCTAAATTTTTCACTGTTCATTGGACAAAACAAAATGTTACTGAAGTCTCACATCTAATGTCGCCCATCTAATGTGAATTTTAATAATCATGATCAAGACGTAACCGTATGATCATATTGTTACCTAAATTGTAAAGAAAATGATTGAATACCAAAAAAGTGTGTAACGTAAAGGATAAAAATTCAATGTACAGCATATCTCTACTTCTCCTTGTAAGGTTGTATGAGTTTCACTAGGCCTATTGGTGAAGGAAGTTCCGAGTGATCTCCGGACTGGTGGCTTTACTTGCTTGGCGACAGGTAGTCCTCCTCTATTTGTAAGGTCAGAGAAGGGTAGAATACTGATGGGCTGAACACAAGTAATTGGTAGGAGGGAGGCCACTTTCTTGGTCGGTTGCCGAATAATAGGGCTACGTAACATTCTTTTAGTTATCACCGAACGTTTCGGTGACGGAAGAGAAAGTAAAAAATTCTCTTTTACGTTCTCTGCTGAGTATTTTAATTTACATTTCAGTTCGGATACTTCTTTTTCCATTTTACTGAGCCTCTCAACGGTCCGGAAACACTTCTGACATACACCTGTTTCACAACAGGATCACAGACCTCAACCCCAAGCGAACTATTGATAATTTTTTTTCGTTCTTCTGTTAATTTAAACTTTTTATCGAAAAACTTCTGTGTAATCTCTTTCCCATTTGAGTCTATAAACGTGTGAATAAAAGAAAATCCACATATAATGCATATATTCCCCAGACTTAACGTTTTTCTGGGAGTAGCCATGCCACTCGACTGAGCAGCCATCTTTGTTATCGTAAACATTAACGCGAAGAATCATGGGAAATCTTCCATTAGACGAATCTCGCCAGCGGCAATTTGATTGGCTTGTGGAAAGGTCGTTCGGACGTGACCTCCAAACGAGTTGATTCAGATGTTCGTAAGCGGTAGCGTATCAGAACAGCTGATTTTAATCAGATTGGTTGGGACAGAGTCCTCGGATGAAGTGAACAAAACGCCTCATATGAAGAGGAGGAGTCTTGTTCAATGTGAAGAGTGCCAACTGTTCTTCTCGGACATGGGCATTTTTGCTGTAAGAATGGTAAGTATGACTGAGAATGACTTTTAAATGAGATCTTTTTATGCACTGTTCTCGGTTAAAATTCAAAACTTTGACAGGCTTTCTTTTCAATTTTTTTTTAATTCAAGTTTTGCCCATTTATGTTAAAAAGTCAATGAATTTTTTAAGTTTTCCAAGACAATGAAAGACAATCATACTAAAGGCATTTTTAGTCTATTAAGGGGTTTATTTCCTTATCGAATTGTTTAATCAGACTACCAACTGAAATAAAATTGAAGTCAAAGATCTGTCATGTTTATGATACGGAGATTTTCAAATTTACCCTTTCATACAGTTCCTTAGCATAGTGAAACTTGTACCTTTAAGATAATTATGATCATAAATGTTAAAGGGCCTGTCACATCTGAAATCACTGATGTACAGGGAGAAACCGATGACTAACCCGATATTCCTGCCACTACAGAAAATAGAGAGGGGGATGGGTTTTGGTCTAAATCCCCAACACTCTTGCTACTAAAAGAGTATAAGAACCATAAAAATGCCCTTGAAACTGGTGTAGACTGAGAAAAGTAGCTCAGTGGTCAAAACTCTCAGGGAAGCTGAGAGAACAAGGTTATAGATAGTCGGAGATGCAAGTGAGTGGCCGGTGGAAGACCCTTGTTTGCTTGTACAAAAAGACCAAGGACCATAATGGCAAGCCTGATGTGTAGAGAAAATATGGGAATTGTAAAATTTTATCATCAATTATCATTGAGAAATGCATTTTTTTTCATTGATAGCACAAAATAGTATGTGTATTCATTTTTCAGGAAATGTCAAGAAGGACTTTCCATTCTTCTATAAAATGGAGGATATCCTTGGCAAAGACTATGCAGTTACTCCAATGTGTCTTCTGTCTAGTGCTTCAACATCAACAGATAAAACTTCTGAAGAAATCCAACCCACTCCTTGTAAGAGAAAGCATGAATCAGATTCCGATGTAGAGAATAGTACAGCTTCATCATCATGTACAAGTCAAAAGAAAAAGCAACAAACACAGTCATCAGAAGTTATTGAGTTTTTAAGCACATGTGAGCAGAAACAAGAGGAGAGATACAAGAAGGAAATGGAGCAGTGAGAAAAAATGCACACTGAAAAAATGGCAATGTTTAATGCCCTTATTGAAACAATGAAAAAGTACATTATTATCAATATTTCAATTCTTACATTTCCTGACGAAATTAAAAAAAAAAAAGCGGATGTGTCACAAAAATTTTCTTTGTGCATAAAACTAGTGTTTGTTGATGCTAGACTTTAAAATGTATATTTAAAGATAATTTATCTCTTTAAATTGAATTTTTGTATTTACAGATGACTTGGATGTGCCATTTCGAGAGTCTACAATTTGTTAAGAGAAATGAAATATATGGAGATAACGTACAGTATTCAAGCTCAAAAGTCCATTAAACATATGGATTGTGTTATCTTGGATTGTAGCCATCTGTACTGCTACTCCGAATGTGCCAATCAAATAAAGGAATATTCCATCTGTTGAGGAAAGCTGTCAAAATTTTTAAAGCATAGATATATACCAAGAGAAATATTTGCTCTGTAATTCATTTTTTGTCTAATTCAATGAAACTATGTTCTTAAACTAAGCCATACAAAGGCATTGAAATTTAAGGAGGCTGGGGGGTCAACAAATTAACCATCAGATATAACTTAATTTTTTAGATATATCTTAAGCTGTCAACTATCATTTGGCAAACAAAAATTTCATACATTTTAGTTTTAAAATTTGATCATTTTTGTATATTTTTATATGGAGCTCTTCTTCTAAAGGAGATCAGTATAGTGTGAAAATGGCCAAAACCACCCAGCCCTCTTAATGTTGGAATTACTATCATATATGAATTTTTATACACCCATCTCGCCATATAACGCTGTCCACATCTTGATATGTTTTAGGATAGGCTCTTAAAGTTGATAATATGTTGTGACATTAATTTTTTTCTTAAGATTGTGCAAGTATGACTGTCCATTATCCAAAGGAAACTTGCCTTCATTTCTTTTATCATATTGTGAATGCTTATGTATGACAGGTGTACTTTTGTGTACATATTGTTCCTGATTCTAGTCAAATAAACTCAAAAAGGTCTGAATTCTTGTCATTTTATTTAACTTATTAAGGGAAGATTTCACAATATTTGACAAGATTGCAATTTCTATCAATCAGTGTTGCTCTTAAGGCTGGGAACCACTCCATGGAGTTTTTTGTTTTAGCATACTTTACCATACATTGTACTTAAATACCTGTTATTTTGTGAAATTTAAAAAAAGTGAATCACTGCATTTCCCGAGAGAAATATTTTTTTTTGATATTTAAAGGTTAAATAACAAAGATTTGATATATTAAGTTTTCAATAGTTTGGTACATTTTGCAATCTACTCAATTGATCTCAGAGTTGTTCTGGATTTTTTTTAAAATACTAGTTGATTTTTTGTTTTGAAAAAAAAAAAGTGAAATAATAATTGGTGCTTTTTTGAAAAATAAAACTGAAATCATTATTGGTATTTCTTATTATTTGATGAAATCCAACAACTTAAAATGAATACATTGAATTTATTGTCAGAAAGATTTGCATATTTCAATAAGTAGCAGTATTCAAGGTCATACTTTTAACGTGGCAAATTGCAAGTAATTATAGCACGATTTACAACTCCTTCATTTTATTTGCATTTCTCTGTACAAACAAAATCGGGTTTTGCAATCTGTTATTGTCAAGTCAACCTCTACGAATTCTTCAATAGAGTCGGAATTCAAAAAACAAATGTTGTGAAATACACAGCCTAACAATTTTCAATGCAGTTTCCACTTCAGCATTGACTAAATACTGCAGCCTCTTCAATCTTCCCTTTAACAGACCAAAGGATCTTTCAATTGTAACCCTATTAGTAGATAACAACCGATTGAAGTGTTTTTCATCCGGAGTTAAATGGCCATTGTTTCTATAGGGAGTCAGTAACCATCTTTGAATGTGATAGGCTCCATCTGCAACAATATAGCCTTAACCACATTGACTTAAACCAGTTTTCCAAAGATCAGATTTTCGCAGTATTCTCGCATCATGGCATCTTCCAAGAAAGCCAACAAAGCAATGCTTAAATGTCATGTTTTCTCTTCAAACACCTTGTTATTGAAATCCTTTGCCATTTACGTAAGAAACAGCACTTTCTTTTGGGGCACAAATTGGAATGTGGGTCCCATCAAGACATCCAATAAAACCATTCTTCCTTTCAAAATAGATATTTCATTTTGTTCATTTTGATCTGGCCACTTAATAAGTTTTTACATCAAGTGCTCAAGTGTTCCATCTTCAATTTTATTCAGCATCTTCAGAACAGTTGACTCGGACACACCGAATCTGCCTGCAATTCTGTGAACTGTGTCCTGTGAGCCAAGATACCAAAGAGTCATAAGTAGTTGTTTCTTTACTGTGAGTGGTTCTCTTCCCCGATGATGTAAATCCACCTTTAAGCTGGGCATGTCTACAAAGTATCTTACAAATACCCCAAAAAGTCTATAAATTTTTTTTCTAAAATCCTCAGGTCCGTAGTTTCCAACGACATTGTCGACATAGCCCCTCAGCCTTCAAATGAATTATTTCGATATAATACACGTATGTACATTGTGCTATACAGTTTATTTATTATACCTGTATAAAGCATCCATAACCATGCACATCAATACACATTTTTCACTAATCCTTACAAACATCATTTAATTATGGGTGTGAAAACTTTTTTGATCGAAATCCATCTTTTTTTTCAAATGCATATTTACGTTGTTGCTAATAAAGCACCATGTACAATAATATTTGCAAAATTTCCATGGGAACTGCTGCTACCATCATCCAACACTTCCAAACACATCCCTACTGTCGCCATGTTTCAACTCTGTTTTATTCTATTCGTGGAACAGTTGGAATGGTCGAGACTGCGTTCAGAGCGATTCCGGAACTGTAGATTCACACTGGCTACATATACGGATTAAACCAGATTCAACACTCGTCATTGAAGACAACATGTATTTATTGAACCGGAACTAAGAACAAAGACAAGGGTGATATCTCAACATAAAATTAGACATAGAGAAATAGAGTTATCTTTCTTACATGAAACAATTATACAAACACTACCCAGTCGAGTACTTCCCATGTGATAGTGACTGAGTAAACTACGAGTCTCAAGACTTGTAAAGTTGTTCAGTGGAGTGAATGTCATTGTGACTGTTTTTTTCGTACTGGCCACCATTATGTTTGAGTTTTTGTACGTCGTCAAAACTTCTGACAGTTTGTTTTTTTTTCGGCTAGTGTTTTAACGAGTATATTCCCTAAGCATGGTCTATCGCGTTGTCTTTCATGAGTTTTCTGGCATGAAAAAGAGTTTCTGTGCCTTTCCTTGTTAATGCTTCATTTATAAAGATTTTGTAGGTTCATTTTTGTTGAATGACTTAAAGTTATTTTTCTTTGAATAAATGACTGCCAGATCTCTATATGAAAAGAATTTCACAACGATATCACTCCCATAGCGCTTTAAAATCAATTTTTAAAATTGATTCACATATACTGTAATTAATTAACTTGAATAAATTCTCAATCCATCTTTATTTTGAGAAAAAAAGGAATGACAAAATATTTGCAAAATCCCAGACATTGTCTGAAATGTAAGGTGAGGGGACGTTGAATGTTGCCTTGGTCTCCACGATTGTTATCGTTTTTAAGTGGTCTGCCCAACCTGTGGGATCTGCTGATGCGATCGAGACCTATCTTTGCGTCTTGTGTGTCAAGAACATACTTGTTAATTACATTCAGGATAATTTGGTCTTATTTTCGTCTGCATTCTCGAGGATTACCGTAAACTTCAGACAGTACCGCCTGGAATATTGTTCCATATCGTCCATCCGTAGGGTAAGATTTTCAACCTGTGACTCAAGTTGAGTCTCCTTTTCTACGAGGGTCTCTGATATTGTTTTCCTTACTGAGTATAACTTCTACATCCTTCTTTGTAGCTATTTCATCTTTAGAGATACTATCCAAGGGAAAGTTACGTTTGTTTTTTCCTTCATTGTGATCATGGCTGGTCGCGTCGCTACATGTAGTTGCCATTAGGGAAGTGTCATTGACTACTGTAACTAGACTCTATTTCAGACCGTGACTTTTTTGAGCAAGTTTAATAAAATACTCACTCGAGTATTTATTTGAGGTAGAATAAGATTTTTTTTATTCCTGGGCATACTGGAGCATTACACATGCAAACATAATGTTACTGAATGGCCGATGATTACTACTCACAAAGTTATGCTACCGAGCCACCTTTATTTTTCTCAATAATTAACTGGATAGATCACATTTCTTTTGATTACTCACTGTACGGTATCTTCAGCAAACATCCTAGAAACATTTCAGTCACTTGTGATTTTTTTTTCAAAATTCAATAATAAAGTTTAATTTTCCGGAGCTTCCCAGAACGCGGGTGGCGTTGTAGCGACCTTGACCATATCGGTATTACTACCCAGCCCACGGTGACCTATAATAAACATTCTCATATAAATGTAATGAAATTTGAAAATTTAATTAATGTATTAGCAAATATAAATCTATGGACAAAAAGCTCAAATTAAGGAGTGAAGCCATTTAAATAAGTGGATACTGCAGAATATGGTAAACAGCTCTGTGATAGCTACCAGTACTGTTCAAACGAACAAAAACCGGTTTGATTTTTTCTTGTTTTTCTTTTGTTCAAATGTAGGTCCAACTCTAGGTTCAAAATATGGAAAAGTTACGGCCAAATTAAGTAAGCGTCTAAGGTCAAGATCAAAAGGTCTAAATTTTTAGTACCTAAGGGCAAGTCATGTCACAAGGAATATATATTTTAAATATGAAAATCCTAGCTTCGAACATAATTCAAGGCAATTCAAAAACTTGAGACTAAAGTTGTTTTTTTTCTTAAGTCGGTGAAGATTGTTGATACCCAAAATGAATAACTTTAATATATGCTTTTTTTGTTCTGCTTCAATAATTTTTAACGAAAATATGTGGATAAACAAGGCTTATTTAAAGATTCAATCTTGAGGGGAAAAAACTCGGATTTTTCTCAAATCACTTTCTTGACATAATTTGTTTTGTTATATATGTTTATGCAATTTCAATTTCATATATGTGTATGTATACTTGATGAAAAAAACAATGTATTTAATCTTTCAAACTAAAACCAGAAGTCTCTGACGAGACTGTAGCTCTACTGGTTGTACTTATAAAGGAAGATAAAAGTAGCACTTGGACTTGAAACTTTGCAACAGCAATAAATAGAATAATGATCCTTGGTTTAGTCTCTTTTTGTGGCAAGATTTATTATTATATCAGACTAAACTGTAGGAGGAGTAGCCTTTTAAAACAATTTTTACAGAAATTTCGATTAAAATAACCATGGCAACATCATTCAACAAAATCAAAAAACAATGACACCAATTATGTATCTCAGTGTAGTCTACTTGTGTGTCACGTTATACTGAAATCAGACAAAAAGTGTAGGAGGAGTAACGTTTTGAAAGTATTTGAAGAAAATTTCTATTTTTAGTAACCATGGCAACACTGTTCATCGAAATCCAAAACTGGTACAATTATGTATCTTAGTGTAGTTTACTTGTGTGCTAAGTAATACTAAAATCAGACCAAAACTGTAGGAGGAGTAGCATTTTGAAGGTATTTCAAGGAAATTTCTATTTTTAGTAACCATGGCAACAATGTTCATCGAATCAAAAATCGATATAAAGAATTATGTAACTTAGTGTAGTCTACTTGTTTGCCGAGTTATATTGAAATTGGACCAAAACTGTAGGAGGAGTAGCGCTTTGAGAGTATTTCACAGAAGTTTCTATTTTTAGTAACATTGGCAACACAATTCATTAAAATCAAAAACCGATACACAGTATTATGTATCTTAGAGTAGTCTACTTATGTGCCAAGTTATATTGAAATCAGACCAAAACTGTAGGAGGAGTAGCATTTTGAAAATTGTTTACAGACGGACGGACAAACAGACAGACGGACGACGGACGCCTTACTAACGCATAAGCTCTTCTTGTCTCTGACCAGTAGAGCTAAAAAGGAAAGTCAATAAAAAAGTCACTGCCTGCTTATCCTTATATATTTTGGCATGTTACTGGAAACACAATTTTTTTTAATTGACCAAAGCTAAACAAGTCACAAAAAGTAATTTTTTTGTCAGATTTATTAAATATGAAATAATTTTTGAATGTGGTAACATTTCTGAATTGAGACTGTCCTATTTCACAGATTAAGTATATATCAAACTATATAGTCCATAAAAAAGTTAATAATTATTTTTGTTTGCAGGAAAATAATTACTTTATGTTTATAATGAATACTCGATCTCGGCCATTCACTGCAACAGTGACGAAATCTAATTTGAAGGAGCCTGACAGGATACCATGAAGGTCAAGATCACAAAAATCCATAACATCATTGAACTCTGTTTTAGATCATAACATTTGTGAATGTCCAGACATCAGGGAAAATGCTTATGAGAGAGAACATAGTAGAAATATGGAAGATGAGAAGACAGTTCAGCTTGTTCGCAGACCAGCCAGAAACACAACCACCAACAAGGAGTGGGGAGCTACAAAGAGCCAGGAGAGAATACGAGTGCAACAGAAAAATCAGATAACAGCTTTTCAAAAAGTCGGGTATACTGATCTTTTGTATATCTTGGTATTGTGAAATTATGCACCTAAATAAATGAAGAAAAATGATGGAACACGATAGTCTATACCTCAACTTATAATTGACTTACATATTAATTCTGTTACGGCACACCCATTATTTTAAAATAGGTTTATTTAAAAAAATCAGACAATTATTGACATTAATGGTAATAAGTACTTCAAATTTGCACTTGAACAGAGCCACACAAAGGACATTCACACTAGAAAGTCAGCATTTGATCTTTAAAATCTACCTAAAAGCAATTTGTTTTTGTCAGAAATACACTGAACAAGATATACAAGCTTCTTGAGAATTAATTGTATTTAAACTGTCAAAATCTTCAAAACTGTTTAATCTCTCGGAGGTCGTAAAATTCATGTTTACGATTTTAGGTATGAAGAAGTACCACTGACGAGATGACTGAGGTCATACAAATGTATGTGTTGATTATTATTATAAATGTGCTTTTACAGAATGAAGAGAGTTCAGTTTTGCTCCAGGCTACCAGGTTTACCGAAAACAAAGATGTGGCCAGGGCGCCGGGAACCTGTTCGCACCATGGATTCTGAAATCGAGTGTATTGTAAAGCAGATAATGCTATGTAAGTATTACCATATGCGTTCATAACCATATAAGTAAAAATTATATATTCTGATGCTGATCTACACGTATTCATTTTTTTTCTTACTACAATACATTTTTTAACATATTACATCTAGATTAACAGTAAAAACTTCCGACACAGAGGAATTACTCATATTGCATTGGGCAGATGTTAGACTAAGTAATATTTTTGTGTCTTATTTTGCATGGGTTAAAGATTTTTTAGTTATTTTTTTGTTGGCTCAAAAGGCTTGATTGAGCTTTTCTGATTGATGTTTGTCCGTCTGTCAGCCTTTTTTTTCCTTTCAATTTTTCATTGACCCAGGTAAATTTCTCCAGAATCACTGAGTTAAGTTCAAGCAAGCTTGGTACAAAGCATTTTTACTAGGAGATTCTAATAAATGGTTGTCTTCTTTGTTTGTGTTGGGGAGATAATTGAAAACATGGCAAAAATTGGATTGCAAATCTATGCCAAGCTTGCTTTTGTTTCTTTCAAATTATTTCTATCATATGATATGTATTTTTTTCCTTATTCTATAACCAACTTTGAATTTCTTTTTGCTACTTTTGATAGAAAAAAATGCCATTAATGAAATTGATGTGTTGGGTCATTTAAAAATCTTTCTCTCTAGTACAATTGTGGTAGAAATAATCACACTAATATGGAAGCCTCATGATACAATGTAGGCTTTTTATTTATTCTACTTATAGCATTGATGCCAAAGGAAAGTAGGATTCTACTAATTTTATAAACAAATTTATTTTCAAAAATCTTTTCAAGAATTTTCGATCAAAAAATTTTGAAACTAATATGTAAGCATCATCGTGTGGTGTAAATTCAACTTAGTTCAAATTTTGATTTCCCAAAGTATTACTTGACCTATTGTTAGCAAAAAGAACCTGTTTAAATCTTGAGAAGTAAACACCTAGAATTGGCGAAATTAATATGTATAGTAACCTCAATATTATCCCATTCAAAAGAAATTTTTAGATCACCCGAGTCACTCAGGTAACCTTTTTCTATCTGTTTTGTCCACTGTCGTCCATCGGTTGTCGGTTGTAAACTTTTTAAAATATATATTTTTTTCAGCTTTTTCTCTTAAACTGGGTGGGGTCATTTAAAAATCTTCTCAAAAACCACTGGGCCAGAAATGATGAAAATTATGTGAAAGCTTCCTGACATAATTAAGATTCAAGTTTCTTCAAAGAATGACCCCAGTGGTAGAATAGGGCAACAATGGGCAATGTTAACATGGGTTATATAGGAAATCTTTAAAATCCTCTGAAGAAGAACAGCAAAGCTATGATCAGTCATATTTACAGGGAAGCATCCTAAGCTAGTGTATATTCAATTGTGTTCAAATCATAAATCCAGGGGGTAGGTAGGGGATACAGTGGGCAAGTTTTGCATAGAAATGCATTGGAAAAATCTTTAAAAACCTTCTGATGAAGATTTTGAGGGTGTGTTCAATTATATTTATATGGAGGTATTCACAGGTAGTGTACTTTCAAGTTTGTTCAAGTACATCATGCAGCACGTTTGTTCAAATCATGATCCCCAGTGGATAGAATGGGGCAACAATAGGGAATCAAAATTTTACATGGAGATGAATAAGAAAAATATGTAAAATCCTTCTTCTGGAGAACAGCAATGCCAAGATCAGTCATATCTAAATGGATTTGTTCAAATCATGACACGGGGGGAGGGGGGCTACAATGATAGATCAAATTTGACACAGTATTGATTCAAGTTTGTTCAAATCTTGACCCCCAGGGGTAGGGCGGGGCCACTTTAAGTGATCAGAGTTTTACATGGATATGAATAGTAAAAATCTGCTTTAGAAAAGCAAAGCCGTGAGCAGTCATATTTATATGGAAGAATCCTGAGGTAGTGTAGATTCAATTCATGACCCTGTGGGGTGGGTCACGATTGGCAATCATAAATATACATAAAAAAAGAACCTCAAAACCATGTAAATTCATATTTACATGGATTCATCCTTAGGTAGTATATATTTTAGTTTGTTCAAGTCATGCCCCTTGGGAAAGGATGGGTCACAATGGGAATAAAAGTTTTACATAGGAATACATAAAATTTCCTTAAAAATTCTCTTTTCAAGAACAGGAAACCCATGATTAGGCATTTATATGGATATGGATATGGAAACATCCTCATGTAGTGTAGGGTAAAATGGGACTTCAATGAATTGTCTTTATTTTACTTTGGAATATATAGGAAAAAGACTTTGCTAATGAAAAACAAGAACGGCCATTAGTCTATAAAAAATCCTAGATTCTCATCCGATTTCTTTTAAATCGAGGCGGGCGGGCATATTTTATTTTTTATTTTTTGGGTAGGGTTGGGGCACAAGGGATGATCAAAGTTTTACATAGGAATACATAGAAAAAAATCTTTAAAATCTTCTTCTCAAGAACAACAAAGCCATGATTGGTCATATTTATACGGAAGCATTTTCAAGTAGTGTAGATTCAAGTTTGTTCAAATCATAACCCCTAGGAGTAGGATGGGGCCACAATGGGTGATCAAAGTTTTACATAAGAATACATAGGAAAAATCTTTAATAATCTTCTTCTCAAGAACAGCAAAGCCATGATTGCTCATATTTAAATGGAAGCATCCTCAGGTAATGTAGATTCAAATTTTGTTCAAATCCTCACCCCCACCCCCAGGAGAATAGAGGGGCCATGACAGGGGATCATAGTTATACAAAGGATATATTTATAATTCTTCTTAAGAATAGTAAAGCCATTATTTGTCATATTAATTCAAGAAAATCCATATGAAGTATATGTCCATGTTAGTCCAAATCAACAACCCCCACCCCCTCGAACCACTTTTATATTAAAACTTTTTAAGACTGAAATGATTTCTGCATATTCCTAGCCAGAGTGCTCAGGTGAGCGATGTGGCCCCGGACCTATTGTTTTGTTTTGCGATTTTTTCAATGTATAGAACATCAATTTTACTTGTTTGACATGGAAAGCAAAGTAGCGAATAAAATCTGTAGGTAACAGCACTTTAAGCCGTAACAAGCAAGAGGTAAATGTCGCTCAAAAATTGTCTTTAATTTTCATAGTACTATCATGGTTCACATATATATTTCACATATTTCAACATTTAGATTTTATTTGTTTAAGAAACATTTTTATTTCACAAAAAACCTTATATTTTCCATAAATTCATTTATTTAAAAAGTTGCTCTGTCCTTTTCCCCACTTTTCTTTAATTTCTTTGTTGCGTACAGATTTTAGAATTATATTGTAATAAGTATACCTTACATTCATTTTGACAATTTATCTTTGAATTCTATGAAAATCAATTAGTGTCACACAAATCAAAAGAAGCCGATTTACTCTGTTAATTCATTAAAAAAAAAAAATACTTTCGCTCTTTTTCATCGTAATCGTAGATAAACCCTTCGGCAAATCGCGCTTTTTGGTGGCACCTTTGAGCCCTTATTCTTCTTACCCTTTCAATGCAAATATGTTCACAAGAATTATTATTGTATACATGGGAAACGTTCCGGTAAGGGGACGCTATCTTGTATTGTCCAATTACTTTTTCCTCGGACTTGAAGAAATAAACACGTGAAATTCTACTGACGTCTCCTGTCCTATTTTACAGTAAACTATGTTTTACTTATCTATCGTTTTGTCTATATTTGTTGTACTTTATAACTTGTGCAATTTCATGTGTTTTATTTTCAAAATGCAATTTGATAGCAATGGGAAAGCATTTCCGCAATCAGGAAAAGTTGACCGCCTTGCGCTTGGGGTTTTCCAGGTCTTGTATGATAAAACCTGAGGCTAAAATACGAAAGTAATGGTGTGAAACTAAAGTCAGGAGTTCAAATAAATTTGACCTATATGTTATTTATAGAAAGCACGTGGTAAACAAGAGGCCCATGGGCCACATCGCTCTATGAGCACTATGGCTAGGAAAAAAGTAAAAATCAATCCAGTATTGAATAAATGCATAAGTGGTCCCTACAACCCCTAAAAGTGGGGGAAGAGGGTTGTGATTTGAATTAACTTGAATCTACACTAAGAATGCTTACATATTTCTTTGACTTACTGTGGCTATTTTCCCTATAAGTTCGAACTTTCATTTTGGCCCCATCCTACCCCCGGGAATCATGATTTGAACAAATTTGAATATACACTACCTAAGGATGCTTCCATATAAATATGATCAATCATGGCTTTGTTGTTCTTGAAGATTTTTAAGGGTTTTTACTATATATTCCTATGTTAAAATTTGATCACCCATTGTGGTCTCACCCTACCCCCGGGGATCATGATTTCAAAAAATTTGAATCTACATTATCTGAGGATGCTTCCATATAAATATGACCAATCATGGCTTTGTTGCACTTGAAAAGATTTTTAAAGGTTTTTCCTAAATATTCCTATGTAAAACTTTGATCATCCCATGTGGCCCAACCCTACCCTGGGGCTCATGATTTCAACAAACCTGAATCTTCAAAACCTGAGAATGCTTCCTTATAAATATGACCAATCATGGCTTTGTTGCACTTGAAAAGATTTTTAAAGGTTTTTCCTAAATATTCCTATGTAAAACTTTGATCATCCCATGTGGCCCAACCCTACCCTGGGGCTCATGATTTCAACAAACCTGAATCTTCAAAACCTGAGAATGCTTCCTTATAAATATGACCAATCATGGCTTTGTTGTTCTACAGAAGAAGATTTCTAAAGATTTTCCTATATATTCCTATGTAAAACTTTGATCGTCCATTGTGGCCCCACCCTATCCCCGGGGGTCGTGATTTCAATTAAGTTGAATCTACACTACCTGAGGATGCTTCCTTATAAATATGACTAGTCATGGCTTTGGTGTTCTTCAGAAGATTTTTAAAGATTTTTTTTCTATATATTCCTATTTTAAATTTGATTGTCCATTGTGGCCTACCTGAGAATACTTCCACATTTGTTTCATTTTTCCTGACCCAGTGGTTCTTGAGATTTTTAAAACATGCCACCAAATTTTCACTACTTCTTAATTATCTCCCCTTGAAAGAGGGCATGGCCCTTCATTTGAACATACATAAATTTCCTTCGCCCAAGGATGCTTTGTGACAAGTTTGGTTGATATTGGCCCAGTGGTTCTGGAGAAGAAGTCGAAAATATGGAAAGTTTACAGACGGACAGACAGAGGGACTAAAGACAAATTGTGATCAGAAAAGCTCACTTGAGCTTTCAGCTCAGGTGAGCTAAAAATGACATCCAATCGATATTTTAAGTGAGAAAAAAGGTGGCAAGACCAGAAATCGGCAGATTTTACGGTCATTCTTGAATAGTTTGATCTTTTTTAAGCTTAAAACAATATTTAGGTAATAAGTATACGCTCGGATAATTATGTACAAGAGGCCCAAGGGCCTTAACTGTCACCTAAGTATAATACAACAATTTATAGGATCCATAGAGTATAAAATGAACTGAAAGGTGAAGCTTTGTTGCCCAAAAGCAAGAAAAATAGGGTGATCAGGATTAACAAAATAATTAGTCTAGTGTTCATTAACAGTTCATAAATTAGGTTCTAATCTGTTCCCCATTTATCACTATCACCATATTGTATATTAACAATTTATCAGAGATTCTCTACTATTTTACTTCCTTGATGAAATCTCTTACATTGGACTCTCTTGGTCTTTGATGAACATTGAATAAGAAAAGCTATTTTTGTCTCATTTTTATTTTTCTATTACTTACAAGTCTACCTGATCATTTAAACTATAAAAGTACTTTTTGTATTATACAATAAAAAATCTTGCAAAATTCTCCTATTCTATTAACCTTTAAAGTACATTATTTACAGTGATTTATTATCAAAAATAAATGGCAAAGGGGAATAACTCCTCTCAGTTCAATACAAATTAATAGGGCCCTGGCCAGGACCAGAACACTTTACCAAATGGTCCAGATGTTCAAAAATCATTATTAACACTTTTTTCTATTTTTGCCTCTGATATGCCCTGGTGCAGAGAAGATTTTCAAAGAAATAATGCATTTTTACTACAGATTCACTAAATTATCAATAGAGCCCCTCCCCAGCACCAGAACCCCTGACCTTGGGCCCATGAATTTCACAATTTTGGTAGAGTCACCCTTGCTTATCATAACTATGTATTCAATTTGTTTCAACAAGAAGTCTGTGAGCCAATGCTCACTAATAATACCCCCGCTCTGATGTGAATACACAAGTTCAGTTATGGACAAACACAGTGATAATCAGGAAATTGACATCGGATTTGTAAAAAATGAATCCCAACATATGGCATGCCTAAACAAAGAAAAAATTTCAAGCATCTGCGATGAGTAGTTGCTGAGAAAACTATGACCAAAATTTATTATGTATGGTACGGACAGACGCACGGATAAACAGGAAGTTGACATCGGATTAGTACAAAAATAAATCCCACCATATGGCATGCCTAAACAAAGAAAAAATTTCAAGCATCTGCGATGAGTAGTTGCTGAGAAAACTTTGACCAAAATTTATTATGTATGGTACGGACAGACGCATGGATAAACAGGAAGTTGACATCGGATTTGTTCCAAAAATAAATCCCACCATATGGCATGCCTAAACAAAGAGTGTGTTAAAATTTCAAGCACCTGTGATGAGTAGTTGCTGAGAAAACTGTGACCAAAGTTTGTTATGTGTGGTACGGACAGACGCACGGATAAACAGGAAGTTGACATCGGATTCGTACAAAAATGAATCCCACCATATGGCATGCCTAAACAAAGAGTGTGTTAAAATTTCAAGCACCTGTGATGAGTAGTTGCTGAGAAAACTGCGACCAAAGTTTGTTATGTGTGGTACGGACAGACGCACGGATAAACAGGAAGTTGACATCGGATTAGTACAAAAATAAATCCCACCATATGGCATGCCTAAACAAAGAGTGTGTTAAAATTTCAAGCACCTGTGGTGAGTAGTTGCTGAGAAAACTGCGACCAAAGTTTGTTATGTGTGATACGGACAGACGCATGGATAAACAGGAAGTTGACATCGGATTTGTACAAAAATGAATCCCACCATATGGCATGCCTAAACAAAGATTGTGCTAAAATTTCAAGCATCTGCGATGAGTAGTTGCTGAGAAAAGTACGACCAAATTTTTTTATGTATGGTACGGACAAACGCACGGATAAACAGGAAGTTGACATCGAATTCGTACAAAAATGAATCCCACCATATGGCATGCCTAAACAAAGAGTGTGTTAAAATTTCAAGCACCTCTGATGAGTAGTTGCTGAGAAAACTGCGACCAAAGTTTGTTACGGACAGACAGACAGACAGACAGACGGACAGACACACAAGGGTAAAACAGTATACCCCCCTCTCCTTCGGAGCGGGGGTATAATAATACCCAGGAGTAGAGAAGAAGATTTTCAAAGAAATAATGCACTTTCACTATATGATCTATATAACCCCGCCCTGACCCTGGGGCCATGAATTTCACAATTTTGGTAGAGTCACCCTTGCTTATCATAACTATGCATTCAATTTGTTTAAATAATATCCAGGAGTAGAGAAGATTTTCAAAGAAATAATGCACTTTCACTATATGATCTATATAGCCCCGCCCTAACACCAGAACCCCTGACCCTGGAGCCATGAAATTCACAATTTTGGTAGAGTCACCCTTGGTTATCATAACTATTATTCAATTCGTTTCAATAATACCCAGGAGTAGAGAAGAAGATTTTCAAAGAAATAATGCACTTTCACTATATGATCTATATAGCCCCGCCCTAGCACTAGAACCCCTGACCCTGGGGCCATGAATTTCACAATTTTGGTAGAGTCACCCTTGCTTATCATAACTATGTATTCAATTTGTTTCAATAATACCCAGGAGTAGAGAAGAAGATTTTTCAAAGAAATAATGCACTTTCACTATATGATCTATATAGCCCCGCCCTAGCACCAGAACCCCTGACCCTGTGGCCATGAATTTCAAAATTTTGGAAAAAGTATCATTGTACACCATTACTATGCACTTAGTTTGTTTAAATAATACCCAGAAGCAGAGAAGAAGATTTTCAAAGAATTAATGCATTTTCAGTATATGAACAATAGAATCCCGCTCTAACACCAGAACCGCTGATCCAGGGGCCATGAAATTCACAATTTTGGAAAAGGCATCAATGCTTATCATAACAGTAGTATAACTGGCCTGGCTGGCCGGGTCAACTGAGTGCACTTTTTGTCCCCTCAATGTAGGATATGGCTATCTAATACACACCCTGGAAAAACCCAAGAAAAAAGTCTTGTGCAAAGGGGGTTACGTTTGATCTACGTTTGTGCTTACTCTGCGTAAAATCGCTGAGTCGGTAATACATAGGCAATACACAAAAAACCTTGGCAGCGATTCAAATCACAGCTACCTATGCATTGTGACGTCATGTGTCATTCATACAGCCAGCTTCTCTCTCTCTATTTTCTGAAAACCGAAAAAACAATAACACAGAAAAAGTTTGTAAGATGATTTATTCAAAGTAAAAAAAATGTACATAATTTTACTTTTTCTTCTGGAGTTTCAGTGCCTGTTTCTTCTCCGTCTGGGTTGTACATTGTAGTAGTAGTAGCAGGAAGTTTCCTCTTGTTGTTAACTGGAATTTTATCCTGGTGACTGGTCTTATGTTCCTGATTGTTGGTCTTGTTTTCTTGAGCCTTTTCTCCAGTTTTTCTACTTCTTTGACAAATTCCATACTGTCATCTGTGCACTGATGGGCCCAATGTCCAAAATTTCCACACTTGTAGCATAAGTTCTGTTTTTTTCTGGGACAGTCCGGGGCCCAATGTCCTACCTCTTTACATACAAAACATGGGTCTGTCTGTTTAGTTTTCTTGGCAGCTCCTGTGTCTTTTGTTTTCTGGTAGGAGTTTCCTTCCCGATCATGACAAGGAGCACACGGCGGGTGTGACCGGTCGGCAGGGGATGCTCACTCCTCCATGGCACCTGATCCCACCTCTGATGTTTGGAGGTCCGTGTTTGCTCTGCCCCTATTTTGTATTGTATAATGGACTTTTGAGCTTGAATAATAATAAATAATAACTAGAGCCGAGCTCGTTGCAATGCAACGAATAGGTCTTCCGTCGGACCTCCGGACAGGACAGAGCGACCTTGAGTCAAGGTCATGCAACATTTTAAGGTTATAAACAATCCTGTAAGGGGCATCAACTTTCAATGTTTCAACAGTAGAAAGACAGTAAAGGAATGTAAAATTCCCCTGTCAGTGAACTTGAACTTGTCCAAATAACCTTGCGTCAAGCCATGACACATTCTGCAGCTTGTTAAGAGCAAACACCATCTTTATGTCACCGACATAAAAAAAATTCACAGTCACGTCTTCTTTCAAACTATTAATCCAAAACGTCATATTCTAAGTGACCTCGAATTTAAGTCAAGGCCATTACACACTCTGGATAATATATTTAATATCATCTTTTCAGTGAAATGCAAATGCATGCAGTTTTTTCTATTACAAAATTATAGACCTTTTTGTTTATTTGTTTGTATGTTGTTTAACGTCCCTTTCGAGAATTTTTCACTCATATGGAGAAGCCACCATTTGCCAATGGAGATCTGAAATTTTGACCTATACTCGGCACACATGGCCATTGAGCAGTGAGGGATCTTTTTCGTGCCAAAACCTACTGCCAGACGGGACCTCAGTTTGTACGGTCTCATCCGAAGGATCAGTCTCTGCGTCCCACAGTGGGATTTGAACCTGCGACGTAAGGATCAACTCCTTAATCCACGACTCTAGAGCAGACACTCTTACCACTGCGCCACTTGGGCGACTAGACCTTTTTGAATTTTACACTTATTACAAGTATATCCGTGACCTTGAACTTGCCTAAATGACCTACGTTAAGGTCAAAAACAACCTTTGAACAAATTATGAGCTTCCAGTGATACTCAAATACAAAGATATACCTGAAAAAGAATATTGCACTTTTCTTTCAGTGACCTTGAACTTGCCAGAAAGACCTTGGATCAAGGTCAAAACACATTCTTGGATCTTAAGCAATCTCTGTATCAAGTAAAAGCTTCCAGTGATTTTATATAACAAAGTTATAGCATGGGAAAAAAAAATAATATTTATCTGCCAGTGATCTTGAACTTGCCGGAAAAACCTTTGTTCAAGGTCAGGACAAACCCATCTCAAGCAATCTGAGAAAAAGTTTCCTGTGTTCCTCCCACCCCTTATAAATTTATAATCCAGGCACGAATTTGCCACTTCTTCTGCCAGTCTGATACTATGTTATCTCAAACCGGTGGATCATAAGCAATCTTTGTTCCAAGTATGAGCTTCCAAAATTATAGCACACACAGTAATCTTACACTTTTCTGTCAGTGACCTTGAACTTACAGGAATGACCTTGAATGAAGGTCGTGTCAAACCCTTTAATTTTGTCATAAGCAATTCCTGTATCAAGTATGATACTTGCTATTTTTTTTTTTCCAGTGACCTTGAACTTGCCGGAATGATGTTGGATCAAAACCATGACACATCTTCGGATCATTATTAATCTTTGTACCAAGTATGACCTTCCAGTTTCTTCATAACAAAGTTATAATATCCTTGGCAAACTATCACGTAGAGACGGACAGCTAGGCAGACGGACAGTGTGATTCCAAAAGACTCAAAACATCCCCACCCCGTTTTTTTTTAAACATCTATAAGAACCACTTTATTTTAAAAAACAAATAATCCTCCTATTATGGGCGCCCATGATATATTAGACTAGGTGTTTAAATAAAACATAATTCAGATATCGACATCCAAGAGAACAACACATTCTTTTTCAGTGGCGGATACAGGAATCTTGAAAAGGGGGCCCGACCAGTTTTGTGTCGGGGTAGGGGCCCAAAGCCACATAATAAATTGATTTATTAAATCTTGTGTGTATATTTTGGATACAAAAGGGCGTCATGGGCGGATACAGGATTTGTGATTGGGGGGTGTGTGGATAACTTCGTTCAGGCAGGGGGTCTGGGGGCCGCCTTAAGGCCCCCAGTGGGTCCAGGGCGAAGCCCTGGTGGTGGCCCAGGGCGCGAAGCCCCCGGAAGCTCCTGGGTTTACGTGAATTTTAAGAGTCAGTAAAACCAGACACAAAATAGTGGTATTGATTACTTCCTTTACACAAAAAGCCTATTAATAAGATATGAATTTAGTTTGTAACTTACAATACTCTAAAGTCTTTGTAGGAATTTCACGTCTGCTTCAGAATAATGCACAAATTTATTAAACATTCGATAATTTTTATTTCAAATTTACTCTTGAGAAAGCAGAAACTTTGTGTATCTCCGAACTTCGTGAATCTCCGAACTTCGTGTATCTTAGAAGTCGTTCTGAATCATTGTTATTTCAGCAAGGATGCTAGTCAACCTGATATCTGTATGTAACACTAATGTTATTCCAAAAAGTGTTTTTTTAAAATTCCATTCACTGACCTACACATGTATCTCCACCGCAGCCAACGAAACAAAATAAACAAACTCGCTGTAACGTGCAGTTCCCTTTATAGCAGTATGAAATAAACGAAGCACAATGATACACAAAGAATATCTGAAAAATTAAATATTGCAACGTTGTTTTTATAAGTATTATACATATATGACAGATACACTGTAGGGTAGGGTGGAGATAGGGTGGTGTAATTTCGACCGATTATTTTTTTTATATTTAGATTTGTTCAAGTATGTCACTGCCTATTACATGTATTACGCTCAACTTTTACTGGATCCTTTTTCCGTCGGAATGCCTTTTATTGTTCAGATTAAATTGTCAATCGCAACTTTTCGGGCCTTTCCGACTAGCGGAAAAACAACCTCGAATGTATTACATAGACGCCGTGACACCCCCCCCCCCCTTTTCACAAACTTAAAATTTATTGAATGTAAAGATATACCTAAAATATACCATAGAAGGGACTTTGAACTCCGTCTATCCAATACTTAAATAAATAGGAAGAGACTATGTTGTATAAATTTTTAACATCCGGTGATGTTAATACATTCGAGGTTGTTTTTCCGACCTCTGACGGAAAGGCCCGAGATGATGCGATTGATTAAATTGTATTATATGTATTATTCGTCATGATATAAAATAAATGTGTTCCATTTACAAGATATGTGTGTTGGGTAACTTCGACCGCACACGGGGTATTTTCGATCGGTGTGCAAATATAAATGAAATTATTCACGTCATCTCTAATTTAAAAAAAATATATATATTAATTTAAATTATTCTGTTGTCAAACATAAAAGATTGTGAAAAAATGCTGACAAAAAGAAAAAAAGTAATTTTCAAAATGTACCTAATTTGAAGACATTAAAGTGCACCAGGTGCCTAGAGACTGATTTACCGATTTGTCAAGGCATGCTACAAATGTATATAAATGCGCAGGCATCTAAACCGCATGTAAACAAAACAGATGATTTTTTCACGGTTATAGAACTAGTTTCTACGGAGTATTCTTGTACATAATACTTATCCTAATACTTTTTTTTATACGGACGGTGGTCATGATTTTTTTCTGGTAACAAATAGCATTGCGTCATTTTCATTGGTCGAACTGAGTTACCTGCTGACGCCGTATTCATGCAAAGGGTAACTTCGGCCGATTTCTGTTCAGCTGATTTGCATTTTATTTGTAAAAATTAAATACTATAAATTTAAAAGGTATGAATTTAAGTGCAAATTTAAACATAGTTGATAAATTTCACGCCAGGAATATCTACTGTGTCTTTCTGTATATACAAGATATTTTCAGAGGTGATAAACTGATAATTCCCCGCAATGGTTTAAATATACTCTTCCGTAATTTTTCGGGCGATAAAGTTTCTTCTTGGATGTAATTTTCCATTGAAGAAATAAATTTCGCCTATTATTATCGACATTGATTTGTATATGAAAAATGCATTTTCTTTCTGCATAAAATAGATGTGTGTACACTATAATGGGTTATAAACAAATTATTTTAAGGTATTTATGAACGGTCGAAATTAACCAGGTGGTCGAAGTTACACTGTGACCATCCTAACCTATATCCTGACGTTAAAAAAAAAGTCTTGTATCTATGTAAGTAAATTACTGCATAGTTACACCATTTGATAAATAAATACATCAATCAGTGGATAGGTTTGTAACTAGATCGTCTGATTTTAAATTCGTTAATTTACCTCACTCGGCACACCTCGGCCGATTCGTACCTCATCTGGATGATGGTGACGGAATCAGCCGAGGATTGCCGAATGTTATTTACCTTCGACCCTTATTAGGACTTAATTTTCTAACCTTAAATATCCATCCTGTATTAAATACTTTATTAATTCAAAGCATTTTAGAGTAGTAAAGGATTTACCAAGAGAAATTTTCAAAAATATAATTATCTAAGCAGTAATTAATTAATGAAGATTGCATTGATGTCTATGGGGACACGCAAATTTTTGAAAATAAAAATTTAAATACTATAGAGGCATATCCAAAAATGCTGTGATGGAAAGATGTATTCAATTATAAGGAATAGAAAAGCGATTGAAAACTAAAGTTTTACGAGATAGATTTCTTTAGAATTGATTTTTATTAAATAAAAGCAAAGGGGGATAACTCTTCAAGGACAGGACAAGGTCAAGAATTAGGACACATTCCGCTCTTACATATTGATACTAAAACATGAAGATTATGTCTACATATACTGAGTATTCAGCCAATATTTATCTGTTATACATTCAAATTCACTGAATCTGAGGCTATTATGGGTCGGATAACTTAAATATTGCAGTATTTTTCCTTGCATCATGATAGGATATTGACAAGTGCTGTTTACCCTTCAAACGAAATCGGGAGACGTTTTCCGGTTTGAATAATTATGAGATAATATTCATAGCCTAGAGAAGGCAAGGTTTTCAGACTTGATTTTTAAGAAAACCGATATTTGGTCATAAAATAAAATTACCATTTTTTAATTGACCATTAATTATAAAACCAAAGTATAGCATTATTAATATTAGTCATGTCATATTTTGAAAATTTTAGGGTGGGGGGCGTGCGCCCCACCCCACCCCCCTTAAATCCGCCAGTGGGGGAGGCCCCCTGAACCTCCTCTAAATCTGCCAGTGTTTTCTTTCATTATAAGGACTTGCAGAATAAGCGAAATACTCCAGACATTTAATAAAAAGCTCAAACCCGATCTAAAACGCGTTGACAAAGTCAAACCAGACGGTTTTAGTTTTTAGGGCATTTTTACAGTGATATGAGAAAAGTCGGATAATTGCTGTTCATTTTAAGAAATAAAGTTCTGCATTTTTCAACCTCGTTCGGTATAATATAATTTACTGATAATTTTTTCCGTTAAGGAGGAACAAATGGACGAAGGAAAAAAAAAAAGCGGTATTCTGCATGTACAATGTACATGTACACATCATTGCTATAATTGTGTACTCGGGATTAAACCAAAAATCCTTCGTTACATTGTACTTGGGTATAATTTTCACATGTTCTCAGGCGGATAATCATTTATTTTTATCTGTCTAAAGACAATAATTTCAGTTAATGTTTTTATTTCGTCGTTTTTTCCCATCCTTTTGGTTTACACGTTTGCTTTGTACACTAAAGCGTGTGTTCATATACCGCTGTTTCTACACGCTATCGATGTGATCAGGGAGAACATGATATCCTCCAGCAATTTACTTCTTATGAAAACACTTAATGAAAACATATTAGGTGAAAATATATATACCCGTTAGTATCTTAGTACCTTAGTATCGACCTGTTTAATTGCAATGTCCCCAACCGTAACGATCGCTGGCCAGGACTTGAATATAATTTATTACCGTTATTAAAACAACTCGTCAACTGAGCGGATCTATGATTTAAACAGTAAAATAGGGAAATTCCAGAGTTCGAAGTGTATTTATTTTGGGCGCTCTTCCACATAAACAAATTAAACCGCATTTACGCGTACTTACATGCATGTACCAGTAATTCGTGTCATGGGTAATTTCAGTTTATTAGATGAAATAAAACAAATGCATAAGATTAATCTTCCCAAACAACACGTTTTTAAAACAATCTATCTAATATAACTGACGGTATAAAATAACAAAGAAAATAACGGGTTTGTGTTTGTATTTAATTTGGAATGAGAACAAATCTTAACCTGTCAAATCACTTATAAAACATACTTCGTTTTCCAGACACTAACTGTCATGCGTAATCTTCACATGCACTGACCAAGATGTCACAAGTTTGAAATGTATGGCTTCTCATTGCGTGAGTTTTGTCAACACATGTCGGAGTAGACTATCTAAGCCAATTGATTCCCAAAGAAAACTGCATAGGAAGGGTTTTTTTGGGGGTACACTTTTTAACGGGTAAAATTCATTCGACGCTCGATAGAATTTTCAAATACAAGTGAAATATTTAGGTTACTTGCGTCCGACCTAGTATTTTGTATGCAATAATATTGTAAATTAGGAAGAAAATAATACAAACTCAAAAGTACTTAATTTTGTTTTCGATTTTCCTGACAATTAAAAATGTGACCTCAACATACAATTGTCGTGATAATTATATACATCCTGTTTAATGTTCATGAAAGAAATAGCAACTCGTTAAATAATAACATAAGAGAGATAAATAAACTGTTTCTTTAATACGCAAAGAAAGTGGTCTTTTCGGCATTCAAAATGCATTGAATTTGAATTGAATAAGTGAAAGGCAGTTAAGACTAGCTGATTAAAACGAGCGAGTGATAATTAAACAGTAAGACGAAATCATATGAAAGATTCGAAATGATTTTAAAGTAATTTTCCACAAAGCGCATATATCTCAACAATGCAATGTTTATAAGAATAAATATGCAACTTTCTTGTAATTCAGCGAATAAAATATAAATTGAAATGTACTAGCGACTTAATCAAAGATATGAAATAATCTGAAAGATTCAACATATTTATCCACTCATCACTTAGTTAAAATGTATTTGGAATGGCCATTCTATGATTTGTTTTGTGTATGACCTTAGGTCGCTGGTTCACACGCCGATTGATCCTCGGTGACCTCCTTCGCCACGCGCTATCGGGAGGGGTTACATAATTGTAAACACACAAGGTGAATGTAAAAGGCGTGTACTTAATGGCTGTGAATAGTCTATGTTTAAAGTTTTGTTTTATTTTCTAACTTTATTGTTTGTTTTTATATGATAAGAAGAAAAGGTTATCTCTTTTTTCCCTGTTTAGTAGACTGGTTTACCCAAATTTGAAAACAAACGAAATAAAAGGGAAAGTTGTCAGTAAATAATTTGGAAATAAAGCACAAAATACTTCAAGAACTTGATTCTAAAGAATATTAGCATCTAATGTAGCAAGGTTTATTATTTATAGTAAGTTTATTTTAATTACACGCATGAAGAGCTCTTGTTTACTTGCTGAATGAAAACACTTACCTGTATATGTGTTATGCTTCTAGCTCATTTAGAACACAAGATTCAAACAAATTAACTTTTTCTTGAGATCAATAAGATGTTAAATAACAACTTTTATTACGGCAGCTATTTCGAAATATTTACCGTTTTTGAGTTATAAAGCAAAAACTTTAAAGGGCCCCAGATCCCTAATTTTAGGGGCCAGACCCTTTTTAGTGGTCTCAAATGAAAGGCCTGAAAATTGTGCACAACTTTTATTCTACATGTTTTATCAAAATATTTTTAGTTTAGAAGATAAAAAGGAAAATATATGTAAATTTTCGCTCTTTTAGGCGTTCTAATTTTTGACCCCTCTCTAGCGCCATTTTGAATACAGAAATTGAAAAACAAAAACCGATGTGCACAACTTCAGTGCTTCCATTATTTAAATTCGGTAGAATTTCTACTCCAGCTTTTGTAGTCTCTGAGCCTTTGTCTGGAAATGAAGCCTACTAAATTTTCATTTAAAGGGAGATAACCCAAAAGCGGAAGTGGATTTTTGAAATGTTTGACAGCATTCTGGTAGAGTTTTGTAACGTTTATAAACCCTGCAAATTTGAGCAAAATCCGTTGAGAAATGAGCAAGATATGAGGTCTCAAAGTTGGCGTCTAGGAAAAAAAAAAGAAGAATAATAAGAACTAGAGCGAGCTCGTTGCAAAGCAACGAATAGGTCTTCCGTTGGAGCTGCGGAAGGAAGAAGTGACCTTGAGTCAAGGTCATGCCACATTCTAAAGTTATACATGTAAGCAATCTTGTAAGGGGAAGCAACTTACAATATTTCGCTAGGAAAAACTGTAAAGGAATGTACGTGACCTTGAACATTCCAAATGCCTTGCGTCAAACCATGACACACTCTTGTCATAAAACCCAATCTGTGTGTTACCAACTTGAAAAGTTCACAGTGACACGTCATGTTCTTTTGAGTCAAGGCCATGTCACACTCTGCATGATACCAGCAATGTTTCACTAGTACAAATACGGTAGCGAAATTACAGTTTCTCTGTCAGTGACCTTGACTCGACCAAATGACCTTGCATCAAGGCCATAACACACACTGGTTAAAAGCAATCCCAGTCTGTGAGTTTCTGAATGGATAAGTTCAGCCATGTTTTTCAGATCATACAGCGAGTCGGAATAATTTGTTAGGTTCAACATAATGATTAAAAAATTCATTGAGAATGTTTTATGCCCAGTTTGGATAAGTAGTAAAACGTGGAGATCGGTCCTTTGGATGAGACCGTATAAGGTCTCGTGTCGGGGTAAGTGCTAGCGTGAAAAGGATCTCTCATGCTATAAATTTTGAATTTACCGGGTGGCAGTAAATACTGACAACCGGTAAGTTCAAAATTTACAACATGACAGATCCATGGCACTTGATTCTACCTCTGATTTCAAAAGATTTGCACTGTTCCTGATTTGTATTGTTTGAATGGTCTTTTAAGCTTGAATGCTGCACAGGTGCTTGTGGACAGGACCCCCCCCCCCCCCCAATATACACCCCGGGGTCCAAGAATATTTTTATTCGTCTTTTTCCATAAATTAATCTTCTAGTACACATTTACAATGTACTCCATATGAAAAATCCATAAAAATAACGAGTCAGAGTCAGAACCAGAATCAAGTCAGAACCAATGAAAATGATCAGTCTATCTTGTATTTGGATGTAACCATAACCACGAGCTGTACATCAACTTCGGTTCGAATTTCCTTTCTTAACGAGTAACGCTATTCAGCGTTCTCACACAACGTCTATATTCGAAACCCTGTATTTTAATGTAAAACCTTGTAAGTATTTTAGAATATACGTTACTCACATCTGTTCTTCAGGATCTATCTTATTTTTTTTTTCAATAAATCTGCAACGCTTTGCAAACATGATTTCATTATGGGCACCGCCATTTAAGCGTACAAAAATTGCTACAGAGTGATTTCATTGGTCAGGGTAAATCTGGCGTCACTTCATAAATATTCAATGATTCAGTCGCGAGAACGAGAGAACTTGGTAGGAGGCAGCCACGGGTTTGTAGAAATAGAATTGACACAAAACCCGTGGCTTGCGACGGTGATCTTGTTTCGGTAGATATTTTTTGTCTTTAATCGTGCTATTTAAACGGAAGACCTTAAATAGTGTCTGTAGCTGTCACTATTTCGGTGTTTTTCAGAAACTTGATCGTAGAATTAGTCAAAGTCCACAACTGGACAATAAACTGATAAATCGGCTACAGTACATGTATAATATCTGTTTACAGAAACGACATATTGAAACTTGAAAAAAATAATCCAGAAGCAATTCATTTCATTGAAATTCTATCATGAATATTTTGTTTTAATCGATGGACTCGATAAATCAATAAACTGACCGAAGGAAAAACGTTGCACGTGCCGTAACATTCTGTACGTTTTTTTTTATTTTACATTCTACTTGCATAATATATGCACATGTACATGTACATATATATTAAACAGAAACATAAATACCAAGCCCGTCGGCATTTAAAAAAAAAGTAATAAAACATAATTTGATTTGATCTATTTTATTTCATTTAAACTCTATTAATTTGTTTTAAAAGTATGATTGATCTTTTTCCTTTTAACATACACTCAGGGTAAAAAAAAGTATATATTGACTCGCGTAACTTTCATGGTTGTAGTTACATTTGAAAATGAAGAAATAATGAAATAATGAAACGTTGAAGGGACTGGTGTGTTGTATGGCTAGACAACGCCTTACACATGCAGAGAAATTTACCACAGGTACTCTAGGACAGGTGTGAAACCCCTAGGGCATGCCGTTTCCTGCTCTTGCTCTGCTAATCCCTATAGACAGAAAATGATCGCGATTAATACTTAATACACAAAGAAACAGAATATATTCAAGTAAACTTGGCATTGATTTTTTTTCTTGAGTATTATTGAGAATAATAAGTTTTAGTGATATACCCCCCCCCCCCCCCCCGTTTTAATTGTTTTGTGAAGTTCATCACCATGCACATTCCATCTTCTGTAATTGGAGAAATGTTTAAATTAAAAACCACTGTTTACAAAAGAAGTAAATATCGAGGGAAAAAAATTGTTATATTTTATTGATATCTTTTATAACGTTCACGCGCCTACTCAATGCAAACGCTCACCATCGAATATTACAGCTTTCCAGTCATTCGACAATTTCAGGGAAATGCCTGCACATTAATACAGTAAAGTGAAATTATTTAAATGAATTATATTGTTCTAAATTTGGTAAAAAAAAAACATGAACAATATATAGATATATTTTCTTCCTCATAGGAATGCTGAAAACTGTTAATCGGAACTCGCACTGACTATTGTTTAGCACGTGTATGTAACATTGCAGTTCGCATATAATTTGAAAAGAGAAGTTATTAGAACTTATATTTCCGACATTAAAATTTGTCACGTTAAACTCTCAAATGACTCAGCTTATAAATAGTTTTCTTGATACTATTTTAAAAAAGATGTCGCTTTAGTATTGATATATAACTTAACAAAATTAACAATAATAAATAAAATTAAAAAAAAAAAACGATTAAATATATTCTGCTTTACATTTTTTTTTTGTTCATTCATTATTTTCACCTTTTGCGAAATACAAGAAAATACTTTCATAAATATACATACACTGCGGGATTTTAATTTGTTTTTTTTTTTAAAGAGGGAATTTCGCAAAATTCCTGTTCGGGGAGATAACTCCCGTTTGTTTACGATACTAGTTGATCGATGATTTAACCGCGGCGGGGACAGGTAGGTCATGAATTTCCCGCGGAGGGAACGCGGTTTGTGTTTATACCGCGACGGGGCGCGGGAAATACGGGATCCGCGTTGCATGTACTGTACATGTATAGTCAATCAGATTAGAAATACAGCGACTATCAGAATTTCGGGCCGTAAAAAAGATCTGATTTTGATTAGATTTCAGGTGTAGGCGAATGTGTGTGTACTGAGGGGTTAGTTAATTCATTCAAGATTTATGATATTGTTCGTTTGGACGAAGGCTTCATAAAAATATACACACTGCTTGTACAGGTACACATCAATGAATGTTCAGATTAATTCAAAAATCGGCGGACATTAATTTATTTTAGTTATCTAAAGGCAATGTTATTTCCAGAGACATTTATATTTTCTGTTTTTTGTCTCGGATTTTTCTTTTATGTGATTTACCGGTTTACAAAGGCCTGTGATTTAACAGCAGTTCATAAACGCTGTCAATTAATATATGATCAGAGAAAACGAGACATCTCCCGGTAATTCATTTCTTATGGAACATCTTAGTATTTACCTGTGTAATTACGATGTTACAAACCGTGACGATGACTGGCCAGAAGGACTACCCGTTATGAAAACAACTCATGATCAACTCAGCGGACCTATAATTGACTTTAATATATGCTGTAAATCAATAAAATCATTTCAGTTTAACTGATATTTTATTGCAAAGATAATGGGAAAAAAAGACTTGGGATTTAGAATTTTTCTGAATTTCAAACGCTCGATATGCATATATTTGGGGCGCTCTTGCATATGCACTTATAAAACGTGCATGTTCTGTACTTGCATGCGTGTACATTGTATGTATCCTTAAAACCTTAAGAGAGCTGATAAATGTGTTCTGATTTTCAGCAAAAATAATGGGAACCTATAAATAATTACATGTTTTTCATTTTGTTCGCATACAATAACAAGTTTAGTAGAAAAAAATAATTTGTTCAAGGTTAGGTGTCTAATAAATTTGTAATATTCAAATACAGTTACACATGTATGTCTCATTCTACATATTTTGGAGGCGCGTGTGAATGTGGGATTTTGTATTTCCATACGCTCGATATACATATATTTGGGGCGCTTTGTATATATACAGTTGTACATTTTAAGGGCGTCGACAAAAGAACGTATATTAGATTACATACATGTACATTTAAGTTTCAAAAGTTCCATTACTAGTAGGAATTAATTATGGTTACATATTTTGAATTTTATTATGAATAAAACAGACAATTAACTCGATATCGAGAAATAAATTGTTTATAAAAATAACTATGCAACTTTCCTGTAATTCAGCGAATAAAATATTAAATAAAATACATTAGCGATTTTATCAAAGATATTATGAAATAATCTGAAAAATTCAACATATTTATCCACTCATGACTTAGTTTACAAAATGAATTTGGAATGGCCATTCTATGATTTGTTTTTTGTATGACTAGGTCGCTGGATCACACACGCCGATCGATCCCCGGTGACCTCCTTTGCTACGCGCTATCGAGGGAGGTGTTACATAATTGCAAACACACAAGGTGAATGTAAAAGGCGCACACTTAATGGCTGTAAATAGTCTATGCTTCAAAGTTATGTTTTATTTTCTCAGTATATTGTTTGTTTTTATATGATAAGAAAGAAAAGGTTATCTTTTTTCCCCCTTTTTTAGTAGACTGGTTTATTCGACTTTGAAAAAAATGAAATAAAACGAAAAGTTGTCAAAAAATAACTTGGAAATAAAGCACAAAACACTTCACAAACCTTATTCTAAAGAATATTAGCATCTAATGTAGCCAGATTTATTATTTGTAGTAAGTTTATTTTAGTTACACGCATGAAGAGCTCTCGTTTACTTGCTGAATGAAAACAGTTACCTGTAAATGGGTCAAGCTTCTGGCGCATTTAAAACACAAGACTCGAACAAAATAACATTTTCTAGAAATCAATAAGATGTTAAAGAACAACTTTTTTAACGACAGCCATTTCGAAATATTTACCGTTTTTGAGTTATAAAGCAAAAACTTTAAAGGGCTCCAGATCCCTAATTTGAGGGGCCAGCCCCATTTTAGTGGTGTCAAATGAAAGGCCTTGAAATTGTGCACAACTTTTATTCTACATGTCTTATCAAAATATTTTTAGTTTTAAAGATACAAAGGAAAATATGTCTAAATTTTCGCTCTTTTAGGCGTTCTAAATTTTGACCCCTAATTAGCGCCATTTTGAATACAGAAATCGAAAAACAAAAACCGATGTGCACAACTTCAATCCTTCTATTATCTAAATTCGGTAGAATTTCTGCTCCAGCTTTTGTAGTCTCGGAGCCTTTGTCTGGAAATGAAGCCTAATAAATTTTCATTTAAAGGGCAATAACTCAAAAGCGGAAGTGACTTTTTGAACTGTTTGACAGCATTCTGATAGAGTTTTGTAACGTCTATAAACTCTGCAAATTTGAGCAAAATCCGTTGAGAAATGAGCGAGATATGAGGTCTCAAAGTTGGCGTCTAGGAAAAAGAAGAAAAAAAAAAGAATAATAATCTTAACCATCAGAATCGGTAGAAGGTCTTCCGCCTGGAGCGGAAGACCTTAATAATCTTAACCATCAGAATCAGTAGAAGGTCTTCCGCCTGGAGCGGAAGACCTTAATAATTAAAAAAAATCACTCCTAAAAGGAATTTCTTTACGAATTATTATTATTTTTTTTTTTTTGTTTTTTTTGTTTTAAAGATTACTGACCCTACAGCACTGGTGCATCTTCTCTTGGGCGAACTATGTATAAATTAAAAATAAATAAATAAATATATATATATATATATGAAAATTATTTTAAATAAATAAAAACACAAAGAACTAGTATATATATCGTATATATATATATAGAGATATAGATATATATAGATATATTTATGTATACGTAATAGTTTATCAAAAATTCAGAATTTTTTCTTTCAACAAAAAAAAATTATATATATATATACTTTAAATGACGGTACACTTACTTTAGAGGAGTGCTGTAATGTAATGTGAAACATATATTAATTATATTGACTCGCAGTCACTTTTTTTTAAGAAAAAGAATTGTTGTGTAACACTCTTATGAATATATCATACATTTCTATTGTCAAAATAAATGAGTTAATCAAAAATCATATACCTTGCAAGTCTCCTCTTGCTTGCATCTACATGTATATCATCCTATCTTCTATTCTATATATAAAAGCAATAGGGGCGCAATTAAAGGAAAACATACAACTGACCTGTTACGGATAATTTTCAAGTTCCATAATAAATTCTAGTACTCACGGGCAGGGTATTGCCCTCACGATGTCGATGATCTTCGACAAGTTATTTATCAATTTTTTTAAGTCATCACAAATACACCTGCTTTAAAAATATGAAAAAAAGAGAGAGAAAAAATCACAAAATTTTAAAGAAATGATCTGCGCCTTATGTAATGTGTGTAAAGCATTAAAATCAACATACTTTGCCATGGTTCCCGGTAAGAGTAAAATTTTAGGTGTTTCCTCTTTTTTTTAATACCGATTTCCCATGTGATTTTTTGGAGGTATATCATTGGAAAATATTTAAAAAAAACGCAATAACTTAAGATTTTAAAAACTGGTTTTCATTTGAAATGGAAAAATTCAATTAATTTAACCTAATTTTAGTCAAATCTCACACCTTAAAAATTATCTAGGTCTCACAAGAACAGGTCGGTAGATCACGAATGAAAGGCGGGATCTACATTGTTATCAATAATTACGTCTCTCATCCCCCCTCCTCGAATATTTGTCTTCTGTCAATGTAAAATGTCAAAGTGTACATTGCATGAGAGTCAGCCTATACACACATATATAAACATTTTTTTCTCTTAAACCTATCAGATCGACGTATATTGGATAATCATACAGAAATACTTAAGAAAAAAAACCCATGTTTTGTTTGTTTTATTATATTTTGTATACGATCATAAAATTCTCCTTTGGATGTGAACTGACCCCTACTTGCGAATACCCTTTCACGGGGTGGGTCAGCTGTACAGGAGAGACTATCTGTATTTTAAATCTTGAATATGATCAAGTAGAAGTGGATTGTTTCATCAAGGAAATAAAACCCTCGGATATCGTCATTAAACGCTTATTTATCAATGGGGAGTGTGGACCAATCATCGATTATGAACGTTTTTGTAATTCACATTTCATAAAGGAGATTATCATGGAAAATGGCCAGGGTCAAGTTCGATGTCGAGGTAAAATAAAACTTCTTTCTCTCATTTCTCTCTCTCTTTCTTTAATCACCCCCCTTCTCGTGATTCGTTTACTCTGCCATGGGAAAAAAGCGGCGCGGCTTTGAAGTTAAAAGCTGACGTTGCTAAAAATTCCTGATTTTGTCACTCATGGCTTGTTCTTTCAAGGGGGAAGACATAGTGTGCCCAGGTACATGACTAAAACAAATTTAGGAAGATTTTTTGCAATAACGGAGTTACATTCCAGTATCTTAAAGTGATATTTGATTTTTTTTATTTCTTTTATTTATAGAATTACAGGTTACTACAATGGCGAACGACACCACCTGTAAGTACATCTTTGTATCATAATAATTTAATTGATTTTTGTTCTTTTTCTTGTTTATTTGTTTTTTTGGAGTTGTTGTTTTTGTTTTTGTTTTTTGTTTTTTTTTTTTTGGGGGGGGGGGGGGGTTGTTTGAACTTTTTTATGGTATTTGTTCTTTTTCCCCCTTTTTTGTTGATCTCTAGATGCGAGTTTGCTTCCAAACAACACCAGTGACTTTATTTCCACGGACACGTCACCATCATCAGTCGTAACAAAAATTACAATCAAACTTCAATTTCAGATAAAATCGGATCAAAAACACCTGAGTTTAAAGAAATGACATTGCCTCGCTTGTTTACAGACCGAATGCATAATGTAACTCCCCCAACCGTCACTACTGACACCACTGACACTACTCACTGGTTCTATGAATGACGACACCACCCAAACACACACTGTGACTACCCTCACTGACACCACCCAAACACACACTGTGACTACCCCCACTGACACCACCCAAACACACACTGTTACTGATAATTTCCACACTGATACCATCAAGTCGCACGTTACTCGCACCCGGACCCAAATTAGTTCTGATGCTACCAGTTTCTACTCCACAGACATGACCACACCTCAAGACACCTTAAGTCCAATTACAGGTGATAAAAGAAAATACTTGTTTGCCATTCCCATATTTATTCTCCCATGTATTTGTATTCATAGTCGTAGACAGAAAAAAAATGTCAACGTTACACTTTCTCCAAATTATGATCAAATTGAGAGTGATGATAGTGAGGAGGAATTCACTAGAGAAAACCCATGCATGACAAAAGATGACATTAAAATGACTAATTTTTAACAATGTTAGGATTGCATGTTTAACATCTCAATTCTTTTACATGTTACATATTAAACCCCCCCCCCCCTTAAAAAATTTCTTTGTAAACAATTTCTCTATATCTTACAATTGATACTAGAAACTTCACAAGTGTTGACGATTTATAACACACATTAGTTTTTATTGCATGTTAGATATTTTTTTTGTTTGGAATGAATTTTTGACCCTTAATTCCTGTGTTTTCTTCATTCTGTATGTTTTATTTAAGTAAACGCATGATGTGATGGCGATTCAAGTTACAAGTTTATGTAAGTAGATGCATGATAGCGTTCAACCTTGTAACATATATATGCATTGATACATAAAATTTTATTAAAGAAAAAGAGAATGCATATTTTATTTGAAGGTTAAAATAAAATCTTTTATTTTCTATGGGTAAAAGGAGAATCATTCATCTTTAAAATTGTAAAAAAAAAAAAAAAAAAAAAAAGTTTTCATAAAATTTCAGTATCGGAGACTTTTAAAACTATATCTGAAGATTTAAGTAAATATGTTTGAGAGAAAACGAATGATTCGTGTTAATTAAATGTTTAGACTTGTGTATAATTTCTTTTTGTGTGTGAAATTTCAGTGTCCGATGCTTTCGGCGAAGGCATAGCCTCCCTTTGCCTGTGTCTCCTGTTTGCCATCATTTGGATAACTAACGCGGTTAGTCATGAAACGCCTAGGATTCCAGTGCAGGCCTCCCGTGGGAAGGCAGCCAGCCCGGCCCACGGGCAGACAACTTCGTAGGAGACGGGACCCCGATCCAGAGGCCGCAGACATAGAAGACATCGAGGAGGCCGAAGAAAGACGCTATGAGTTACGACCCAGGGATAAGTAAATGGTATGTAGTAATTATCATTTATGAGAGTATTCTTTAGTGGAAATACATATCAGTTTCACATTTATGCTAACAGATTTCACAAAACCGAATTAAATTTGTAAATTTATGATGATGGTTAAATTTTGTTTATACTCTTACTGATGCATCACTGATTTTATCGCTTGTAATATGTTAATTTTTTTTTTTTTTTTTTTTTTTTTTTTTTTTTTTTTTGCATTTGACAGCTGAGGTCACTACTGCGCAACAATGAGACTGTGGTCCAGGAAGGACATTGTGATTTTTATTCTTCGATATCCATGAACAGCTAAAGTCACTGCTGCGCAATAATGAGACTGTGGTCCAGGAAGGACATTGTAAATTTTAATATTTCTTTAAAATCAGCTGAGGTCACTACATGTCACTGCGCGAAACTGAGATTGTGGTCCAGGAAGGACAATGTAATTTTTAATATTTCTTAAAAATTCATATTATTGGATCATTGTAATATTCATACTCAAAAATAAAAGTAAATACAGTTTGTATCTTTTTTTTCATTTATTGGGAGATTAAAATAAGATGCCTGAATTAGACCAAGGAGAACTTGAATGTATTTTAAAATGCTTATACGTGTAAATCTACCAACATTTGATTACCTGTTATCACTTTCGGACCACTGAGTCGTAAAGGTTATTATTAATGTCAAATTTTACTTAATAGGATATACCCAGGTGATGATCTGTGTACTTTAAACTATAGCAGATACGTGACACAGAACTGTGTTTTATTGCTTTCTCTCATGAAAGGGCAAATCTGATCAAGGAGTGAAAAAAGCGGAATGATCCTCGGTGCGTTTCTTCATAATAATGTTATTTCTTAGGAATGAAGGGACCCTTAACAACTTTTTTAGTCCTTTTTAATGTCTTCATTTTTATGTATACCCTTGTGTTGACGTCATTCCATTTCCCCTTCCATTGTGTCTGTTCCCCATGAGTAGACTGTAGCGTGACATCTGTCCGTGACGTAGAGAGTCATTCTCCCCATTCATATTGCTGTTGTAGAACATAAGTCATGGTCTATGAATAACAAAAGACCCATTGTTTACCTCCGGTGTATATCTGAGAGTCTAATTGTATTAAGTCAGTCAAGGTCATCGTTTACTACATATGCACTGAAAATCGGTCAAGGTCATTCTAACAATAGATCCATTGTTCATTCTAACAAAAGACCCATTGTTTACCCCCGGTGTATAGCCACTAATAGTACTAATATCATACATGTAGATATTAACGTAGATTAATAAAAACAATACCTTGGCTTTACCAGGAGAAAACAATTTGACGCTGATTTTACTCCTTTTACCCATAGGCCGCGATTTATCAACAGACTCCTCTTGTGTTTGCACAGGTTTCGGTAAAATCAAGCGCTCCTGATGGGGAGAACATGTAAATAGAGGCTTCTTTATTTTCCTGGGCGTTGGACTGTGAATCAGCACTCGCTTTGTCTGTGTTGTAACTTTCAAGGGTGTGCTTGTTGAATACCTTTCCACGTGACGAATACGCTCATCAGTTAATAAATGGAATGATATGTTGGACATTTTTGCCCGCAAACCGCTTATTAAAGCATGTTTTTCAGACTTTAGAGCGTCCATACGGTGCAAGAGGTCATAGTCAATTTTTGCGATTTTGTGGAGTTTTTTGAAACAAATCCCGCAAATATACTTAGATTTGCCGTCTTTAGGTCGTGGAATGTACCCCAGGACTTGACTTAGTTGGTTCAATACATTAAAAGTTGGTCCAAAAATTGTTCTTCGATGTCTTTTTGGTAGAACGTCAGGACATATCGTACAAGTTTCTTCCGACGCCATTTTTGTTTACAGTTTCTAACTACACGTGGTGATTTGTTACACGCGCCTTGATTGGTGATGCTAACCTTAGCTGTAACCAATGAAATGCGTAAATGTAACGACTCAATCTGCCAAGGGTGAAAAGAGGAGAGGAGCGGATCGTCACCCTTGGCTAGCGAAGATGGATGAAAATGAGCGAAAGTACACAAACAGCACTGTTGAATGCGTAATGAATTTGACATTTTAACGTTCCATCTCATAAAGTAGGTAAAAGATATTCAATCAGTAAGGCGGAAAAAATGCAAGAAACTATTTTAGAAAAATTTTGTTTATTTTTTTTCTTTCAGTGTAAAGTATTTGAAACTAAGTTAATATATATTATAATACAGTGTTTTAGACAACGGCGTCTGTGGCGTAATCAGTAGCCTGCGGGCTAACAATCTCGGGGTCGTGAGTTCGATCCCCAGCGTGGGCGATATCTTTGTCCAAAAAAGAAGAAAAAAGTATTTACAAAGGAGATGGGTTAACGTGGCGTGCAGAATGCGTTACTCCTCCTACAGTTTTCATTTGATTTCAATATAACTTGGCACACAAATAGATTATACTAAGATACATAATTTAGTGCATCGGATTTTACTGTTGCCATGGTTACTAAAAATAGAAATTTTTGCGAAATTCCTTTAAAACACTACTCCTCCTACAGTTTTAATCTGATTTCAATATAACTTGGTACACAAGTAGACTACACTAAGATACATAATCTAATGCATCAGTTTTTGATTTTGATGAACGATGTTGCCATGGTTACTAAAAGTATAAATTTCTGTGAAATTACTTTAAAACACTACTCCTCTTACAGTTTTCATCTGATTTAAATAAAACTTGGCACACAAGTAGACTACACTAAGATACATAATTTAGAGCATCGGTTTTTGATTTTGATGAACGGCGTTGTCATGATTACCAAAAAATTGAAATTTCTGTGAAATTCCTTTAAAACGCTACTCCTCCTACAGTTAATATTACTTGGCACACAAGTAGCCTACAAGATGATACATAATTTAATGCATCGGTTTTTGATTTTGATGAACGGAGTTGCCATGGTTACTAAAAAAAATAGAAATTTCTGTGAAATTCCTTTAAAACGCTACTCCTCCTATAGTTTTGGTCTGATTTCAAAAGTACTTTGAACACAAGAAGATTACACTGAGATACATAATTCTGTTTATTGGTTTTTTTGATTTTGGTGAGGTGTTGCCATGGTTACTAAAAATAGAAATTTCTGTGAAATACATTCAAAATTCTGCTCCTTCTATAGTTTTGCTTTAATTTCAATGTAACTTGGCACTTGACTAGACTGAGATACATTATTGTCTTTATCATTTTTTTTTTATTTTGATGAATGATGTTGCCATGGTTACCAAAATAAAAATTTCTCTTAAAATCTTTTAAAAGGTTACTCTTCTTAAAGTTTTAGTCTGATTGCAATTAATCTTGACAAAAAAGAGACTAAACCAAGGAGCATTACTCTGTTTAATGCTGTTGAAAAGTTTCAAGTCCAAGTGCAACTTTTCTTTTCCTTTGTTATTAGTACAAACCGGTAGAGGTACAGTCTCGTCGGAGTCTTGTGGTTTCGTGTTTAAAATTTTCAAAACGCTTCATAAATTTGAGATAGAAAATCTTCATATCACTCTCTTTAATTTGATCCAGCATGTTTTTATTTTATTCAAAACAATTATTGCACTCTTTCAATTAGCGTAGATTTAATTCATCTATTCTCCGCACGGCTTCCGTTTTTGAGGCCTCAATTGACAGTAAACTTAAAGACGGGGTCAGGTCTAAAAATCTTCAAAAATAACTATTTAAAAATACTTAAAGCTGATGAAAATTTATAGAATAAGAACTATATTTCAAATGGACTATTAAAACTCGTGCTTAAACTAAAAATCAACTGAAGTTCTACAGAAGCTCTTAAAATTCTACACTGGCTACCAGTTACCTATAGGATTAAATTTAAAATAACTTATCTTGTTTCTAAGTGTCTTAATGACAGTGACAGTCCCATATATCTGCGGGAAATCCACATATAAGATTCGCTCCATTGATAATTTGGCTAAGACTCTCGCCGTCCCAATCACAAAACGTAAAACATTTGCCTCAAGATCCTTCGCCATTTCAGGACCTACCGTGTGGAACGTACCTCCTAACATAAGAGTCATCAGCGATTTTAACCTTTTTAAGAGACATTTAAAAGCTCTTTCTTTTACAAGTGCATTCAATTGACGTTTTAATTATAGTTAACTATATAACTTTGTTTTATTTACAGATAAAGTAGTTTATATGCTTATCTTATTTAGCTGTTTAACTTTCTTAAGGTCATTATAATTGCATGTACATGTACAGCGCCATTGATTGCATTACAAATGTTAACAAGAGGCCCATGGGCCTTGAATCGCTCTCCTGATAAACTGTACAACCTATCACTTCTATTTGAAGCCTCGAAGTATCCTGTATATTTACATAAACCCTTGAAATTCCAATTCACACCCTGAGAACCCAAGATGATTCTAAGCCAATTAGTACCTGAGAGTTGGTCATGGTAACCTACTTATCACTTGTCATTCTCTGAGGACCCATCAACTAAGTTTGATGATTCTAAGCCAATTAATACCTAAAATATTTTTTAAAATTATAATCATAAAATTTTATAAGTAGGTCAAAGTGACCTACTTTTCAATTGTTTTACTTCAAGGACCCAAGATGCATCAACTGACAAAGTTTGATGATTCTAAGCCAATTAGTACCTGTAATATTTAATTAAAGCCATAAATTTTCAAAAGTAGGTCACCGTGACCTACTTTTCAGTTGCTGTACTCCGAGGACCAAAGATACATCGACTGACAAAGTTTGATGATTCTAACCAATAAGTACTCGAAATATTTAATTACAGCCATAAATTTTCAAAAGTAGGTCACAGTGACCTACTTTTCAGTCAGCCTACTCCGAGGACCCAAGATGCATCAACTGACAAATTTTGACGATTCTAAGCCAAATAATTTCTGAAAAATTAAATACAGCCATAAAATTTCAAAAGTAGGTCACCGTGACCTACTTTTCAGTTGTTGTACTCCGAGGACCCAAGATGCATCAACTGACAAAGTTTAATGATTCTAAGCCAATTAGTACCCGAAATATTTGATTAAAGCCATAAATTTTCAAAAGTAGGTCACCGTGACCTACTTTTCAGTTGTTGTACTCCGAGGACCCATGACGCATAAACTGACAAAGTTTTATGATTCTAAGCCAATTAGTACCTGAAATATTTTATTAAAGCCATAAATTTTCCGAAAGTAGGTCACCGTGACCTACTTTTTAGTCGATGTACTCTGAAGACCCAAGATGCATCAACTGACAAAGTTTGACGATTCTAAGCCAAATAATTCCCGAAATATTTAATTAACGCCATAAATTTTCATAAGTAGGTCACTGTGACCTACTTTTTAGTCGACCTACTCCGAAGACCCAAGATGCATCAACTGACAAAGTTTGATGATTCTAAGCCAATTAGTACCTGAAATATTTAATTATAGTCATATAAATTGAAAAGTAGGTCACGGTGACCTACTTTTCAGTTGACCTTTTTTGAGGACCCAAGATGCATCAACTTACAAAGTTTTATGATCATAGGACTTAAAATGTCCAAATTATGCCTCTAAAACGCTTTGAAATCGAATGCCTGCAAAGTTCAAAAAGTGGGTCACTGTGACCTACTTTTTAATAAATATGTTTTATGGCCCCAAGATGCATCATCTTACAAGATTTAATGATTCTAAGCCTCCCCGTATTCGAATTAATGACCTTAATTGTTTTAAAAAAGATTAGCCATAAAATTAAAAAAGTAGGTCAAGGTGACCTACTTTTTAGTTGACGTACTTTGAGGACCCAAGATGCATCAACTGACAAAGTTTGATGATCATAGGCCTTAAATTCTTTAAAATATGCCTCTAAATCATTTTGAAAAAGAATGGCCGCAAAATTTAAAAAGTAGGTCACCGTGACCTACTTTTGAGTCAACATGATATGAGGTCCTTAGATGCACCAACTGACAAGATGTGATGATACTAGTCCTTATAGTAAGCAAAATATCAACATTTTAATAAAATGTAATTTTTGGTCAACTTTGAAGTGACCTTGAGACCACGCCCTTTGCCCCAGGGTAAATCCCCGTGCAAATTTTAATCTACAACATATCCTCATCCTTTTGTGTAAGTTTGGTGATAATCTGCCCAGTGGTTCTTGAGAAGAAGATTTTTTAGCAACCAGTACTTTTGTTTCTATTTTCCTAATTATCTCCCCTTGTTAAAGGGTCACAACCCCAGTTTTAGTATAAAAGGGAGCCCTTGGGCCAAGGATACCCTGTGACAAATTTGACAATAATTGGCCAAGGGGTTCTTGAGTTATGGCCCATATTCTAAAAAGTTTACGCACACCGCACAAATGGCCATAGCATTAGCTCTTTGAGCCTTTGGCTCAGAAGAGTTAATAATAAATAATAAATAAATAAATAAAAACCCATGAAGGAATGGAGCTCAAAAAGGATAAAATTAAATGTGACAGTGATTAACAAAATCATCTGACAGATTTAGGTAGTTAAGCGGGGGGACACACTTTGAATAGTGAAGGTTATTTAATTTATATAGACAGGGAGTTTAACATCAACAAACTGTCTACAGATAACACAGTAGACAACATTAATAAAGTACAACACAGCACCATGGAGACCATCGTCTGTCTACAGCTTCTCATATACGAGGGTTGTTCGATAAATTCGTAGACAAGTTTCACTATTTTACCATCTTTATGTACAGATATTTATTTTTAATGTCAATGTATTAAGTAAGATAAAATGCATAAATTTTGCAAAAATCTAAGAAATACATCGGTAAAATAACTTTCAATAACGTCAAAATTGACGTCAATTATTTTTTTTTTTAATTCTTTTTCAAAGTACACATCATTTAGTTAAATACATCTCTGATGTTTTCAACTTTTTTTTGGTTACGTAGTAATTAAAACCTGCTTTTATCTCGAGTTGTAATAGCGCATTCTCTTTCTATGTTGATGTTTTCCTGTAAAAATCAATTGAACAGTTGAAATTGAGCAATTTACTACCTATAAGTCTTTTATTGTTATTCTTTCATCATTAACTGCGTCGCGTATGACGCCAATACGGTAGCGTCAATTTCCTGAGGTATACGGATTCTCTTCCTTCCTTCGTTCAGGCCACTTGTAAGCTCCCACCAGGCGTCCCCAGCCATGTCCATCATCTGGATAGGTTCTTGTAGTGTCTTTCCTAGATACAGATTCTAGATTCCCTAGAAAAAGATTCTGATAGCAGCGCGTTGTTCCCGACATTGTACTGAAACGTCAATATTCCGTTTAGTCATTTTGATATGGTTTTTAGAATCTCCTGTTTCTTTATAACCAAGGGTTCGAACGACTTCAAAATTTGAAAATATCATATCGTCATTGAAGATAATACCTGAGTGGAAATATTGATTTAGCGCCATAATTAAGAATCTATTGCCTATCAATTTTGAGGAAAAAAAACTAAAAAACGCATTCAATAGGACTCAATATACACAGCAACTCTGGAGGAAGTGGCATAATATGAAGACCTGGAAAGCATAAATATTATGACTGATGCACGTCATGGTTGGCGCAAAAACGCCAAAGATTCCAGCGTAGTGGCTATTGGGGACAATACTCACAAAACTTTATCTTGTCAAAACGTGACAAAATCTGATGACCAAGTGTCACAACGGCATGAAAAACTCAGAACAGAAAGAATCTACCAACATCTGAGAGATCAAAATGTAACTGTAGGAATCCATACTCATGACAGAAATTTGTCTGTTAATAATATATTCGTAAGGAATGCGAGTCTATAAATCAAAATTACACGTGGCATGCCGTAAAATCAGTTAAATCTTCTTTGAAAAAAATATCGTCCGGACCCGCATATCTTGAGGGGAAAACCTTGTCTTTCCAAACTAATGACAAAGTGGAGCCAGAGTGCACTCACTTTCACTGGGCAATTAGAAACTGTGATGAAGATACCTCAAAACTTGGAGTACTTCTATTGAACATAGTAGAACATTACAAGAACAATCACTCAAATTGTCATTCGCCCTCCAGGTGCAAGATAGAACCAAACTATGAAATATCTCGAAAAGCCATTACTAACCCATGTGCCGAGAAGTTGTTACTAGGGGTCATTAATATTTTCTTGTTTATAAGCATCCCCAGGATTACATTTTTTGTCATGATACCTTCTACGTTGAAAGCTTCAACAATGTAATGAATGTATACCAGGTCAAAGGGATCTGTTCTGGTGATATGCACAAAGCAAGATCTAATTTGGCTGTGTGTCAATGGAATGAAAATGTAGACAGAGAATACACATCTGTTTGGAAACCAAATCACAGAATGCCTAGAAGTGCTATCAGTAAACAGTACTACAAAAAAAGAACTTTCATTTTTAGGAAAATATTTGGAAGCGATACGTAAAAAGAGTCTACAAAGCTAGAAGAACAAACTGATATTATTGAATTTAATTGAACAAGACATGTGTCACATCCCAAAACGTAAGAACTTTGGATAAAATTCCATTCAATCATTACAGAGTTTGAAGCTTTTGTCCTGTGATTATCTTCAAAAAAGTAATTGTTTATTCACTGTATATATGTGTTTATAAGTAAATGTTTCATAATTAATCAAGAATAATTAGATTCATAGTGCACACAGATTTCAGTTGTTTATTTATTGACATACAAAAATAAGCACCGCCTATTTCACCAGGTGGCAAAAAATCTAGGTCGTCCCCGGCCTTGATAGGTTTATGATGGAAAGAAATTTACTTCTAAAGGCTATTCGAGGAAAAATGTCGGTCTCTCTATATCATTAAAGTCAAAGCCGAATTACATAATAAAATTATGACTACTTTCGGTTTGACCGGAAGTGACGCAAATCTTCGAAGAATAAGGTCTGAAGTCTTCCATAATGGTAATCATTTAATTTTCGTCAGTATCTCCAAAAATTAGTAATTTCTGTCTACTTTCGGTTTGACAAGTAGTAGTCTGAAGGGACGGTGCTTGATTGAAAATAAGGTCTGACGTCCTTTGAGAATTTTAAGGTCAATTCTATGTCAATATCTGTGAAAATAAGCCATTTTCGACTACTTCCTTTTTGTCCGGAAGTGACGTAAGATGATGACTTGAAAATTTCACTAGTTGCTACTTGTCATTTTGAACAACATTGCTTTTTTGATATCTCGTAAATCCGCAAAAATTTTTGAGATATGTAGAAAAACACTTTCATCCCCTCTATTTCCCTTACTCTAGCGGTCAGCCCCCAATTGTTGATATGAAATAAATGCTACTACGCAGTTTTTTTTATGCAATATATAAAATATAATTATGCATAAATGTTTAAATAAAAAAAATACATATCACACGAACGATGCATGACAATTTAATCATTTCTATGAATTCGAGATTAATTCCTCTTTGTAATAGGTAGAAAACGACTTTTGCATTTTGTTATAACACAACTGTACTTCACATTGATAATAAATATTTTGACAGAGTCTAAACCACCTTTAAAAGTAAACTTAAAAGCCGTTAATATACATTAATCAGTAAATTGTATAACACCTAAAGATATTACATAATTTATTCTACCTTTTACGTAGAATATATACATTATATGAATTTGTGTCCCCTGTAGATATTATTGGATAGAGTGAATTGGAATACATAAGAGGAACAAATTGTCATGATTATCGGCTTTAAATAACAATGAAAAGCCTAAATCTTACCAACCTTTCTATTTGAAACGATTCAGTTATGAATTTATTTAGTATTTCGGAATGCTTACATCGATACCAAGTAAGTAATTACATAAAACAATCGTATTTAGCCTGTACACTACATGTAATCAGTATTCCGTATGCCAGTAAACAAAAACCGAAAACGAAATTAGGTTACTCATATAAGCTTTGTAAATTAAACAACTATATATACACTTCACATAATATTTGGCTTAAAACTGTTGTGCTTTTTCTGAGAAGAAAACAAGTAAATATATACACTCATTCTTTGTGACGCTTCTAATCTTGAGTGAAGTAAGACGCTCCTAATCTTGAGTGAAGTAAGGTACGGCAGTGTTGTCAACTGTTCATTGAAATTAATTTTGAATGGTTCAAAGTTCCAGTGAACTCGGTCATTTGATACATTTAACGTCCAGGTTGTAGCCTCGACCAAAAAAATAGCGCAGCTGTAACCTGTAATTCAGGTGTTCAATGGTTATTTATCATTGCCGATGACACGGAGAGCCCCCGTTCAATATTATGGTGGCAGTAGAGGATCTCTTCACAAATTTATTGGAATATCAACACTTTGTCTACTATCAGACAGAAAATGCGAAGAAAAAAGGGAAAAGACCCCAATGATGATGTTTTACATGAAGTTGTGCCATGCAGACAAAGACAGTAAGCTCGCTCTACTTTTAAGGATTTCAATGTATAGATTACAAAAAAAAAAAAAAAAAAAAAAAAAAAAAAAAAAACTGAGAACATATCGCACGAGCAAATTTTTGAACGAGAGAAAGTGTTAACCATACCAGCGTTTTTTCGTAATCAAGCAGAAGATCATAATGAATCTTTAGACGACGATAGATAGATATTTATGATGATTACCGCTCTGTTTGTGACGCTCTACATGAAATGTTTATTCACTATAACCGATGCTAATTTAATCCAGCTGTAAAAATCTTGACTACAGAATCTATTTCATATTATATTCAGCTTATTTTTATTTGAAAACAAGAGAATTTGATACTGGCTATTATTTGTTTGGAACAAAAAAAATTGATAATTTCTTAGATGTATCTTCGCAAAGACCTGGGTTTTCACAAAGATATTTGCTAGTAATAGTCATAATTAATATGCACATCATTAGTCATTGCTCCATTATCTTTTCTTTATAAGTAAAAATGTTCTGTTTTAATGCAAATCTAAACCCATTTGATGTGCTACTGCTAGTATGAGAGATTTGCCTTTTTATATCGTAGTTTTTTTAATTAATATAATTTATTACAAATATAAAAACATTTCATTTATATTCAAAATTGAAAGACATGTTTTTACACCGATTAATGTGCAAGAAATTGACTTATCTGTTAAGCAGAGTGTTTATCTGTTTGAGGTATGCATGATATTGAATGGTTCCATTAAAACTGAGCTAAACACTTATTTAAGAAAAGTGAGATCAAGGTCAAAAGAAAGGTCAAGGTCAAAAAATGTTGATGCAGTTGAATAGCTTACATCAGTATGTATCAACATATGCAGTTTGATTACACTATCTTGAATGGTATCTGTAAAACTGAGTTAAACAATAATTTAAGAAAAATGAGGTCAAGGTCAAAAGAAAGATCAAGGTCAAAAAATGTTGATGCAGTTGAATAGCTAAATCAATATCTATCAGCATATGAAGTTTGATAAAAATATCTTGGAAAGTTTCTTTGAAACTGAGCTTTGAACAGAGCTAAACGCAAAGTGTGACGGAAGGACAGAAGACGGACATGACAAACTATATGCCCCGGCCATATTCATGGCGGGGCATAAAAATCATTTTTCAATAGGTTTAGAGTACACGTATATATAATTGTCAAAATATTTACAGAATTGTGTGTTTCTTTGTTAGATAAAATATAAGTGATTAGCATTTCTTTGAGAAACAGCGTTTGTGATATACACGTAGCATTAGCATTAGTAATATACGTTTTTTTTTCATGTACAAAACAGTTGGGGAACTGCCGATCGCTTCGCCATGTTGCAATTTAATTTTTACTTATTGATAGTACAGTAGATAAACGTAAATATAGCGTCTACCTTCTATACACAGTGGTCTTTTTTTCAACATGAAATGCACACTACTGAAAGAGGCACACTTGCTCATTACCGAAACACTTAGTTTGTTTATTTAATACCCAGAAACAGAGCAGAGGATTGTCAAAGAAATAATGCATTTTCACACAAGTATCAGTTAATTAGGAAATGAACGAAAAATTCATGGGTAAAATCGTAAGATATCGTATCCAAGTTATTGGCGTCTTACCGGTAATTATCTGCAAATGTTTGATTAATTACAAAATACATTATATTAGTTGATCTGTCTCTCACTTTATACAAACTAAGTAATGTTTTACGAAATGACATGATCAGATCACATCGACATGTTCTGTTTATTCTGTCTTGACTCCCGAGAAAACAGTATGTAATATATTAAGTTTAAAGTAGTTTAATTCTCTCGTATAGTTTGAAATTGCAAATCATTTTGTGGTATTTTAAAGAATTTGTAGATTTGTGTAATGTAATGGATAACATTCCCCCATAAAATAGACCCCGTCTCGTTTTTGTAGCCTAATTGTGCTGTGCAGTTCCATGAATTTCACAATTTTTTGGACGAGCCACCCGTACCCATCATACATGTAACTAGGCATTTTGTTTGTTTGTTTGCAGTTTTGTTTGCTTGTGTGTTGTTTAACGTCCCTCTCGAGAATTTTTCAATCATATTGAGTCGCCACCACCTGCAGTAGAGAGCTGCAAATTTTGACCTAAACTCGGCGATCAAGGCCATTAAGCAGTGAGGGATCTTTTTCGTGTCAGCATCTACTGCGACACGGGGCCTCGGTTTATACGGTCTCATCCAAATGACCGGTCTCCACGTCCCAGAATGGGATTCGAACCCGCAACGTAAGGATCAACTCCTTAATCCGCGACTCTAGAGCACTGCGCCACGGGGGCGACCCCGAGATTACAGAAAGCTTTAAAAGATAATATATCTCAATCATATATTCAACAGAGCCCCGTCATAACTCAAGAACTCCGAACTCTTTGGCCATGAATTTTACAATTTTGGTAGAGGGCTTAATGCATTTTGGTGTCCAGTGGTAAAGAAGATTTTTAAAGATTCCATTGATTTTGATGCTTTTAGCCCAACCACTCACCCCTAGAGGGTGCAAATATTTAACAACCGTCAGCCGCCAACATGCAACAGACCAGCAGTGGGGAAAATAATTACAAATGTGAATAAACAACAAAATAAGACACGACACTCATTAACTGAATTTTAAAATTGTAGACATCCTGATATGCCTATCACAGGGGAAGATGTCATGTATAATAATGCCAACTTCAGTGCCATTGGAAAACTCCATTTCAAGCTGCCATCCAAGTGACATGTATTATAATTGGAAATAAACCTCGATGAATAGTGCTCTGTGGGAATAAACTATGCAGGAAAGGTACATACCTGCCTAGGAAACGAAGATTGCTCTGCGACCATTCTTGAAAGACTACCATTGGAAATAAGAGAAATGGGCCGCAGAATGTTTTGGTGAATTACGAAGTGATGACTGCCAACTTATTTCCCATTTTACCATTGATGGATACATCCGGTGCATCTGAAAAACAAGGACATGTCATTGAAAACCTTACAGACTTGCAAACTTCTTTGACTCTCCAAGAAGACAGACTGCTAAGGCTCGGCCTCCATTCAGCTGTCACATATTTCCGGAAAGATCCAAAACCTTAAGAAAATCCATGACGAGCTGATTGCAAAGATGAAACACCGCTAGCTAAACTTGCTAACAAATACAAGAAAGAGAGGAATGGTTGGTCCTCGGAAGATGACACACCATTATGGAATTTGTCAAAACGAACGAAACAAAACAGCAAACCGTTGATATCGCCGAAGAATGAGACGGTGAGAATGACCATAAAATAAATGATGAATTGTTAGATTTTGATGAGATGGATATAATAAATGCACATAATAAAACAAAACTTAAAACGTTCAAAGTTTTATTTAAAAAAGTCTTAGACTATGTTTACGATACATGTACCTGTATTAATTAGATGGTTCAAAACTTTTCTGTTATCGTCCTACCCCTTCTTGTTCATGGGTTCCTAAGGGAATGATAGATGAGCTTCATATCGCGGCGAAGAAACGACGTATCAACAAGGGAATTGAACAATTCCAGCGATGGCGACTAATCACTCCTAACTAGATTTCCCACTATCAGAAGATAAAATTGTTCCTTATGAAGAAGAACAAAACAGAAGAAGCCTCGATAGAAGCAGGACAAATTGCATAGCATTTTCCTATCCGTTCTTAAAACAATATTCAACAAAATTAATTTAGTAATATTTTAAAGAAAAATTCAACAAAAAAATAAAAAAAAGTCGTAAAAGAAGAAGATTTTTCCAATTCTCCCTCTGTAAAAGAAAGGAATCGACTTTATGATGTTGTCAGGTGGCTGTCCAAGCAACTGGGACAACATTCAGAAGAATATGCCATTGGCCTTGTCTTGTGTTTGTCAGGAAGGTCGAGTGCACAATGATATATTTCCTTTATGTAGTATGTGATTCGGACTACATGTAGGAAGATGACGATAATCTTGAATCTTTAGAGAGCCTCATTTGACCTTTGTAACACAATGACAGTATAAATTTAAATATAAAAATTATTATTGTGAAATTTTCATAATTGTATTAACATTATATCCTTTCAACATCCTGGCTCCGGAAGTCTTTTACCATCCTTGGCTTCGAGACCTTTGGTGAACGCTTGTTGTTTAGAGAGATTTTAAGTACCTTTTGACTTTGATCCGAACCTTTGTTAAATTGTTTGCCATCTTGGATTGTAATAATTTAACAGTTATTTAAACTTTGCCAGTCTTCTTAATCACGAGTAGTGTCACACCTTGCTGATCTTATAACACAATGACAGTGTAAATTTTAACATTTAATTTATTAATTATTTTTGTCAAGTAATAATCAGTAAACTTTCATAAATGTATTAACCACATGTGAGAATCTAGAGGGGGTTGGGGGAGGAGGGTCCGAACCCCCCTAGAATTTGCAGAGTTATTAAAAGTATATACAGAAGCAAAAAAAAGACTTTGGAACCCCCCCATCCCCCTTAGAAAACGTGGCCCACACCACAGCCACCATGAAATAGGTGTTATTCACGTTTGGGAAATGGAATTCACGTTTTTTTTTTTTGGTTCGTCAAAAACTTTTGGGTTGGATTTTTTTTTTTTTTTGCCTGGGGTGGACCCCCCTCCTTGGACAAAATTCCTGGATCCGCGCCTGAACCTTATTTTCTTATCAAGATTTCGTTATGTTCTGTTCATACGCGCCTTTATCCGTAGCAACCAGTTACCAACATACTTTTCTAATATTTTGTGCCGTCGATAAAATCTTTACTTATGAAGAACAACAAACCAGAAGCCCAGATGGGAGCACGACAAATTGCATATCAGTACATGTACTTGCCTTTTTTTTAAAAAAGAATTCAACAAAATAAATTAAGCAACATATCATTGATAATTAAACTAATAAATTGGTAGATGAAGAAGAAATCACAGGAAGAAACAAGACCTTTCAGTCAAAACTGAAAGACGGCTTTCAGTGACTTTTCAGTGGCCATTCAGTCACTGAATGGCAGGTACATATCAGTGACCTTTCAGCCACAATTCAGGTTCCTTTCAGTCATCATTCAGCGGACACATTTCAGTTATCTTTCAGTGACCTTTCAGTCGTAATTCAACAACCTTTTCATCGGCTTTTCATTAGTTTATCAGTAATTATTCCTTAAAAATTTTTAAATAAAATTATTCACATTTTGAAATGACTGTGTTTTTGTTTTCTTATATTGAAGATAAAATTCAGATAAGTAGAATTGGTAATGGTAAGATGTTCAATTGTCTTTAAATTGTTTACTAATATGTTAAATTGTGATAATTTACTATAACATTTATGTCTAAATATAATTTTATAAACATTACAATTCAACTGTGGACTCATAAAATTCAGAAAGATTTTCGAATTTCTAATTTGTTCCATGAAAATTGACTTAGAAAAAGAAAATTTTCAAACGATGAAAAATAATATTCGTATCAGAATTTAATTAACGTATTTTCGTATTTTTTCTTTCTGTAAATTAAATCTCTAAATCTGTTCTGAATATTTTTACAAGCTTATTCAATTTGACAAGTAGTTAAATGAATAAACAGTCAATCTGAAAAATAAATCGAGGATATATCGGTCAAAATGCTCTTAAAATAAACAAGAAAAAAGTTTTATTTTTTCAGCTCTAAAATAATTTTTCATTAATTTTATATCCATCTCACACATTGTATAATGCGGTTAGTTTTCATGGAAATATATGGTTATGAAAGACGAGACAGAATTAATTATTTATGCCTTTTTTTAAATATTGTAAATTTTGTTTCTTAATTGTTAAAATCGCATAATATTTTAGCTTTTAAAGGATATCGTTTTATTTTACATAAACAGAATTAATTATGTATGCCTCATGTGGAAAAACCTTAATATTCTAAAAATTTTTGTTGATTGTTAAAATCGGACGATAATTTAGCATGATAAAGGATATCGTTTTAAGAATTTACAACGTTTTCCGAGGTGAAGATTCATCTTGAATCATTTCTTTGGAGAATAAAATAAAGTGCCCCGCCACAGCATGATACGCCCGTCAAATATATTTCAAAAAGGTGGCTCCCATCAGCCACGTACCTCCGATCACTTGACTCTACACTAATTTAGTGTTTCGGCGGTGTGAAACGAGGTATATTTATATAAATTAATTTCATAATGAAGAAATAATTTTCTTCCTACTGCTGCAAATCCGCCTCATCAGGAGACTATTTGCATTATGCATCTACTCATAAACAATAAGATTATTTAATTGTTGAGGAGGTGAGAATATCACCCAGGTTTTTATTGCGTTTGTAGGACACAATAGGTAATTCAGAGAAGACTTTTTGACAGGCTTCATCCTTTGCAAGGATATGCCAATATTTTATCAGTTTTCGTTTTAAATGTCAGGGGTTGTACTTTGTGACAAAAACGAGAGGAATTCCTTTTTTCCTGATGCCACTTTTACTTTGCGGGGTTTTTCCCTGCTATAATTAGCGAGTACATTTTGCATGTTAGATTTGATTTCAGTTTTATCATATCCTCTTTTTAAGAGATTAACCTCAAACTCACGCAGAATTTTAAGCAAGGTGATTTTATTGCTTGTATTTCTCATATGGCGTATTGTTTCACCTTTGATAAATCCTTTAAAAACAGAGGAATTATGTGCACTGTTACGTTCCAAATATTGGAATGTATTTGTTGGTTTAATGTAGGTTTTAAAATCCAGAATTTGACTGGTTTTAAATCTATTTCCTTTGAACACTGTAGTGTATAAGAAATTGATTTCTTTTGTAGAAATTTCATATGTGAATTTGAGCAGAGGATGGTATGAATTAGCTATTTCAAATAGCTCATGGATCTAAGTTTCTAATCCATGAAAAATGATAAATCCGTCGTCGCGATAGCGACCATGATATATTATTTTATTTTTCCCTGTAAATTTATCGATGACTTCATCAGTAATTTGGTGTAGGCGTATGTCGCACACAGATGGGGAACACTTAGAACCCATCGCACATCCTATTGTTTGTTTATACAAAGCAGAGTTGAATTCAAATATATTGTTTTCTAGTACAAGTCGTAGAAGAAAACAAAGATCAGTAGTAGGTGGAGCTGGTATGATATATTCTGCTTTGTTGAAGTTTGTATAGGCCATTTGAACAGCCGTAATTAGCTCCTCGAAATGCATATTGGTGTAGAGCGAAGTTGCATCATAACTGACCAGTAGGCACTTAGCGTGTGGTCTAAGTTGACTTTTAGAATGAAGACTGAACTGTCCCTGATATACGTGCTTAGTGTTTGCACGATGGGAGTCAAAAAGTAATCTACATACTGGCTTATGCGTTCTGTAGGTGAACCTATTTGTGAGATGATAGGTCGACCTGGTGGAATAATTGGTGAATTGCAGCTACCATTGTTTTTAATCTCATTAAAAGTCTCAATATTGAGCTTGTGTATTTTAGGGAGCAAATATAATCTCCCTACCCTATTTCTCTGAAAGATAAAGCGCTAAAATCAACAGTTGACTTCCTGGACGACAAGATTAGTCAATCCAATCACCATCTTAAAGATATCCGGGTAGAAACCATAAATTCAATTGGTAAATCTACCTCTTCTGCTGGTCTTGCTAAGACATAATTGAATGACAAAACAAGAGAACTTAAAGAGAAATTTGATCGCTACCTAATGGAGTTCAAAATGAATATTAGATTGGTAAGAAAACCAACTGAACGGTTTCCTAAGAGACAACCAAAGGACACCAGAGAAAAACACGGGAAACAAGTGCAAAGAGGACAAAAATTCCGTCCATATTATGTGATGTACTCTCTTTGAAATTGACTTTATTCTATACTGAATCTCAGTTAAGATTCCATTTATTTTATTTTTGATTGTGCAAATCTATGAATCATATCTGTTGTTTTTGGGATTAGTAAAACGGATTACTATGAAAGGTATCTATTTCATTATCTTTCCACATGTCAAAATAGCCTCTTGGCTGCTTTAATCTGATTGGAGTGAAATCGCCCATAACTATTGCAATCCCTATTTTTTTTAAAATACTTGATTTTTTTTTTTAGATTTAATGTCAGGCTGGTTTTAAGCTGCAATTCATATGGACAACGGGCATGCTGATTTCAATATCACCCCCCCCCCCTCCCTAGTATAATTAGTTTTAATTGTACTATACAATATCAGATTAGTTTATTATACAATACCAAATTAATTTATTATACAATATCAAATAAGTTTTAATTACTTTTCACCAAATTCATGTCAAAAGTTAGGCTAGCCAACTATTTCATCCAACGCGGCTGATTCTTTTTGCCCATGCAGTTCCCAAGAGATATAGATAACACCTGCTTGATCAGAGATGCTCAACCAGTTAGCTCATCACACTAAACTCATTAATTTCTCTCTAATTTGACATGCAATTTCTGTTACCAAATTCTCCTTGACCAGTGCTTGATAATTATACCCATGGGAGAGGTGGAATTTCCCTTATAACATTACATTTGTTACAGATTGCTGTAAAGTATATGATGAAAAAAATAAGTATTTTCTTGATTTAACATTTTTTTTAATAAGGATACTACAACACACTTGCATTTTTTGGGATTGTGTAATCTCATAGTAAAAAGTCAGGGTTTTTTTTTTATAATTTCACTTAAATTAAAGGTCACAGTGACCTTGAAATAGGTCGAGACACACCTTCAACCTAAGATGCATAAATTGGCCAAGTTTGATGATTCTAAGTCAAATAGTTTTCTAGTTATGAGCCGGACAGGATTTTTCCATATTTGGCCATAGCATTTTCATAAAAGGTCAGAGTGACCTACTTTAAATGTGCGACACACCTTCTACCCACGAAGTATCAGCTGACAAACTTTGATAATCCTAGGCCTAATGGTATTAAAGTTATGAGCCGGACATGATAAAAGCTAACGGACGGACGGACAGACGGACATGAACGCCATAACATTATACGCCCCGTCTAAAGACGGGCGTATAAAAAACAGGTTCCCGTCGCCGATAATTGTCATCATCCCGATAAGAGATGTATAATTTATTAGTCAGTAGGTGAACTGGGTATCTCAATTCGATTTCTACAAATTTATTGATTTTTAGATCATCTATTGTTAAACAAGATGGCGTGGCATAATGGATATGGTTACGGACTATCAACCTGGAGCCCGCGGTTCGATCCCGGCTTCCTGCAAGAATTTTTTTTCTTATATTTATTTTTTTTAAATATTTGTTTATGCTAAAATATGTTCATTTAATACCAATATGATAAGGAAACGTGAAATAAAATTTCTAAGTTAAAAAATAAGCCGATTATTCAATAAAAAGATACAACTGAAAGGCCACTGAAATGTATCTGCCATTCAGTCGACTGAATGGTAACTGAAAGACCACGGAAAAGTCACGGGAAAGGAACTTTTCAGTTACCTTTCAGTGGCCATTCAGTAACCATTCCGTCGACTGAATGGTGTAATTTCATCCTGTGAATTTCGACCGAGTCCCACCAAGGAACCAGAACCCCTATCCTGGGGCCATAAATTTCACAATTTTTGGCTCAATGCTTATTAGAAATATGCCAACAGTTAGACTGCTTGAAGTCCAGGCCTCAGGATCATGAAACAGACTTAGACTTAAGGCATTTTCTCAACCGCCTATGAAATTTTATTAATTATTGAACTAATCTCTAATTTTATGAGTAACAACATATATAAAGCGATATTGAACAATATTTTAATTTTGGATTACATGACTTCTACAACATTTTAGCACAACATATAGATTTTGACTTCAGCTTATGGTGTTTCATGATTCCAGGGCCAGGAGTAAAAAAGAAGATTTTTTAAAGATCGCATTAATTTTGATAGTTGTAGTCCCATCCTTCAAATCCCAGGGAGGCAGGGGTCATTAATATCACAATTTTTACTCCTCTTCACCCATAGATAGTATGTGTCAAAAGTGGTTGAAATTGGTACAGTGGTTCCAGAATAGAATCTGAAAATGTTCAAATACTAACGCACAAGGACAACGCACAAAGACAAAAACAGATAGCAATAGGTTATCTGAGTAAACTCGGGTGACTCAAAAACGTACAGCTTGCCGTGAAATGTAATCCCATCAACTGCAGAGTTTAAAATGCTACCCGTGCAAGTTTTATACAAAGAACACAAGATTTCACTTAACATTACTGTACAAATTTTCTTAAAATTTTGTTAAAATGGGATTTTCTTAATGTCAACTGAAAATGGACATACTCATGTCAATACTAATACATACAAACTAAAATATTCAAGCCTCAAATACTTCAACACTTTCTGGAAAAAAATGAGATAATTCTCTGCGAAAAAGATACTTTTAGCTGACTATGAAAAAGCCAGAAAAAAATTAGCAGAAATGTGTCTGTCGTATAAATTATATACAATTAATAAAAGCAAAAATTTTACATTAAATTGGACATAATATTTTAAAATATAATTAAAAAGTAAAATAATGTTGGATGACAAAATAATGTAAGTTTAAATCAAATATATGCTTCAAAGAAATTGTTATCATGGTTATTGGAGTTGAGGAAACCAGATAGAAAACATCCTAATGTACACACTAATAAATAAAATACTGAAATGAGATATTTCTACAAAACACAACCCCTGTTGACTTCATCACAATACAGCAACCCCTTGCAAAGTGTATTTCTACTCAGTGGAAGAGAGCAGGAGGTGGAGGAGGCAAATTTCAGCATTTGAAAGAAAAAAAAATCCGGAAACTTAGAGAACCCCCACCCCGACCCCCAAGAAAGAGAATTTCTAAAAACCTTGCTTCCTGTGGGCCTTGATTAGAATTTGTATCTAACCCACATGAAGAGCGATGGACACCCTGCTTGTCGTTTACACACGCTTGGTAAAGGTACCTATATTATATACATAACGTTACACGTACATCCTAATTTGCGTCTGTGTAGACAATATCTTTCACACTTTGTCGCTCCACTGACCATGCTGACCACAGGTTGCCGTTTTCTCGCAGCTCCATTGACCACAGATATTGCCGTTACAAATTTTGCAATTCTGTATTTCTCATTTAATTCTTTCTTTTTCTTTTCTTTTCTTTTTTTTGTGCAAAATAATTGGGCGACGGTCGCCGCCCCTTTGCCGACGCCCATGTACTCTGTTGAAGTGTTGAACATATAGTCAATATCCAGTAACGGCATGTCATTAATGAGTGTTAATCTTACTAACAGCAGCCAAGTTAGCATTCTGATGGGGAACGATAAGGGATACAAATATTAAAATTTCTTTTTCTGCCTAACAATAAATGTTAGAAATTAAATCAACTGCTGATTTTGTTCCCCGAATGAAGAAGTTCGTCCTATAAAGGCATTAAAGTTTGTTTTTAAAAATCCGGAAATTACATGTTCATCCCTATTCCTTTAAAATTTATGAACGTGTCTTTTTTTCAATATCGTAAATGTATAAGTCATTTTAATAGTTCATTATTTTCTCGCTTGTGATATAAAAAAAACCTTACACTTCACAAATTCAATGGTTTTAAGAACCCATCACATTCAATAAAATATGGAAACTTTACAAGTACTAAACAACAAGTAGAATAAGTTTTCGTACAATTTAATAATTACTCTTACCTGTCGTGTGTTGTCCCTCGTACGAAGGAAACTCGACATATTCACAATATCACTGTAGAAATATTTTGTTGAGAGGGGGGGGGGGGTTATTTATATAATAGTGTATAAAATAGCTCAGGGGGCTGAGCAAAGAAAGGCTTCAATATCATCATTACTAAGTAGTGTCAGGGAAATGTTAGTGAGGCAGTTAAATCATCCAGTGAACAATGGAGATATAATTGGAAATTCACTTACTGCATTCTTGGAAAAGCATAGGGACAAACAGGGCGAGACAAACAATGAAAATATGGATGTCAACACCTATGTCCAAGTACAGGAAAAGATTCAAACCAGAGAATATTTATGACAGCTGAAGATTCACTAAAACGTTTGGTTACAGTTGTGGAAAATCACGCTAAAGTTTGTAATGGGAGATTTGTATTAAAGAAAGTAACCGAAAAAGGACACGTGGCTGTTGTCAGATTTAACTGTGGTGCAGACAAAATTCACAGCCTGTTGTGGTCATCATCACCTTATTTACCCAACATTGAGTACCTAGTCAACAGAAGAGTGATTTGCATGCAGGGGTATGTTACCAGTGCACTACATGAGATTCTCCAAGGGGGCCAACATTGGAGTGATTAACCAAAAAAGAGGACAGTGCTTACAAAAAGTCTACCCGCATGTTGAATGGGACTATGGGGGGAAGAAGGATGTGAAGAAGATGATGGAATCACTATTACGACAGATGCTCGCCACGGATGGAGAAAAAATGCAAAAGACTCCAGCATTGTTGCCATTGGCGAAAAAACACATCGAGTCATATAATGTGAACACGTCACCAAACAAGATGACCATGTCTCTCAAAGACATGAAAAGATTGGAACAGAAAGAATTTATGACTTTCTTGATGAACAAGGTGTAGATGTAAATGTACATATTCACGATCGAATCTTGTCAATTAATAAATTGGTGAAAAACAAAGAAAACATTATCAATCAAAATGATTCCTGGCATGGTGTTAAACCAATAAAGGGAAAAATGAAGTCTCCAGCGGACCAGCATATTCAAAAGGAAAAACCTGGTCAGAACATCTTCAAGACAAAATCGAGCCAGTGGCAACACACTGTCATTGGGCATTGCGAAACTGTGATCAAGACCCAGAGAAATTAGAGAAATTTTTATTGAACACAGTGGAACACTACAAAGGAAACCACAGTGATTGCCATTTCTCTTCGAGATGTAAAATGGACAAAAACTATGAACCTTCCAGAGTTGTTTTGGTTGACAAAGTTTTTGAAAAACTATTACGCAGTGTTATTGTCAGCTCAAATTTGTACAAACATCCTGAAGATTATGTTTTAGCAAAAGACACATACTATGTGGAAAGCTTCAATAACACCATGAATATTTTTCAAGACAACAGGATAGCTTTTGAGACCAGATATACAGAGCCAGATCCTATTTAGCTGTTTGTCATTGGAATGGAATGTAGACAGAGAGCACACCTCTGTATGGAACCCAAGAAGACCCGATGCTCCCAGAAGTTCCAAGGGAAAAAAAAAGTGTACAAAGCCCCAACATACACATACAGAGAAAATATCTGGAAGAGACAAATAGCTGCCCTGTTTTAACGAGCATAAAATAGAATAGATTCAAAGTGTTCAAAAACAATTAATATATCTTGATGTTTATCAAAATTATCAAGATTTGAGACAGCAAAAACGGGGTCACGGCGCAGAGTCAAAATTGAGTTATTTACTAATTATACACTTTACAATGTTTATAGCCAAACCTCTAATAAATGGCGCTTAAATGAAATAAAATTTAAATGTTTAAAGTTAGAATTGTTTTATTACTTCAGTTGCTAAAACGTAATATAATTAATCGCTTCGATTTAAAGATATCGATTTTCAAAGACAGATAGACTTGATTAAAAAAAGCAAAAAACAATGACGTTGAAGGACGTCACGGAGCAGCGAGTAGCAATAAAATTTTGTTTGGCATGTGGAAAACCTTTAAAACAAACTCTGAAAGTGCTGGAGGAACCAAGAAATATATAAAAAATGAGCTGTGCATTTGTATATAATGGAAGAGACAATTTTTGAGTGGGAGAGACTTTGAATCGGACGATGGACGGTCTGCGAAGAAACAGATTATAGTTTAAAATCTTGTCAAAAGAGTTAGTTACGTCATGAAACGTGATGTGTGCTTTACTGTCGCGGAACTTGTAAAACCATAGTTACGCAGTAAAGAATTTGAAAACAATGACAGTTTAACTTACGGTACTCGAATAGTTATAAGCAAACTAGGCGCCAAGTATTATGGATACGTTTTTTAATGAATGGGGAAATCGCTACCAATACGTTATAAAATGAAAAGGCAGTGTAAGTTTTGAGAAACTTTCTCGACGTTGTTTTTGACGTTACAATGTTTTAACCGTGCTCCGTGGTGATAAAACATGATGCTTTTAAAATTCGCTAACATGAGTTCCATTTAATCAAATGGAATGAAACTTCACACATCGATAAAATAAATAGAGGATATTCAATGTCTTGTAGATGAATATGGAATTTATTTCACGAGTGGGACAGGATTTTTTGATATTTTCACGAATGCGAAGCACGAGTGAAAATATCAAAAAATCCTGTCTCACGAGTGAAATAAATTCCATATTCATCTACAATACATTGAATTTTCTGTTTATTACATTTTCTTTGATTTTCCCTTTGCCTCTGTCTTTTCTTAACACAGTGTCATACATGTATGCTTGACGTCATAGTTGAGCGGTTGAGACGTCATAGCTTAGAAGTTGTGTGTCAGATTGAAAACATTCTATAGCATGGATTTTAGCAACATATTTAGGAAGAAATTTGCAGTTTTAGCTCTATCAAGATGCTTAGTTACTAATCTCTATCTTATGACAGGCCAAAAATTATTTTTTACTTACTTTGATATCCTTTCACACTGTGAGAGATCATTTTTGGTATCCTTTCACACTGTGAGAGAATATCACTTTTATTCAATAAATAAATCACAGTATTTCACTGTTGAAAATGTAATAAATGTTTTTACATTTGAAAATGTTTTGATCTTTAACCTTGTAAAAATAATATGATGAGGAGGAACATTGTCTACGTATTTTTTGAATGACCCTCGTATATATGATATATCTATTAGCTAAAATACATATTAGCTACAATCCAGCAATCATAGCTGGAAATATCATTATAACATACATACACTGTATTTACTAGGTCGAGTGCCGACCAAAATATTGTAACATGACCAACAGCTATGAAAATTGTGTTGGCAGAAAATGAAATGAAATTAATTACCTAATTGAAGGTAGCAAATGTTACCCAATTTGATTGTTTTCAGTACGTTGAGCTGTAAAATGAAAATACAATTCAAGTACAAAATTAGAGCTTACAGGGTACGGCATAGCGAATTTGTAAATGATAGTATTAATAGTATATTAAATGAAAACAAATGGTACATAAGGCACTTAATTCAATGATAACTTAAAGCTAGAAGCCCGTGTCTTCATAGCTTACTAAATAACATTATAAGTGATGTAGCAGAACACCACGAATCTGACGCAAAAGTTTCGTAATTTTCCAAATCATTTAGATGTACTCCATCAAACAAAATTGACTTCTGACTGTTGGCTCCCAGAACCTAATATTATGTAAAATACATTGTTCATGTAGAAGACTGTTCGCAGTTATAAGCCTCTGGTTGAAAATCTGGGTGGGTACGTATCTAGTGGAGGCTCAAGACCGTTATTGACAATAATTGGCTGGAATTCCTTAGCTGGGTTAAAAACGCTATCAGTCGGAAAACGAAACAATATCGAATTGTGGGTTCAGCAGAATCTAGGTCATTCCCTCCAATTAACACAATAACATGGCTTGGTCATGCGTTGCACCATAGATGTTATGGGCGATAAATGTTCTTAAGTTGAAACAAGTCCCCCATTGATACCATAGTAAAGTACTTCACTCAATGTCGCAATATTGTAAACAGTCGATGATGGGGTTTTTCCCACAAACGTTTTCAGTCTATTTATATACGAAACCCCAATACAGAGTGACGTCATAGTGTTACATAAATTGCTATCGTATGAAAAATCTATTCGACAAAAACGCACAATTTCAGGTCCAAAGTAAATAGTTAGTTGATGTATGTCAAATGAAAACAACACGAACGATTCACTTATACCCAGTTCCGTCGTACATAAATCTGTAATCTTATTCTCATCTTAGCACATTCAAACAATGAAAATACCATCGCACCCGCGCCAAGTGACGCTTTGGTAAATAAAGAGTAGTATGTAAGAAAATTCAAATGTTACCAGGATAAAGTGATGGTAGGTATCCTAAGGAACTTTTCCCGTATCCTAATGCTATTGCCTGAATGGAATGAAGTGTGATTTTCGTCGAAAAGTTTCAGACCGAACAGTGCAGTTTACAAACAAGGAATATGAATGCGCATTCCAGTCTATATTGGTTTTATGTGAATTCCTTGGCTAAAAATAGTGATATTCATTACATAAACCATTGATCACTATAAATTGTTTTTAATTTTAGGTAGTGCGATCCTCAGGTTCTGAAAATCAGCTTTAAAGTTATTGAAAATGCTCATAAAAATGTCTCTGACTTCACATAGTAACGTGAATTTACCCATGGAATTTCTTCAAAGTTCATTATTATAGTTAATCATATTATATAGGGAAAATTATCAAATCTCGATTATATTTTCAGGAAATGCGAATAAAAACACCAGCTGTGCACTTCTAATTGAAAATTGATCAACAAATATAATTAAGAATAGAAAAATATAGGTATCCAGGCATTTGGAGAAAATTGAATTTTTTATGCTTATACAGTATTTTACTTCTTTTTACTTCAATTGTCATATAATACATAATGTAAAAAGCTTGTGCTATCATTGCTATAGGCATAACATCTCGCATCTAATTTCATACTATGCTAATAAGCTGTCGTATCTAATGCTAGACTACAGGAAATTCGATTTCTCTGAAACTGAATTCATTTTTTTTTTTGTTTTAAGGGGTACAAATGTCAACGTTTTACAAGACCGTTTTTAAAACTTCAAAGAATTTTGAATATGAAAATGCATAAAATGAAAATTGTTGCTCGTAAAGATCTCAATTTCAAGCTTTGTTTTAAGACTTTTTAAATAAAATAATACATTTAAACGTCATCCTCCCTGGCTAAGGATCGGGTATCCTTAACTACATATTCATCAAATCAATTAACTTTCAGAGAAAGGTGTCCGAGGCTGCAAGTTTTCGTAGATTGTTTGTTGTTGCAAATGTTAAGATCTTCCTGTTCTGAATGGTGAAGGAGAAGGAAACGCTCGTCTGTCTCTGTTACCTCCAGTCAACAACTGTCTTTGGAAATATCAGGGTATGTTTTCGGCGAGCTCCGTAGAGTGATGACTTAGCTGTATTGAAGGCTAGCAATCTCTCCATAACTCTTCTGCTGGTGTCATATTCTTTGTCTCGCAGTCATTCGAATTCTGTAATGATGGAAGGAATGTTTAATTTCTCTCTTCGCATAGGCTTGAGATCTGATTCAACATATGCTAGACTACAACGTCCATGTAATATGCGGGATGGGAGTGGAGCTGCCTTCCAGATGCTTTGGGAATTTTGTTTTCTCTGAAGAGGCCCATTGATCATCCGGCACCAACACACCTCCAAAAGAGCTCGGTGTTTGTTCTTCGATGAATTCTATAGGTGAAACCTTGAAAGGATAAATTTTGGCCGCCTAACTCGTTTGTGATGAATTGTTTGTTGATGGAGAATGATGCTTTTTTCATCCCTGGTCGATACAATGACCGTGTCAGCAAATGTAATTCATCACAAGATAATTTTGTTGATACAACGCATCAAATCGGCACGTGTTGGTCATGATACCCTGGGTCTGTCGTCGGCATCATCATGACATTGATTCACACAAATGATGAATATAACATTAAATGTGAAATGTCGAAAAAAAAATCAGCGTAATTTCATTAGCAGCTGTAGCAAACTTAAAACGAAATTTAATACAAATGTTTCTCTTTTTTTAATTATCCGGGAACTTGTTTCGAATTACTTTAAACATTATATATTCCTTCTTTAGTGAGCACTTATTGTATATCCTTTTTAAAAAAAAATCATGTATAACTTGTTAAAATGACCAAAAAGTTGAATGCATTCCTATCAATCATCAATACGTAATGTAAAACATTTTCATAATATTTTTTATCCATACGTCTTATGCATGCTATCAATAAAAAGTTATTCGATCGAGCCCTTAAGGAAGAACACCTCATTTCCCCATGTGCACTTCCTTACACCGGTATTTTCCGATCATGACAAGGAGCACACAGCGTATGTGATCGATCGGCAGGGGGTGTTCACTCCTCCTTGAAGGTCCGTGTTTGCTCGGCTCCAGATTTGTTTTGTTGAAGTGGACTTTGATCTTGATACTTTTCGTTACCTCCATCCTTCATTCTAACAGACAGCATGACTTTTAAAGGAGACTTTTAAACGTCTTTCTTTAAGTGGGACCTCTGCGGGCATTGGTGGGAAGGCAACTTCCTTTGCTGCTATTTCTTTCTCTGCCGACACTTCAACTTCTCTAATTTTTGACACACGTGGCTTGTCAGTCAAGATTAATCTTTTACCGTCCTTCACCATAACATCGAGCCACATGACCAAATTTCCTTTCTGAAGGTCTTTCAACTTTGTCATGTCATACAAGGTGCATTTTGCAACCATTGTGTTGTCTGCGATTCCAATTACCACATACTGCTCTTCACCATTAGCATTTATATATGTTTTCTCGTAAGCTACACCACATACTTTCACACTAATAGGAGCGAAGTATTGTCCTCTTTTGCTTTTGATAAAAATTCCAATGCAGGCATCTGAAATGAAAACAATACAAAATTTCAGAGAAATATAGTATCATTTCTCAATAATACAGAAATCAAATAATATATCATAGCATTAACTTACTATGAATAGTGACTAGTATTACTAAGACCAAAAAAAAACAATGTAGTTTTTAAAAAAAAGTAAAATTACCATGATTACATGAAAGCCATCAAATTTCATAGTGAAAAGGGGTATGAAAATTTTATATTACTGACTTTACACCAAATTTATGTTAATTGGTTTGACGTAGAGTAGTACGAGTCCAATGTCCCCTATTTAGATATGTTCTCGGCATATTTAAACTGGTATATATATGGTCTATCAGTGAGTTTTAATGTGATATGCATTCAGTTATTAGCTGCTTTAACAAATACTTATTGTACATAAAATCACTAAAAGTTTATACACATAACCAGTGTGGGACTCTGGAAAGTGCAACACTCTTCTCATATATATAAATATTTCAAATTCTTGTTTTACCTTCACGGTAGCTCAGTCGATAGAGCGCTCGCTTCGTGAGGGAAAGGTCGGGGGTTCGTCGAACCTCGGCCGCAACTGACCTAAGTCGAAAAAAAAGATACCATTGTTCCTTCGCCATGCGCTCGGCACTTTGAACTGAAAGTTGCGGGTCCTTCGGATGGGACCTTAAACACCAAGGCCCTGTGTCACGCCAGGCGTTGGCACGAAACAGATCAGTTACTGCACAATGGCTCTAAGTGCCGAGTAAAGGTCGAAATTCGAAGCCCTTCACCGGTTTATGGTGACGTCTCTATGCGAGTGAAGAATTCGAGAACGGGGCGTAGAGCAACATACATTCTGCAGAGACTGTGACAGGTCCAGTCCTTAATACTCTGGATTTTGATGTGAACGTTGTGGCGTTCTTTCTCTTGATGATGGTATTGAACAGCATTGCAGACTTTCCTTCTTCCGGGTCCATTGTTTTATATTAGATCACAAAGTGTGCACTTTTCGGCCTCTGTAGCATCAGCAATACAAGGAATCGCAAAGAGGAAGACTCGTTTTGGGTCATAATCGGCCCTATTATTAAATATGGTTATTTTTTTCACAACATGCCTACAATGCATATTCCTTCGACTTTCTTTTCTTTATTGTTACTTTTAGCTTTACAGCTTATCAGAATATACAATATAATACAATCAGATACAGTACAGAAGTGGATAATGTACAGGAGAACAATGTGTACGTGCACAAATAATAGTGAAACCAGAAGTCTCTGATGAGACTGTAGCTCTACTGGTCTGTACATATAACCAAAAAAAAAAAAAATAGCACTTGGATTTGAAATTTTGCAACATGCAGCAATAAATAGAGGAATTTATCTTAATGTAGTCTACTTGTGCACTAAGTTATATTGAAATCAGACCAAAACTGAAGGAGGAGTAGCATTTTAAAGAAATTTCACAGAAATTTCTATTTTAAGTAACAATGGCAACACCCAATGAACTAAAATATGTATCTTAGTGTAGTCTACATGTTTGCAAAGTTTTTTTTTTTTTAATATCAGACAAAAACTGTAGGAGGAGTAGCATTTTAAAGGAATTTCACAGAAATTTCTATTTTTAGTAACCATGGCAACACCGTTCATCGAAATGATAAACCGATGCACTAAATTATGTATCTTAGTGTAGTCCACTTGTGTGTCAGGTTATATTGAAATCAGACCCAAACTGTAGGAGGAGTAGCGTTTTAAAGGAATTTCACAGAAATTTCTATTTTTAGTAACCATGGCAACACCATTCATCGAAATCAAAAACCGATGCACTAAATTATGTATCTTAGTGTAGTCTACTTGTGTGCCAAGTTGTACTGAAATCAGACCCAAACTGTAGGAGGAGTAGCGTTTCAAAGGAATTTCACAGAAATTTCTATTTTTAGTAACCATGGCAACACCATTCATCGAAATCAAAAACCGATGCACTAAATTATGTATCTTAGTGTAGTCTACTTGTGTGCCAAGTTATATTGAAATCAGACCCAAACTGTAGGAGGAGTACCGTTTTAAAGGAATTTCACAGAAATTTCTATTGTTATTAACCATGGCAGCAGCGTTCATCGAAATCAAAAACCGATGCACTAAATTATGTATCTTAGTGTAGTCTACTTGTGTGCCAAGTTATATTGAAATCAGACCAAAACTGTAGGAGGGGTAGTGTTTTGAAAAATTGTTTACAGAACAGACGGACAGACAGCTATACACACAGGTGATATCTTGTGTAATTTTTTTCATGTGGGGTCATGTGCAAGTACAAATTTACATTACGAGGTTCACCTTCAGAATTCATACAGGAGGAGCAAAATGGGGTTCTTGAAAAGTTACACACAGGTGCTACCTTGTGCAATTTTTTTTGTGGGTTTATTTTCAAACACAAAATGAGGTTTACCTTCAGAATTCACAGTAAAAGACAAAAATGGAAAGAAAACTGTTGGAATCCCTGAATCAACTTCACCATTAATAGCTTACGTTGTATTATATCATTAAATTGATGTTCTTGCCAATCTCGGGGGGGGGGGGGGATATAATTGCTGCCAGGTGTGCATGTTTGTCATATCTGACAATTAAATTCAGAATTAAAAGAAATCACCTGCAGATGTATCACACGTGGACGTTGTCATTTGACCTACATCTGACTTGGGAGGATTGAAAACCATATTACATGCAATAGTTTCTAGAGTAACAACTGTATCTGAACCAGATGATGTTGCCCAATTCGTGTCATTAAGAAAACTTTCAATGACCACTGCAACAGAAATGAAATTTACATTAAGAACGTCATCAGTTTTTTAAGACATACTTGTCATATCTGACAATTATATTCAGAAGTTAAAAGAAAAATTACCTGCAGATGTATCACACGTGGTCGTTGCCAATTGACTTACATCTGACCTGGGAGGGTAGGCAACTGCAATGCATGCAATAGTTCCTGGAGAAACAACTGTTTCTGAACCAGATGGTGTCACCCAACTCATGTCATCAACAACATTTTCCATGAATACTACAACAGAAATGAAAGTAAACATGTAAAAACCTGATTAGTATTATTAGACAGACTTGTTATTACCTGACAATTAAATTAAGAAGTTAAAAAAAAGAAACTGTAAATCACCTGCAGATGTATCAAACATGGTTGTTGTCATTTGACCTAATCTGATTTGGGAGGGTGGACAACCATATTGCATGTCATAGTTCCTGGAGTAACAACTGTTTCTGAACCAGATGGTGTCGCCAAACTCATGTCATCAAGAAAACTTTCAATAACCACTACAACGGAAATGAAAATATACATGTTAAAACCTCATAAGTATTACAAAACATACTTGTCATATCTGACAATTAAATTCAGAGGTAACCAAAAAAACTGTAAATCAACTGCAGATGTATCTCACGTGGTTGTTGTTATTTGACCTACATCTGACTTGGGAGGGTGGGCACCTGTTTCGTATGTGATTGTTCCTGGAGTAACAATTGCTGATGAGCTGAAGCAATCTGTTGATGTAGCCCAAGTTACATCATCAAGAAAACTTTTCAAAGTGCGTGGTCTCTTCTTGAGCACCTTTGAAAAATATATGTATAATATATAATATATTGAGAGAGAGAGAGAATATTGATAGAGTTATTACTAACATATCAATTTACAAATCTTTACAGTGAAATGAAAATCCATGCTTATTCAACCATTTCTTACATGCAATTTGCAGATTGTGCTGTTTTACACAGCATCAACAATATTTTAGCCATATTTTGGCTTCAAAATTAATAATTCAAGATCCTGAACATTCAAAAAGCAAGAGACATGGCTTGGCTCAAGGTTTTTTTTTATTCCAGAGTAGTCAAATTTCTCCGAGGATTGTCCTCATTTTTATTAACAGAATTTAAAGACCTTGTCAGTCCAGTTGATGATTTGTCAATCCAGAGTTACATGATTTCAATTTTGATCCATGTACATAAAAGGAACATATTGGAGAAAAATGAGACTTGGATCATAATTGAGCTCATCTCGCTTTTATTACCCATAACCCTCACAAATTATGGGTTAAGAAAATTTTTTTCTCCCCAACAACTCTGAAATCTAGTACATGTACCTAAGAACAAAGTAAAAGAATAAACAATAAATCCCAAACCATCTTTGAAAATTATATATATATATATATATAAATGTGCACCTGTGCAAGTGCATTTACGCAATTGTACATCAGCAATAATCCACTATAGGAATCAATCAATCATAAGTTTTATTACAGTCTGAGAATAACAAGAATTAGCGGGTAATTTATCTCCTATTCATTTACTTGTTTTCTGAGTTTTACACATTGGGGAAAGTTCCACGATAGAGGAAAAAATCTTCGTTTTGAGATAAATTAGCAGAAGTGATAAATTTTACTGAAATGTGCGATACAAAGTAACCCAAAAAAAGAAAAAAAAAACTAGGATGGGGATAACTCTCAGGGCCGAATTCAATGTACCACAATAACTGCATTTGTATCCAATACATGTTACAGAAGACCCCATGTCAATCTCTCACCACTTTAAAATTTTAACCATTCACAACAGCAATTACAATTTTTCACATTTTTATAGTTCTATTTTTAGAACCTTATCTACGCTGAATCCCTGAAAATATTTCCTGGAACTCCCATAATTGAAAAAAAGTGAAAGTGGACTGCAGCACTAGAAATGTGGGCCTATCAATCAATTATACTTGATATGAAGTCAAAGGTACCTCTATCACTATTTGGAGAGTGTGAATCAGAAATTTAGATTACTTTTGATCCTTGCAACCAATTCCTGGTGCTTCATGTTCGTTGAATTTACATTCACAATTAAACTGTGCTTTGTAAGCTTACAACATAATACTAAATGTTTATCTAAAGCAGCAGTGTTTACAAAAGTTTTTATTGAAGTCACAATCATATATTTCCTTGAAACTTGGTATACTGTAATATCATTCATACTTTGTCAACATATTTGTTTAACTTTTGTTTTGTCGAAACAATTCAAATGTGCATTCAACAAATGACAAGTCAAACGGTCTCAGAATATTTCCGATTCTCCTCTCCATATAGTGAATATTCTATACGCAATATGCTGAAATCACATTAATTTAAATGCACACACATTGTATAAACGTCCATAAAGGATCGACACAAAACTTTAGTCCCTTAGTCAGAGTTATCATAGATAAAATAATGCAGAATTAGTTACCACTGCAACTTTCTTAGGTTGGCTTAAAAGAGAGATAGCATTGTTGCCAATGAAAATTAATGACATCACAATATTCATTTTGATCAATTTAACAACCTCTAGACCATAGAACCAAAAGTTTCAAACATTTGTAGAGGCATTTTTCTCCATATTTGATGTAGGCTTAAAAAATTAATCTTTAGTTTCTCAGGCCAAAAAATTCAACATTTATGCAGCAGACATGGTTTTGCTTTTTTTTTTTACTTAGCTGTAGCATGATTTTGAACCAAATCTGTCGAACTTTTGAAGAAAAATTAAAGTTTGAGGACACCTAATGGAAGAAAATTTCCAACAAGCAATTTAGAGAACCAATAATTTTTGAACTAATAAACTTTAGTTTTGTGTCCAACCTTCTTCATCATTCAAATGAACTGAAATTCAAAACACATTTATTACGGAAGCCTTTCTCCTTCCATTTTTCTATTTCTGAAAATGATTCCACTTTTGTTGATGTCAAACTGTAAAATGAAACATGGAAGTCAATGTACCTCTGACTGAAAAAAAAATTAACCATATACTATGCAAAACAGATACTTTTTGGTCTTTGATGCTCTGGAAAAAAAAAAGCCATGGGCCTCATTGCTTACCTGAGCAACAATTTTACAAACTATAGCCTTCCTATTCTAAAACATAACATTTGTCTATATATTTTGATGAAAAACTTGAGTCCTCATTGTGTCCATTTTTCATACCCCTCACGTTGGGGAAAAACTTTAAAAATTTTGAAAACTAGCTCATTTCCATATTATCATGCCCTACACACTCTAGGTTAAAATCTATGGATTCCCTGTCTGATCCCTAAGGGTCATAGTATGAATAAAGAACTTTTCTAGATACAACCTTACTTGCATAGTTATTTAACAAGTTTAACAAATAACTGCTTCAAAATTATTCAAATTTTTTTCTCTTTATAATTTCTATGCATTTAAATTTGAACCCCAAATGTGGCCCCTTTCTGACTCAAGGGTAATTGTGTAAAGAAATTTGAATCTTCAATATATTAGCTTGTGTCTAATATTAGTTTTGACAAATTGTACCCTTGTTCTTCAGATGTTTCCAATATACTGGTACGACTTTATTAAATTTTGACCCCATCAAAACCTCCTAGGGGAGGGGGGTTGGTCATGGTCTAAACAAACCTGAAACCTCTCATACTAACTTGCTTCCATATTATTTTAAAAACTATAGCCACATACACTTCAGAGGATTTTTTCCTATATATTTCTATGTAAAATTGGACCACTGCCTCTAATTGTGGACCCTCTCTGACACCAGGGGGAGATGGTATGAATCAACTTTAAATCCCTTCATGCTATTTTGCTATTCTTTGGCTCTGGTGAGCTAATCAACGTAAAGTAAAACTGGATAGATATGGCAGTAAACTTACATAGCTTGGTCAGCATTGCAAAACACAGTATATTTGCCTCCTTTCTCCACCCCTTCAAACGTTACAGGCCACACCATTGTTCTGGGGACACCTTTTACCTGAGCCCACACAATCCTTCCTATTTTTTCTTCTTCATGTCCTTTATTTTTAACTGGTCTTTTTATTTTTGTCATTTCTGGAGGAAAAAATATTCAATAAATTAAACTGTAATTTGAGTAATTTACCTAGAACATTTGAATCAATTTGACATAAAAACCTAAACAAGAGTAACTTATAAATAGTAATTTTCATATTAAGTCCCAGACTTCTTATTTTTCTACTTAGCGAGATAAACCAACCAGTTATTAATATAACTAAGGTTACTTGTCTGTACATACATTATGGATTTAACACTGTGAGGTTACTTGTCTGTTTATGCATTATGGGGTTTAACATTGTGGGGTTACTTGTCCATATACACATTGTGGGGTTTAACACTGCAAGATTTCTTGTCCATATACACATTATGGATTTAAAACTTTGAGGTTACTTGTCTGTCTATATATTATAGGTTTATCACTTTGAGGTTACTTGTCTGTGTACACATTATGGGGTTTAACACTGTGAAGCTACTTGTCTGTCCACACATTATAGGTTTATCACTGCGAGGTTACGCTTGTCTGTCTACACATTATGGGGTTTAACACTGTGAGGTTACTTGACCATATACATACATACATCATAGCATAAGTTTGAAGTTAGTCCTCTGCTCATGATAAGGGTCTCATGAAAGCAACAACTCATTGCCCAATTATTATAATTTGTGTAGAGACTCAAACCAAAATACATGTGTATTTCTCTAATGCATATATATATATATATCATTTACACTTGACCACACACATTTAACAATTCTTTTTGCATTTCCGAATAGATGTGATACAAGAACTCATGAAATAAGCTTACCTTTTGTGGGTAATAATTCAAATGACACCATATTTTTTAATATGGAATGAATTCAACTGACAGTAAAAGCAGCATGCATCAAAATCATCAATATTAAAGAAGCACAAAAAATTGGCTCCATTGATAAAGATTTCGAAGACATCAAGATCAAAGTCGGAGCAATATAAGCACACATTTACAAATGTCTCATTCGAATCAAATCCAATAAAGGCAGTAGGAAACTCCATGTTCTTTTTTTCTGTATCATGTAGAACTATGGCTGACAAACATCCTGTACATGAGCAAACAATTAGGACAAGCATTGTGAGGTTACTTCTCTGCCTATACGATGTGAGCTTTGGGTTCAAGTTTTAGTGCACTATGTACTATAGTCTTTTATCTAAGATCCCACTGTAGAAGCTCACAAATTGATATAATATAATGTAAGGAACATTATTAAACTAGGCCCCGCCGCCATAAAACATACTTAAGTCTGAGAATGTTCTCAAGTCTGAGAATTTTCTCAACTCCTCAATTCTCAGACTCAGCCACCGCCATAAAAAAAATTGAGTAACAAAAAAATTCTCAAAATCTGTTTTATTCTCAAATATTTGAGAATGCTCAAAAGGTTACTTAAGAATATTCTTTAACAAACAAAATGGCCGCTTTGCATAGAAGATTAAGAAGGAACCACAGACGACGTGTTGGTTTACCACGACCAAGGGTATTTAGGGACAGAGGCAACCCACTGGAGATGCTGGAGGAGGACGAGATTTTCCAGCGCTATCGATTCCGACCAGCCACAATACACTTTTTGGTCAATGGACTTCATCAGGAATTGACAACTGACACCAACAGGAACAAGCCCATTTCTCTTCTCCTCCAAGTTTTGCTGTTCCTACGATTTGTGGCGACAGGGGCTCATCTCCGTCTGGTTGGAGACAGTCTTGGAATTTCAGAGTCGTCCGTCTGTAGATCTGTCAAAGCAGTTGCCTCAGCTATAGTCGCTGTTTTTGCCAGACTCTACATCACTTTTCCTGTCGGTGAAATAGCAACAAAAGTGAAAGAAGGTTTCAGAAGAGTAGCAAGTACTAGTATATGAATTCCAAACACTAGACTACATTCCAATATAATTTGTCTTTAAATATTTCCTCACTTTCACTCAGATCAAACGTTAGCGCCACTTGTCAATATTAAAAACTTACTTGATTAAGTTCTGCTTCATGTTGCCAACTTTCCATATGATTTCTTACGATACAATATAAGTTTTATCCCAGAAATTGTAAAAAGTGTGTGTGAAAAAGAAAATACGCCGATTCGGCGTTCTTTTTTACTGGTTTTCTGTGTAATGAGAGTTCCAATGTAAGGGGAAATACTGCATGCATCCAATTACAATACGAGTACAAATACAAAAAAAAAATACATCACTTTCCCTTTATTTGGAATAGCATAATATAAACATACCTTGATTTTATTTCTTGAAAGAACAAAAAACAATATTAAAAAATGCAATATCTATCATTCAATTTGAAAAATTAAAAGGTGGAAAGGGGGGGGGGAGAAAAAGACATCAAAATTGGGATGTAATAAAAAAAAACCAGTAGTTAAATAATAATAATAACAATAACATTAACAATTAAAAAGCAATGGAGAAATAAATCATGAAGTTTGTGAACTGAGAGGGGGCTTAGCCTGGTTAAATAATTAATCAAATGCAAGTAAGGTCTGAGAAAAATAAAGGAGAGATAGAGGCCTAGTAATTGATTGATATAAGGTTAACAAAAATATTTATGGCTACAGTCATTTATTAAAGAGGGATTTGTGAAAAGGAGGATAATATGCATTCTACATTAGTTTTTTTTTTTAATTTATTTTAATAACCATAATTCAAAAACATTGTACTGTATCATATACAGTGTATATATTGTAATATGAATTTGACTTTGCAGGTTTTCCAAATGTGATAGGTTGCATTGACTGTACTCAGATAAGACTCAGTACACCGCATGAAAATGAAGTGGATTATGTTAACAGGAAAGGGTTCCACAGTCTGAATGTACAGGTGACCCCCCCCCCCTTTTTTTTTAATCGTGAAAAAAGTTAATTTGAACATTGGACATATTCTATGTCATGATTTGTCACTGAACCAAATCTTTTTAATTTATAGATGGTTTGTGATCCAAATTTTAGGATCACATCACTATATGCTGGTTGGCCAGGCTCCTGCCATGACTCGAGGATTTGGAGGACATCCAACCTCTGTCAAAAGTTTGAAACGGGTAAATATAACATTTGAAAGAAAATTCAACACTTTACCATCGCCCACTACACTGTAAATAATATCATTCTATATATGTACTTTATATAAAAGAAGGAAATATTTTTAATTAGGTATGTGTGATGGGATTTTACTTGGCGACTCGGGTTATCCCCTCACCAAGTATTTGATGACCCCCTACCTTGCTCCAAGAACAGTATCAGAGGAACGGTTTAATGCCAGCTTATGTAGGACAAGGGTACTTATTGAGCAGACATTTGGAATCCTCAAGCGAAAATTTCAGGCCCTCCATTTCGGTCTCAGAACCTCATCAGAGCAAGCCATCACGTGCATAGTAGCCTGTGTGACCCTACACAATATTGGCATTGAAAGAGGGGATATCTTTATTCAAGAGGACTGTGCAGACATTGATGTGCGGCACTGCTTGCAACAGGCCATTCAAGACCCTGGTCATCAGGACAGGAGAGATGGTGTCTTGAAGAGAACAGCCATCACCAATGGATTTTTTTAAATTTGATTAAATTTTCAGTGAGGATGTACATGTAGTTCTAGTTTCTCTATTTCCTTTTTTAAATTTTTTTTTTTAATTTATTTATTTATTATTATTATTATTATTTTTTTTTTTTTTGATTTTCTAAAATTTGTGAAATATAAACACTTTTAGTCAGAGGCAGTGCCAGTTTATTAATATGTTTTATGAAATGTAACTACAACTGTATATTAGTCTATGCATATTGACTCTTTCTCTCTCTCTCTCTCTCTCTCTCTCTCTCATACATGTATGGTAATAATGAATTGCAAAACTAAAATGATTATAATTCAGATGATAGTACTGCAATAAAATCTGGATAAGATGACTGAATTTCACATAACAGTTTTTGTTTTTTAATAGTAGGACTTCCTTCTTAAGAGCAAGAACTTCTCTCTCTTCTTTTATCTTGAGTACATCCTCCTCAAGTCGTTGATTGTCCAATATTAAATTTCTCTCTTCCAGCTCCTCCAATTTTCTCCTTTTGGCTTCACCTGTAATTTAATTTAACTGCTTTTTTTCATTTTAATTTATTCAGGGTTTTTTGGTCATTTAAAATGTAACATCCATGTATTTTTAATTTTTTGAGAAGTTGTACTTTGATATCTATTATTTTCATACAGGCAAAAAAGATAATTATACAAACATAAGTAATTTTTTTCTTTTACATTGCTGAAAATATGAGGGGGTCATTTCATGATTTGTATGACTTTGTTATTTTTTTTATTATTTTTTTTTATTGCTTTATTTTTGAAAAAGACTTTGTTATTTATGCAGATATCCACAATGTTTACTTTTTCTTGTAACTTGTAAAGAAGAACAGTAGAATGTCAGTGGATTTCATTAGTCTACATTAGCATGTACCATTAAATGTAATTAATTGAACCAACCTGTCTTCTCTTTTCTCTTTACATTTTGAACCATCCTAGGAACTTAAACAAAGAGATTGAGAAATGATAACACTATATCATTTAAAATGAAGTCACTCTGATATTTGTATTCAAAAGTATGTTATTATCATTTTTTAAAAATGACATTGGATAGAAATTAAATGTACATATATAATTATGTACCATGATCAACTGAACTTGATGTATCTTTTCCATTTGGTGTCTGTTCTTGACATTGTGAACCTGCAATAAATTCTATTTATCAGTTTTTCATTCATTGGCAAAGACTGAGATGATGCAAGCAAATCAGTAAATTAAATAAGAACAAGAGGCCCATGGGCCACATCACTCACCTGAGCACATTGGCTAGGGAAAAAAAAACAAAAAAACTGTTCTAAAGAAGAAGATTTTTAAAGATATTTTCCTATATATTTCTATGTAAAACTTTGATCCCCCATTGTGGCCCCACCCTACCCCCGGGGGTCATGATTTGAACAAATTTGAATGTACACTACCTGAGGATGTTTCCAAATAAGTTACATTTTTCCTGGCCCAGTGGTTCTTGAGAAGAAGATTTTTAAATGATGCCATTATTTTTTCACTAATTCCTAATTATCTCCCCTTGAAAGAGGGTGTGGCCCTCCATTTGAACAAACTTAAATCCCCTTTACCCAAGGATGCTTCATGGCAAGTTTGGTTGAAATCGGCCCAGTGGTTCTGGAGAAGAAGTCAAAAATGTGAAAAGTTTACAGACGGATGGACAGCTAGACGGACGACGGACAAAATGTGATCAGAAAAGCTCACTTGAGCTTTCAGCTCAGGTGAGCTAAAAATAATATCAATACACTAAGAAAGTTAATAACATTAGAATGCTTGTGTGAAAAGTCGGAATTACAGTTAATATACATGTATTAAAACTCTGTTTAATTATAAGGAAGAACTAATTTTTACATCACACAAGTACAGTTTTGTGCTACACTTGTAAAATACCTTGTTGTGCAGACTGCAGCTGGCTCTCATTCACTTCTGAGACTTGGAATGTAGGGGCTGTAATAAAATATTTAATAAAAAAAATCACATCAAAGTTCAAAATCAGAGAGAGAGAGAAAGAGAGTCAAACAATTTAATACTATTTTAAATGTTTTCACCATCTGTATCGATTCCTCCCTCCACACCATTAACACTTGGTTCACTCTCGGATAACCTCAAGAATGTCTCTTCTCCTGCAGTAAGTGGGGTTTGGGGAGGGCCTCCTCCAGTCTTGGGCCTTTTAGCACTATCCAACTTCTCTTTGCCTGTATAAACACATTTTACATGGTTCATTATTATACATAATGACAATCTAATTTTATTTAATTAAAAAAAAAATAATAACACAAGACATTAGAGATTCAAAATGAATTTATATCCAGAGATTAAGAGATGACAGTTTTGTTTTCTTGTTCTTGACAAATTTTACTAAACAAATTAGAAGGTTTGGAAACAAATTCTAATAATATACTAGTTCCTCTCTCTAAACAGTTAAATATATCAGTATGAGTTTCAAGGGTATTTATTTGATAAATATAAAAATTTCATTAAGCAAATCAAAATTTTGTGACAGTAAAATTTTACTTCTTTTCACCTTTACTTAAACTTACTTCTTGACTTGATATTGTAATAATTTTTCTTTATTTCTTCCAATCCAAGCTTCTTTGTGTCAAATTGTCTGAAAATTATGGGAAATTGTACGTCTACAATATATGTGACACCTGAACAAGAATTAGATCCACCACATTTCTCACTCGTATGCGCGTGGATCTATTTATAGAAATGTTGCAGTTCCCTTTAGTTTGGTTACATGCCAATTTAATATAAGCCTACCTTAAATTTACAATTGTCGCATTTACATGTATATCAAAACAAATAGCACATACTGTATGTTAGACCATAGCATAATGTTTAGCCTACCGATCAAAAGTATACCTCACAAAAACAAAAGCGACTTTCATATATTGAGGTCTTTTCTAGTATCACTTGAATTGTAGTTGACGCGAATTTTTATTTTTTCAAAAAAGAAAGAAATATATGGTAGATGTACGTGCTTTCTCCCTCATCACACTTGGGGGCTATAATATTAAATAAGAAATTTGATAGCAAACCGTCTAAACCTTCGGAAGTATTATATCGATGAAAAGGATCATCTGATTCACAATAAATTTTTCCTTAATACTTTCAGAATAATGATAAATGAGGCTATTGAGAATGTGTGATAATTTGCTTAAACTACGTACGAGTTGAGTTTGTCCACAATTGATTGTGATGTTCGAGATTTTACTTCCTCAATAAATGCAACTTCTTCATCCACCCCCCAATTTTGCGCCCTTTTTCTCTCAGTGACAACCTCTGCATCCATGACGTTCAATAAATAATGCAGACGACAAAAATAATGTGATCTTTTATTTACATGTAACCAATGTGGTTTCTTACCTTTAGACAAAAAAGAGCTCCTCTGGGCCGCTTCAATCAGCGAAAAAAATCCGCGAAAACGGTCTCGCGAGAAAAAAATCTTGAGAAAATTCTCAACTCAAGTCTTGAGAATTACTCAGCTGAGAATATTCTCAAATCGTTTTATGGCAGTGAATTTAAGAATATTCTTAGCTGAGTAATTCTCAAGACTTGAGTTGAGAATTTTTTTTGAGAATTCTTAAAGTTTTATGGCGGTGGGGCTAGGAGTATAGTAACCATTACATAATCCAAAATATATACATATACTTACCTATTCACATTCAAATGGAACTTTTAGTTTTATTAAAAGATGTGTGATCGTCTCTGCAACTTCCAGTGAAAAAGTTCCAAATACAATTGAGTCACTGTTTATTTTTGTTAAAAGTTTACATTTTATATTCAATTCTAGAAAAACAATGAAAATGAACCTCAAGTTTTCCTGATCATAAATGTATACTTCATACATCAAATCATCAATCATGTTGTTCACTGGAGATCATGAGATCAAAGAAGGAAAAGTGCTGACCATCTTCTAAACATCACAAACAGCAAGACAATGCCCAATAAAAGTGAAATAAAAATCAAGAAAAGTAGTAAGAAGAGCAGCACAAAGAACCAAACCTCCATTTTCATTTGAACTGGAAGTTGCAAAAAATTTAAATATGTACTTCCTGTTGTCCTTATACGATCATGATGATCTGTTGGGTTTCCCTAACCCCATAAATTTGTCCGATAAGAGATCATGGAAGGTTAAACTTGTAAAACCCTATCAGCATGTCACTATATGAATTGTGGGGTGTTCTGTAACCCCAGAAGTTTGCCCTTCTACAATATACATAGTGGAAAAGAGACTTGTCGGTTAACCCCATTGCTTTAACATAAAATAAGGTTCCGTGCCATACACACAGGCACCTGAAGTGTGGAAAACATACACACACACCCTCTCCCGATTTACAAAATATTCTAGCGAGCCTATAATTTCTCAAAAATGTGTGATTTTCCCGTCAATCATGTCTGTATGTCGTTCTGTGCTACCAATTTGTACTTTTCTTAACGTTCAGAGATTGGCCATTTACGGGTATAATAAAAATACACAAGGTAAGAAACAAAATCATGTAAACAAACAGGAGGTCTTCGCTTTGAGACTGATTCTCGGAGAATAAACAGCAGTACTCACGGAATTCCAGTAAATGTTTCATCAAGGTAATAAAGCTTTACATGTGTCTTCAACCCAAGCCCCAAGTCATAGATTTTATTAGTCGTAATGTCGTCTTACTTCAGCAGACCCCAGCTGTTTTTTTTAGTCAGCCTAACAGGAGGTTTTGACGAAGTGTACCTCGAACGTCTTCCTAACTGTTCAGGAAAAGACTTTCTAGTGCTATCGTGCGTTTTCATTGCTTAATGTTAAATCTGAACTAATCAGATAACGCGACAAAATAAACTACCAAAATTTACCGTATAGCTATAAACGCATGGTTTCAGTTTTTCACACCTTGGAATCACGTAGAAATTCTAATTACTGCTTGTATACACAATGTGGCTTGATTATCTCGTTTATTTGACCCACAGTAGACGACTTATAGGATTAGTTACGCTCTATTGCACATGACACCTGTGAATTTGATATAAAATTGACATACTTCCTTGGTCAATCTGTACTATGCAATATTTACCGTATACTTGACTGCCGACTTAATTTGTAACAAACGATGTAGTGATCAAAGATAATTATTGAAGAAATTAGGATTACGGGACAAATATTCTTTTCCCGTGAATTTTTGCGTCCCGCCGTGACACCGTGAATGGGGTTGAAAATACGTGACATTTTATGTACAGCCGGTACATATCACATGTATGACAATTATATGTGTATAAAACTTGGTCAATTATGTGCAGATTATAATCATGACAGAGAGAAAAAAAAGTTGGATGATTTTTTTTGGTGCGTTTTGGGGTATTAGTCAAACCCGATCTATTTATATCCATAATGCATGTACAAGCACAGTATCTGTCATGATATTTATGCATACAGTATACAGTATTTAGGCGTCTTATATGGCATGAAACTAATTTCAAAACGAATTATAAAACACCAGTGGTCATTTACCAGATGTGTTGTGTCACTAAATATAGCTTTTCGTTTTATAGCTTGAAGATACGATCCCATGTCGATTTCAGAACTGCTGCTGTAAACACAGCTATATAGGGAACTACCTATTATATTTTCCTCTCTAATTTTAAACCTCAGGGCGACTATGTCGGCCAAGTCGCCCCCTAGGTTGGTCCTTGTTTGTACTGTGTTGGGTTTGATCAATAAATGAGATTTAGAATTCCCTGATCACATAAAATAAAAGTGTCATTTATACAATTTCTACTGTTCTACTGCGAAGAAAACCTAAATGGCAATGTTAGAGTGGTATTCTCATTTCCAGGAATTATTTTATTTGACTACCCTTATCATGTAAAGGGGATAAAATGATAATAATTGTTCAGCATGTGAATATACTATGGGAAACTTAACATTATTTGCATAGCTCTCCACCAACTCTCCAGGATTTTCTTTTCATTTTAAGTAGTTTTAGGAAGAAAAAACATATGCAATAAAATGTGAATAATGTATGTATAATGTCATTATTTGATTCCATTCATTTGGAATGAGCAGTTATTCCAAGAACCTTAATATACCAACATAGAAGGCAGGGATCACAATGGCTCAAAATTTTGTGTCGCAACTCATCGTAAAACAGTTAATGATGTTATCAGATATATCAATATCATAATAGTATAGAAACAACTACTAATTAGTTATCAGCTGTTTTTTTTTTAAATTTACCTGCACAAGGATACTTTAAAATTATTGATAACTATATATAAAGTTACGTGTATCTCAAAAAACATGAGAATATTATAACCGTACATGTCAATTATGTCATTGACCTCCACATATTCTACAAATATATACTGAAATCTAATCAATAAAACATGTTTTTACCAGTATCACAATAATATTTTGAACACTGGACGATTTTAAATGAAACTGTTAAAATGACATTTTATGAAGCATTTACGCTGCAGTTTGACTATAAGAAATTGTCACAGGGTCTTGACACAATCTGAGCAAAATTGGGTATATAGTTTTTGCTCATAATGTGTCAAGACCCTGTGATTGTCATCAAGTATTCTTTTTTTTTTTTTGGTTTTGTCTTTCATGACTCATGTCAGCTTTTTGCACATGTGAGAAAGCAGAAGAGTTTCCTCTGTACAAGTGCTTTAATTTACGTATCCATGTGGAACAGAGGAAATTCCAGCTGTTATTATATTTCAGATGTATAGTTTTTTTTAACTTTTGTAAGGAAATTACATACTTCTGATATAAAAAAAGAAGTCGCTGATTATTTAACTCCAGAACTATTGCTCTTATGTCAAAAATTTGGGGATGGGAGCGATTCCCCACCGCAGGTAGGTTAAGGCTTCCCGTAGAATATGACAGTGCACTCTGTGCCTTCACAACTCTGAACTACCAAAATATGACGTCATAATTGAAAATGACGTCAGGTCACTGCAAACTTGAGGTGTTATGACGGGGAGAATGTCATGAACTTTACACTTTATTTCAAACTGCATGTAAAATGCTAGATAGCTATTGCAAAATTCACGAGTCGTTCAAGGTTTTTTAAGTCTTATATGTCCGAATATTTTAAAAATACACCGTTTACCTACCCTCGATTGAAATTCATCATGTTCAAAATGCTTATGAAAAATATACTTTTGAAATGTACTCTGTTTTATACCCGTGGTTGGAGGTAGAATTTATTTTGTGTGTATAAAAGAGTCTGGCGCAGGTGATTAATAAGGATTAATCTGAGAATTTTTGTGGAAATCTGTAAGAAGAGGTTCTCTAACTGAAACTTGCTTGGGAAAAATGTGTGTTGGATTTGTTTTAATACAGATGACGATATTGTGTGGAAAATACCCTCAAATTTGTAGGTAAGTTGAGTTTCTCAGGAAATATTTTGTACCCAAGTAATACTATGACTTTTCCCAAGCACATTTCGGATACACAAGGATACGATGAGTTTATTTATATAACAAAATGTTAAACGTTATTGTGTTAATCAGCTGCGCCAAAGCGATTTATATGAAACACTTCAAAAAATTATAAATGACCGTCACTTGATCAACAAAGTCATGTGATATCATAACAAATATGCTAATATATAGCCGAGGAAACCCTTTATATAAATTGGAAGTACTAAATTTCAATACTTATAAATTAAAACCAAAACCGACCTCGCAATGACATATTATGTTTTGAGCGCATTTTAAAGCTTCGGGAAGCCTTAACATAGCTGCGACCCCAAAAAATTTGTCAGGAGAGCTATAGTTCGCACGGTGATCCGTTACAACTGAATGCAATAAAATCTAAATGAAGCTAATCACAAAATTTGATTCGCCGCGTAATCGATAAAAAGGGACAGAAGACATGACTTTCGGAATGTTTTGTCAAACCACAACAAATATCGGTGAACAAGCGTGTGCTTCCCGTAATTCAAAGTCGTTAAATGTACAAGCTGTTCAAGAATTTTATGTACTAAGGATGTGTTACATCATAAAAATTAGTAAAACATATAATAACTTACCTGGCTTAACTCAACATCCGTCCTTCTGCAGTGGCGGGTCTCTTCTGGGGTTAACTGCGCATCTGTATGGGGTTAACTGCGCATGCGTATGACGTAGAAACCCCGCCACTTTGTCCGAGAGATTTCTAATGATCTTGTCCGCGAACAACGTGGTGTCAAAGACGATTTACACTTAAACTGCTTATGGGGTTAAATGTCATAATTGATTTTTCGAACCCCTGAAGGTATTCTGTACACGTAAAAACAAAAATCTTGTGAGGTTAACCCCGCAAAGCAATTATAACTCCACAAACACCAAAAATACTCACAAATGACCCCACTTGGAATACTGTGGAAGAACAGACAGACAGACGACGGACACCTTACTATGGCATAAGCTCTTCTGGTCTCTGACCAGTAGAGCTAATAAAAATAAGGAAAACAATACTTTTATTGGATTACAAGATCACCTCTTCGCTTCAACCTATATTAAATATATTTACCAAGGTTACATATATCCTTTAAGTTCTCAGTATTGAACAGTTTAAAAAAAAAAAATAAGACATGGATGGTTTTTGAAAGAAATATTTTTTTTTTAAATAAATGTGCTTCCATAATCTACATAAAGAGGGCATTCTAGAAGAAAATGATATTCATCCTCAACACGAAGTTTTACACGAAAAACATTTCCTGTGGGCTTTGTTTTATTATATCTCCCAGGTTCAATAGCTAAAAGGTGTCGGATAATCTAACTTTAATATATATTTTTGAAACTTAGCCGGATTTGATTTTCTAAAGTAATACTGTACGTAAAACCCATCAAGTAGGTATTTATAGAATGAACATTTCTGCAAACTTCCAATTTTAGCAAATATTATTTATTTAGCCTGATACCAAATCCATTAATGTTCACGTGCACATGACTACCAATGTCGTTCTATGAATTAAAAGAAATCTTTACATAATTTACTATAGGTAGGATTCCATTTGAAAATACTACGGGTTTTCAAACAATGCCAAAAATAAAGAACATCTGAGTTCAAAATGTGTAAAGGTGCATGGTCTGAAAATGTAGTGAAATTACAAACAATAAATTTACTAATAAAATCAGACATATCAGTTGTGGTCAATAAATAATATATTGTACCAAGTCCACGAGCACCATTAAAAGTAAAGTCCTTGGAATGTCCACCACTATACCGACCGTTCACAATACTCACACCTGTGGCTTTACACAATGATAATAATCGTTGTCCGTATTTATTGTGACCCAGATCTGGGTTGACCCTCGCAATCAGCTGATCGTCAGTTCTGTATTGTAGTACAATGAAGCGCATTGAAGTGGTAAAATTCTCCGTTTGAATGGAACGTTTTGAGCTTTCTTTAGAACGTTGACAGAGGTGTGCAATTAAAAAAATCAAGTACTAGCCCACGGGCAAGTGGCAGCAATAAAGTTACTAGCCTCAAGTAAAAAGTTACTAGCCCAAATGTAGGGGGGGGGGGGAATAACTAATATTGAATTCACTGTTGAAAAAGTCAGGGCTTTAAGGCCATTCTTTTTAAAATCAAAGTTTAATTCTCACTAGTAAAATTGAATCATGTATAAATTATTAATTACGATAGAAAATAAAAATGAATTTTTAAAATTACTTTTCCTTCTTCTGTGCATTGCACTAGCTCATCTAAAACGAAATGAAATCATTTTTTATAATCTTAAATAATTAAATACACTAAAAATATATTTATTTAAAGCACCTAACACTTATTTTTCAGTTGATTTCGTGATCGTAAATAATTTAATGAGATATCTGCCTTTATTTACCATAAACACATGAATGGAGGAAATTCGGATTAGAAAAAAACGATCGTTTTTGGAAGTAAATAAGTCGGGAAGTGCTGCAAAATGGATAAGATTATGGAGATTTATGAACTAGAGGAGCATGCTGCCTGGAAATTTTTCATTGGTTGGGAATTTAAAAACAAAAAATGAGTGAAAATACCGGTAGTTATTTTCATATATTACGATGGTATTTTTTAATTTTTACTAGCCCATGGGGCTACCTGCATGCAGAAAACCACTAGCCCGACCCCAAAAAATGGTAGCCCCGGGCGTCGGGCGATGCTAATTGCACATCCCTGGTTGATTATCACATAATGACACGCCTATTTCTTTAGAAAGGAAAGGAAAAGCAACGCTCAAGTGGTTCGTTCGAATGCATATAGAACAGGTTTTCCATTAATATAATAGCCAATCAACTTGACAGTCTACATAAACACCGAGTAAACGCGTGTTCGACTGATACATGTGTTGTGATAACTTTACTAAACATGATGAATTCATAATTATGTCCATATTCGTTGCAATACGTGTTTTACAGAAGCGGGGTCTCTAACTCTGTCTTCTAACTTTATAAAATATCTATTTCAGTGTAACTTATGTTGCTAGTCGCAGAGAGTGGGGTGACCTAAAGCATTACGACGAATATTTCTTTCTCATTTTTAAAGAAATGGGCATGTCATTATGTAGCAATTGACGTTCGATAAGAAACTTTCCAATCAAATGAAAAACTTTACCACTTCAATGCGCATGTAACTCATCGCTCGTGATAAAATCGGGCAAATTTTTTATTCTGCTATTGGAGTCACCAAATATAAAAACATCACCAACCAACAAATAATGACTTAACTGCATCTCTAATTCAACAAAGAATCAAAATCATTCTCTTTAAAAAAAAAATACTGAATTACATGGGGGAAAATAAGTAAATGCAATGAATATCTCGTTATTGTGATTACAGAATTCTTCATCTTTAGCCATATAATCGTATCATACAAAGCTTCAACAAAAGAAATATATCATAACAAAAATCGCATAAAAAATTGTGGAATTTGTGAATCTCGAGGAGTAAAGTAGCAAATGTATGAAGGTTTAGCGGATCGCACAGGATAAAAAAAGAAGAAAACTGATGTTGGGCGTGAGTGCAGGATGAACTTCTCATCGCTGATAGGAGGCTCCGTGGGGTTGCTATTTGTTAGTAGATTAAGACCTTGTTTATAAGATGCTGGTTTGGTCAAGAATGAGGGTGTAACCAACCAAATAGGTTGATGCAAGAGATCAGAGAGCATGCATCTGTATAAATTATCTTCATCAACGAAATTTGTTTCATTATGCATCTTTAAATTTAACTGTACCAAAAATAAGTTTTCACATCAAATTTAATTAATTTACCAGACTTTTAAAAAATTCCAATCGACAATGCTAGCAAAATGATAGAAACCTGTGGACAGTTGAAAAATATATATACATAATTGTTTCTTGTCCTAATTCACACACTGAACAAAGTGGAGAAATTTTAATTTTAGACGCGTAAGAGTATTTATAAATACCTAAAATTCTATGAATAACTCAGTAATTGAACCATATCAGTCCAGAATCTTTAGTTAAGTTTTTGAAGTGATTTTCAATTAAATGCTTTTTATAAATCAGTGTATTAGCATCGTTTCTTAATGGTGGCTTGGCTCAGTCGGTAGAGCGCTCGCTCCTTGATAGGAAGTTGAGACCTTGAAAAACCGAGATCCCGTGGCACGTTAGGCGTTGGTACGGTAAAGAACCCTCACTGCTCAAGGGCCCTGAGTGCCGAGTATAGGTCTAAATTTGAAGCCCTTCACCGGTATATGGTGACGTCTATATATGAATGAAAAGTTCTCGAACGGGACCAACATACAATCAATCAATCGATCATGGTGGCATGTTTTCTTTGTTTACAACTTGTACTGGAAGATTTGATTAGACAGCATGTCAACAGTTTCTTTGAGATCCATCTGTAGGATTTACGTGTAGTATATGGTAGTGAACTTTTTTTTTAATCAAAGTTTAAAATATTTTTTAAACATCTTGTTCAATATATATCATTTATATAACTTTATCTTTAAAAGAGGAAATTGCCCATATATCTGAGTGCCAGGGTGAAAAGAACTATTCTGCATAAAAATAAGATGCTCACCGAGCGAAAGCTCAATGCCACAATAAAAGCAAGAGGCCAAAGGGCCTTGAATCGCTCTTCTGATAAACTGTACAACCTATCACTTCTATTTGAAGCCTCTTAGTATCCTGTATATTTAGATAAAGTCTTTAAATTCATTCCAAAGATAGGTGATCATGACCTACATTTTAGAAGAAACACTCAGAGAACCCAAGATGATTCTAAGCCAATCAGTACCTGAGAGTAGGTCATGGTGACCAACTTATCACTTGTCATTCTCTGAGGACCCAAGATGCATCAACTAAGTTTGATGATCCTAAACCAATTAATACCTAAAATATTTTCAAAATTATAAACACAAAATTTCAAAAGTAGGTAACAGTGACCTACTTTTCAGATGACATACTTTGAGGACCCAAGATGCATCAACTGAAAAAGTTTGATGATTCTAAGCAAATAAGTACCTGATATATTTAAATAAAGCCATAAAATTTCAAAAGTAGGTCACAGTGACATTCTTTTCAGCTGTCGTACTTCAAGGACCCAAGATGCATAGACTGACAAAGTTTAATGATTCTAAGCCAAAAGTACCTGAAATATTTAAAGTAAAGCCATATTTTTTCAAAAGTAAGTCATGGTGACCTACTTTTTAGTCGACCTACTCCTAACCCAAAATGCATCAACTGTAAAAGTTTGATGATTCTAAGCCAATTAGTACCCGAAATATTTAATTATAGTCGTATAAATTAAAAAGTAGGTCACGGTGACCTACTTTTCAGTCGACCTACTCCGAGGACCATAGGTATATCAACTGACAAATTTTGATGATTCTAAGCCAAATAGTACCCGAAAATATTAAATACAGCCAAAAAATTTCAAAAGTAGTTCAGGGTGACCTACTTTTCAGTCGACCTACTCCAAAGACCCAAGATGCATCAACTAACAAATTTTAATGATTCTAAGCCAATTAGTACCCGAAATATGTAATGATAGTCATATAAATTGAAAATTAGGTCACAGTGACCTTTTAGAGTACATACTCCGAGGACCCAAGATACATCAATTGACAAAGTTTGATGATCATAGACCTTAATAGCGATTCTCTGTAATCACTGAAACTTCTTTGCCACGCATGGTCACCGATTTTGATGAAACTTTAACCATTATTACAACTTGACACCAGAAACATATATAAAATAAAATTTCGTTGCTATGTGTCTTGGTTGCCATGGTAACAGCCAGAAAAGTTTGAAAAATTTCCTTCTGACTAACATCCAGACACAATCCCACATCTGTATTATCTGTTGATGAAGCATCAGCACCGATAATTTCAGTGAGTTTATTTACGTTGTTTTCTTTATTTTCTGTTGATTTTGCATTAGAAGTGTACTTGGAAAAACGTTCTTTTTCCTCACATAATACTTCGTCTTGGGCTTCAGATCTGTGACTTTGATAGGTCTTATTTCTTGATATTCTACTCTCTTGATCTTCTAGAGAATCAAGCAGTGTTCTTTCTTCCCTGCCAACATGAATAGACATAGCGTCTGGGTCTGATACTCGAGTCGCATCCGAAATGCCCTCTTGTGTATCACATAAAAGTAGTCCCTCCGAAACGGCCGAATTTTCTCTGTTTCTCTGATGATGCACCTCATTAACGTCCATAGAAATTACAATATGGGGCTCAGAACCGTTTTGTACATTGTCACTAACCAAACGCTTCATTAAAACATGAAAATTGTGGTCAATTTTGTTATCTAGCTGCCCCATTTGTTCTTCTTGACTGGCAAGTCTTGCTTCGAAATCTTCAAATTCTTTTCTGGCCGTGGTCCATTTCTTTTTCCCTGACCGTGTTTTAGACGTAATAATATAAGATATCTCTTCATTTTCTGCCATAATTAGAATACGATGGAGACAGATTGTCTAAGATGTTGACTGTTTGGCGCAGAAAAATAAACTGATAAGAGGAATAGGAAGTAAGCGTGTTTAGGACTAATCTGAGTCAGTAAAGCGCTTTATTTAAATGCGAGTTGACTGTGGTAAAGGGAGATAAATCCTTATGTATATTTTCTAGGTGGTAAGTAAAACCGAATGAAATGAAATTGAGATTTTCAGCTACTTTGAGTCTTTAATAAGCCTTAATAGAGACTAAGAAAAACAACAAACTATTCTCATAAAAACATGACACCTTGTTGCCACTAATGCTATGAAGAAACTATTGAGAATTTATCTCTAAGTAAGTGGTAACTATGGGTACCTTTGGAATACATTTTAGATGCTGAAAAATGCTGCAAAACACTCGATATTCACTAATGATAGTTGTTACATGATCAAACTCAATCAACAATCTAAGAAAAAAATAAAAATATTTGACCTTGAGTAATTAGTTATTGACAATATTATTCTAAAAACAACTTTCATGGTTGCCATGGTAACACAGTGTAACCATGCAAAATATGTTCGTAAGATTGGGTTAATGCTACTATCTTGAGGAAATACAAAAAAAATTAAAGACTGGCACATGTACATCCTTAGGACTTTGCAACACCAACATAAGAAAAATTTGAATTAATTGTTACTTTGCAGTGTAACCATGGAAACAACGTACCAGTTGTTTAAAGTTATATTTTTTATTGCCTTAGGAATTTACTTAACTTTTATTCAAGAAACAAATTATTTGACCCACCTTAATAGTACTTATCTGGTAGAACTAAAGTTGAGTATCATACATTGATAAAGTTTGTTGAAAGAAGATGAATCACGAATGCGATCAACAAACCGCTCTTTTAACATCTCATCGAAATCGCTTACAGCTTTGTAATCTTTTGCCACGATCTTATCGAGTAATTTCATTAATGCTAAAGAGTAATTTTGCAACGACTCGCCATGTTTCTGATCTCTTTGATAGAATTGCTGTTGCAACGCGCCCAAAGTTTCTGTACTTGCAAAAACATCTTTAATTATATGTAGAATTTTGTCAGATGTATTTCTTTCCATTCTAGATCTTAATCTTATTTCATCTTTTGCCTGACCACCTAAATTGTCCATCAAAAAATCTATCTTTGCATCTTCATCATCAATAACTTTTAAATGTTGCCTAGCATCATCTAACCATTCTGCTACATCGGGGTCACTCTCTTTCACAGGTCTACCACACAACCTTGCAATCTGTTTCTCTCTCGCAACATAGACAGTTTTATTTGGTTTTGGTTCATTTTTATATTTCATTTCGATTTCTTTCAAACTCAAAGCACTTTCAGTTTTCTTCAACCTCTGGTGAAGTGTTTCTATTTCATTTTCTAACTGTTCTGATTTTTCTTTTTCAAGTTCAAGAAGTTCTTTGATTTCCCTCTTAGTAGACATTTTTGAAAGAGTGGATTAATACACTAATGCACAGATATAATTACACAATTCTTATTGTTTAAGTGCACAGTTATACACAGGTGAAGTTTTTTTGTCACCTCAAGGGGCGTTGTTTGGAATACTCGGATGTCCGTTGCGTTGCCTTTGAACATAAACCAAACTCAAAGTCTTTGGAGAATGCACTCGTTAACTGGTAGTTGAACTTAGAGCTCGGGACATCAGAAACGTCAATCGAATGGCACTGTAGTCTGCTTAACGTCGACAAAGGCAAAAGGCACTTCAGAATTCCGAAGTTGTCATCGAGTGTGGGCCTAGAAGTAACTCATTGCCAAAAGATTTCTTTTTAATTGTATGTCCACGACGCCATTTGTAACGACAAAAGTCAAGTTTTTTTTAATGGTACTTTATTTTAAATTAAATTATCAAATTTGCAATGAGCACTAAAATATGGCAATGCCTCATCCAGTCACTCACTCGTTCTTTTACTGCGCGTGTGGTCTCGTAACACGCATCACTCTCAAACTCAATCGAACACGTTCAGTTCGTAACAGGGGCGTCAGCACAGTAAGTATTAATAGATAACTTGACAGACCAGTTTAAATCTTAGAGATTTACTCAACAAAATAATATTTTTATAAATTCAAATCACTGCACTGAAAATTAATTAAAAATAAATAACAACTAAATTAATATTCAAATAGAATTTTTATAAAGTTTTTAATAATATAATCTCTAAATAAAATTAAATACCTGGCGCAAGGACAGAAACTCTATAAATAGACAATCGGTTTAATAAAGTATGGTGCGCGTTTCGTGTTCTTTTAGTATGCGCAAAATCAACCGTTCACTATGGTTACCAAGAAGTGAAAATATTCGATTTTGTTAATTTTTTAGTTTAGTTGTTCATAAATATCAATCATAAAAGTTTTTGGAATCTACATACAAGGGTACAGAATATGGAAACAGAATATTTTTTCAGATTTTTATGCATATTTTTTCGGCTAATTTCCATAGCAACGCTCTATTTAAAGAATTGAATTTGAATTTTTTGAAATGTGAAAGTTACGGTCACGTCAACGCTTTTTAAAAATTGATCATCAGTTATATAAAAATATGCTTTTTAAAAAAGATAGGATAAGATTAAAACACTAATCATTTTATAATCACGCAAGATATATGGCACAATGATTCTCACTTCAAGGTTAAAAATGGAGATAAGAGAATTGATAAGGCGAGTTACAGATGAAGCGAAAATCGGAGAAGAGACCACTACATAATGAAATTAAGAAATAGGGATGAAAGGAGTATTAAGCCAGTCATCTCAGCTATATGCCTATCTGAAAGTTAAAAAATTCTACATCCAACGAGGATAACCGGCAGGGTAGCTCAGTCCGTAGAGCGCTCGCTCTGTAATCGGAAGGTCGGTTACATCTCTATGCGAGTAAGAAATTACTCCAAAGGATTATTACACAGCATCAATCAGTCAATCCAACGAGGACAAGATGAAGCAGACCTGAAGCAATTGGATTGGTCTACGAAACACCATTTTTCGTTAATGCTGCCAATTTGAGAATGGTACTTTTGTTCAGGAAAAACAAGAAACTATCTGGAAGTCAAGTCACTCTCCTTGCCGTTTGTCAAGGAAACAAGGAGGTTGACTGAAACATTCTCCTTGACCAGTGCTTGATAATTACACCCATGGGAGAGCTGGAATTTCTCTTGTAACATTACATTTGTAATAGATTGCTGTAAAGTATACAATGAAAAAAAAAAGTATTTTCTTGATTTAACATTTTTTTAATAAGGATACTGCAACACTCTTGCATTTTTTTGGGATTATGTAATCTAATTGTAATTTTTTTTTATTTCACTTAAATTAAAGGTCACAGTGACCTTGAAATAGGTCGCGACACACCTTCTACCTAAAGATGCTTAAATTGGCCAAGTTTGATGATTCTAAGTCCAATAGTTTTCTAGTTATGAGCCGGACAGAATTTTCCATATTTGGCCATAGCATCTTAAAGGTCAGAGCGACCTACTTTAAATGTGCGACACGCCCTCTACCCAAGAAGTATCAGCTGACAAAGTTTGATAATCCTAGGCCTAATAGTATTAAAGTTATGAGCCGAACACGAAAAAGCTAACAGACGGGAGGACGGACAGACGGACGGACATGAACGCCATAACATAATACGTCCCGTCTAAAGACGGGCGTATTAATATCCTACCATTGATGCTGTGACAATCGATACTAGCACTCCACCCCTCAGTAGCCCGGAGGCTATTTATTAAAAATTTCACCTCCCGAGATCACCATCAAGGTTCACTCCCATGAAAGAAACCTTTTTTTATATTGACTTTAGACATAAACAAACATACATACACAAACACAGACACACCACGGCTGGAAAACTTACATATTTTTAGGAATAAACATGAAATATAAAAAAGATATGAATACACAAGATATACTAAAATAATAATCTAAGTGACATAAATTTATCTATAAATTTATGTTTTCAAATAATCCATCTTCTTTTATACACATGAAGTTCATTGTTAAATTTATACAATTTTTCTTCAAATTTATAATACACATATAAGTATTTAATGGTATTTTGGATAGTTATAATTTGGTTTTTTCTTGATTGTTGAAAAATGTACTGTTTAATAAGTAGCAATATAAGATTAATAATTGTGTCTTCTTTAGAAGAACCAAGTATAACTGTGCATACATCAAATTTTATTATTTTTCCAGTTTTTTCAAATATCCAATCTTCTAAAAGAGACCACAATGGGTTAACTTTAGGACAATAAAGAAAATATGTACAATTGATTCAACATTTTGCTGACATAAAGAACATAGATTGTTTTCTCTCATTTTTGACAAAAACAAATACTTATTTGTACCAAGAATCCTATGTATGATTCTAAAATTAAACCATAAAAGCCTTGTGTCTTTTGTTATTGAATAATATTTTTATGAATTAATTTGCAATTAAATTCCTGCTGTAACTGCAGTTCTTTAGCCCATTTTGATTCACACTTTGGTGAAGTATATACATGTAATGACAAATATGTATCATAGATTGTTTTAGAACCTTTTTTATCTTTATTGATGATTTCCACAAAGTTTGGCTGATAAGGTCTTGTGACAGAATTTATACCCAAGATCTCCTTGGCGACAGCCCCTCCCTATTTTGAAAAATGATGAAAATATACCATTTTGGATTACACATAGTTGATTAAATAATACATTATCCATCTAATAAGATCAGGTCCAAAGTTAAAAACCTTCAGTGTTTTGCACATAAATTTCCATGACACTGAGTCAAAAGCCTTCTCAAAATCAGTAAGTAAAATAATTCCTGGTATATTTCTTGTCTTCGCACTGTGAAGTATGTCAAAAATTATGCGTGTATTTTCACCAATAAATCTATTCTTAAGAAAACCTTTTTGATTGTCATGTATAAGATAATCTAATACACCTTTTATTCTATTTGCAATGCATGCAGAAGCAATTTTGTATGAAACATTAAGCAACCATATTGGTCGCCAATTTTAAAAATTCTCTCGATTTTTCTCCTTTTGGTAAAATTGATATAATTCCTTGTTTCTGAGTGGTAGATAGTTCTCCCTTTTGAAATCCATAGTTAATTGATCTAATAAGGAACTGTCCAATATCTTTCCAAAAAAAATTTGTAAAACTCAGCTGTAAATCCATCACTTCCTGGGCTTTTGTCATTTTTCATGTTTTTCAATGCTGTTATAGCTTCGGCTTTGGTTATTACACCTTCTAACTGATACCATGTTTCTTTATTTAATATTTTAACATATTCCATGTTTAAAATGCTTTTCAAGTCAACATCATTTAGTTTATCATCACAACATGCATATAGTTTTTTATAAAAGCTTTCAATTTCTGTTAAAATTTCAGATTGTTCTGTTATTATATTACCACTATCTTTAACTAGTTTGGTTACTGGTTTGTTTATAAAATTTCTTTTTTCCAAACTTAAAAAATACTTTGTCGGCTTTTCCCCTTCTTCTTTCCACTTAACTTTTGTTCTCACAAACAAACCTTTAATGTATTCTTTTCGTATATCTTCCAATGTTCTTTTTGAATGTTCCAACTTTTCTATAATTTTCAGTATTTCTATTACTTTCTAACTGAAATATTTCTCCTAATTTTTGGAATTTATTTTCTTTTTTTTCCCTTTTTTGAACAATAACTAATTGTATCCCCTCTTATGCTTAAAAGTAATTGCTCAAAAAATTGTTGGTCGTCAATTTGGAAAGAAATAATTTCATTTTCTATATCATTAATAGCAATAGGATTGTAAGGAGAAGCCATATATTGTTTTTTTTAAGTACAATAATTATGTCCTTTATAAGCTCAATATATTTCTTATCAGTAAGCAAGGAGTTGTTAAATTTCTAAAATCCTTTCCCTTTTACAAAATTTGAAAAAGATATAAACAGCTCAACAATAGAATGGTCAGATCTGTAGCCGGGACTTATATTAACTTTTTCTACAAAAGGCATTAATTCATTTGATATTAAGAACAAATCTAGTCTAGCTTTTTATTGGATTATTTTTTAACCATGTATACCTTCGGAGTGTCTCGTATTTCACCCTCCAGGGATCTGTAAGATTGTTTGCTTCCTTTATTTTTAAAACAACATCTCTAGATTTGTTATTGTTAACTTGATTATAATTGTAGTAGTCTAGATTTGGATCCTGAACAAGATTAAAGTCACCAGCAGTGATAACAAATTCACCATCAAAATTTGAAATGATGTCAGAAATAGATTGAAAAAAATCTGGACAGTCCTTGTTTGGACCATATATGTTAATAAGTAAAAAATCATATTTGTTACACACATTAATTTCAAGTATAATATAGTTTCCCTCCTCATCTCTCAATTCACTTTTAACATTATGTTCAAAATTATTATTTAGGAGTATTGTTGTGCCTCTGGCATCAGATTTTCCAGGAAAAAAATAGACATTGAATCCCCCAAAAGCTCTTATTTGTTCATAATCTTTTACAGTTAAATGTGTATCATGTAAGAAATAAATTGAATATTACTTTTGTTTAAGAAAGTTCAATACATCTCTTCTTTTCTCTATAGAACCTAACCCTCTGCAATTGAGGGACATCATCTTAATGCTCATTGTTTAATGCAGAAGAAAGAAAAAAAAATTGGGTGAGAAAAAGGGACATATGATCTGATGATACATGAGTACAAATATAACCTTCCAGTCGCAACAAGTACATGCAAACAAAAAGAAAACGTCATATATCAACACACACACACAAAAAAAGAAAAAAAGACAACTTTGATAAATTCCATGTCCACTGCTAGCCCACCCCTAAGTGGTTTTAACGTTTTATTTCAATAAACAATTGCAGGTAGTTGTTTCCCCACCTGAGCTGTGTTGCTCACAACCGGAAAATTCATCATGTCACCAACTATGAAACCGGGTCCGCGCAAAACTATTTTCTCCGGATTTTTTCATCAACATCATCAAAAATGTCAAATTTTATTCTTTTCTTTCCGCACTGCCCATAAACGACACCATTAAAATACCATGCGGCGGAAATTTTGTGGTGCTCATTCAGCTTAGCAATCAGTGCTGTATTTTCTCTGGTTACATCATCCGCGATCCGCCACCCCTTTTCTTCGTCTTTCACTTCGGATCGCTTTTGCATAATTTTGGTTTTTGCCTCGGCTGTATTCATTTTTATCAAGATCGGTTTCGGTTGTTTTTCCTGACCGGGTATTCGATGTATGGCAACTACTTCTGTCGGGTCAATATGTACATCAGTTTTCTGACTCAAGGCGTTGTTAACGACGTCCAGGACATCCTCTCCCTGTTCTTCATATAAACCATAGAATTTGATGTTGTACTTCCTGGAATACTGCTCATTATGGTTTCCAACCATTAATGCATGTTTTACCATGTTTTCATTTGATTCCACTTGCTTGTACATATCGTTCAATGCCGCACTGATGTCCTTGCATTCACTCTTGAGTTCCCTGTTCTCTTTTACAAGCTTATCAATATCGCACTTAAGGCTTTGATTTTCTTCTTTTACTTTTATTAGTTTTTCATTGAATTTTTTTTTTTCGAGTTTTTCTTGATTTTTGTCAAATAGTTCCGTTACAATGTCTCTTATCAAATTTTTCAGTTCATCTGATTTTATCGTCCGCTTAAGTTCGTTCTGTATTTCTGTTAATTGATGTTGTAGTGAAATGTCACTGTGTGAATTTAGTGGGAGTTCCTCCTGGAGACTTTAATCCACCATCGGATGATTTTTGTGTCGTTTTACCTGTTTTAGGTGTTTTCATGCCTGTAGGTTGGGACAAAGTCGCCGCAGAATTTCTTGTGGTGGGCCCTGGCATTTTCGTTAGATAGCGATCCAACGTATTCAAGTTACTCATAAATTTTCATAAATTTTATGTATATATAATTTTCATGCACAAATAACAGTACACCAACTAGCCCGTATTATTACAGAGGGTCAATACATTGATCTACAAAGAAATTCACTGAGGCGTCACGGGTTGTGATTTTCGTGAGCGATGTTAAACTATTCAGATTTCAAAGTTTTATGGAAACTCACCCAAAAATCACAAACTGGTTCTTTCCTTCAAGAAAAAAGTTGCAAGTAAGATGGTCCAGTTCACACAGAGAAAGTTGTGCAACTTTTTCTGGTCAGAAAGCCGAATTTATCGACTGTTGATCCACTTAGTCGGCGGAGCCGAGAAATTATACGGCCATCCCTACCATGTCGACATCCGGAATCGTCATGAAAGAAACCTTAGTATTAAAAAAAAATGTTAAAAATACAGAAGAAACAACCAATCAAAATGACTTGTGGCACTCTTAAAATCACTAAAGAAACCAAAATTATCTAGTGGGAGTATGAAGTCTGAGGGTTTTATCTGAAGTCAGCAGCCCATGCACAAGTAAGTAAGCGCCGTCCTACACCAAATTTGCTTAATTGCACTATCACAGGATTTTCAAGTAGGTCGAGATCGGCCTTTAAATTGTTGCTCAAAGCCATTCCACATCAATTTATAAACATGCAATAAATTTTGTTAAGATGTGATCGGAACATCTTGTGTTCGAATCACGGCCACGACTGAACTAGTTCGATAAAAAATAGAAACTGTTCTTTCGCCACGCGCTCGGCACATTGAAGTGAAAGTTGCGGGTCTTTCGGACGAGACGTTATAAACCGAGGCCCCGTGTCAGGGCGGGCGTTGGTACGATAAGGAACCCTCACTACTCAATGGCCCTATGTGCCGAGTAAAGGTATAAATTTAAAGCCCTTCATCGGTATAAGAACATGTCCCTATACGAGTGAAAAATTCTTTATTGGGACGTTAAACAACATTCAATCAATCAATCCAACGAGGACAAGATGTAACAGAAGCACACCTGAAGCAACTGGATTGGCCTATACAACACCACTTTTCGTTAATGTTGCAAATTTTTGCTCACGATAACAAGAAACTTCCTGGAAGCATAGTCACAAGCTCCTTGCCGTCTGTCACGGAAACAAAGAGGGTGTATGAAACCATCTGTTGGCTTTCCCGGAGAATGATGGATCAATCCAGAGATGATGAAGAGGACGTTTAGATGGCTATAGATCTGGCTGAAGAAGCCATCATCGAAGAACCAGAGGCGAATATTAACTATGCTAGTGTGACGATAACGACAAGGATCAATTGGCTTATGAGTTAAGAGTAAAAGACGAAGACTGTCTTATGTGTTAAACTACGTAGAAAAAAAGTAATAATAAATCGGTACCAATAAAGAAAATGTGTTTTATCGTATTTAATATGTAATAACTAGTAAATACTTTTCAGGACTATAGATACAAAACCGAATCAACGTAGAATCCCTGGTAAACTGTTAAAATTAAAAGTAATGTGTGAATTACATTTTATAGACGAATTCAACGGGATGGTTAAAAATAAAATATGAATTGAATTTTTGCTGTATGAAAGGCCCTTACTATGGAGCCTGATAAGTGCCCTAATCTTGGAGTCTAATTGGTGTCTTAATTATGGCGCTTAACAAATGCCTTAAATGTATTGGGCGTCCTGACACCTAACGATTGTTTGGCGGTCCTAATATTTTGAGCTTAATGCCCTAACAAAAGCCCTAATCATGGAGCCTAATGCCCTAACGGGTGCCCTAACTATGGGGCCTGATGCCCTTACAGGTGCCCTAATGACGTTAAGTGTTAGGGTATATTAGGAGAGAGAGATAATGAACAGATATAACTTGTAATCGATTTATAAACTATGCTTGGACACTGCTAATGAACTCGTTGAAACAAACTCTGGTGTTGCTTCTGTATTAGATCTATTAAGATCAAGATTTCCGAATTTGAAACAAAGTATCCAAAATATTTTTGTGACGCAGGGACGAGGAGAGGAGATATTTTAACCACTTATTATAGACAGGTGCTCAAAAACTGATACAATTGGTGGCAGCGGTGGGATCCAAAGAAATTATTTTACGAGTTGTACATAGGAACAAGACAGCACAGAGTTTGATATGAAGACACCCATGGCCATCGTAAGAAGGAGAATTACGCCTAATAAGGTAGGACAGTATTGTGACAGTCCAGCTCCTTTGAATGACTCTGGAATAGGAGTCGATACAGGGTGTAGAATAAGTTTGCAGCATACAAGTCGAGTAATGCCAGACAGTTCGGGTAAAACTCTCAAGGCTTTTCTCTTCAAAACGAGTATAATCCAAACCCAAGCTTAAAGAGAATCCTGTTTATCTGGGGTACTCTTTGTCTTGATAGGATGTTCCCTGATGTTGACGTCCCGGACCTATTTTCCAGAAAACGAGATTGTGCAGAAATCTCGAGAAAATGCAAGACTAGCAGAGAGGTAGGTGCCGAGATTTTTTCTGAGATGTAAATCAAAATATTTTCCAGAAAAGACAGAAGAAAAAATAAAACAGCAATAAATATTTTTTTCTAAATTTTATTTCAGGATTGAGTGATAAGACCCAACATGGCTTTCAAGCACCTAAGTGACTTTCATGTAAACAAATTTGAAGCCCTGCTGGATGGGTATGTATTTTTGGTACTGAAATGTAGTAGTACTGCAAGATGTGAAAAGAGTTTGTTTTGAATAAGTGAGGCCATACTAAAGGTGAGTAATTTTGGTAAGACTATGTAGCAGAATTTCATACTGATGTGCAACCAGCAGCGAGGGCATTCGGATTGTAAGTGTTTATGTTTACATGAAGCTTATATGGTGAGTCCTTAAAGGGATTTTTTATCTACATCACGGATACTGACTGGAGGCGGGAGAAATTAGAGATTTTGCTTGAGAAAATTGAGGGGGAGGCTGAATGGGTTGGGATGTAATTTCTTTGATAGTAATTTATCTACAAATAAAAGACTGAGGGGAAATAATACAGGGCCAACATATGGGAGAGTGTAAATTACATTTCCATCCAACAAGAGAAAAGTCCTATTACCTCACAGGCTCATGTACATGCTTCATACAAACACATTACATATTCCACATGATAAGCACATTTCACAAATACGTTACAATAGTCTTTGCATTAATCCATTACACTTAAGTCTAGACGACGCAGCAGTTAATAATGATAGACGACTATGAAAAAACAATTCATTCCTAAAGTCTGTTTATAGCATGCGGGCCATCCAGATTGTCTCTTTGAGAACGGAAGGTTAAGTCATTTCTTGGTTTTGCTGAAGAGTCTTCACTTCTCTTTGGTAAGGGGGGGATCACTCATCCTCTTCATGAATCCGACATTAGTACATGTATTTCTGGATTAACTGATGATGCCCAACACATGCCTTTCAAGCACCTAAGTGACTTTGATGTAAACAAACTTTGACGCCTTGCTGGACGGGTATGTATTTTTGGTACTGAATATTCAGTAGCAGTAGTACTACAAGATGTGAAAGTAAAACATCTGAGAAGTTTGTTTTTAATGAGTGAGGCCATACTAAATGTGAGTAATTTTGGTAGGAAAATAGAGCAGAATTTAATACCGATATCTTCCATTTTGGTGTTCAGTCAACTCGTACACAATTCAATCGTTCCAAGAACCGAGTCCATTCGTATATACTGATTGATTGTATATAGTTTAACGCCGAATCGACAATATTTCAGCCATATTTCGGCGGATAATTTTGTTTAAATGACCGGTTTTTGAGAGATATTTTGGGTTTCTCTAGCGGCCCCCCAGTGTTATTAAAAAACATCGTTCGACTATTTAATAGAAGCTTCAAATTTATATAGATTGCCCCCCCCCCCCCCCCCCCCCCGCCAACTTATCGAATAAATACAGACAAAATCGGAAAGTACCTTTTCCAAGATGAAGTTAAAATATGTGTAATAGAAGGATTACACATGTTTATTTATGAATATGAACCTTGCTTTGTTATGCGTTTTCCATATACCATTAATTTTGGATGCGCTTATTGTGACATATTGTGTCCTCAGTCCAATACTCTATCAGGCCGGCCCCGGGGCCAAAAAGCTTAGATGAGTTCACTTTTGATATCGGTCTCACTTTCCACTATCAATTCCTTTGGTAAAAGGGAGACGGAGATCAAAATTGAGCTCGTCTAAGCTTTATGGACCTGGGGCCAGGTACCTATTTATACCAGAGAAATCATTATTATTGATAAGACTATGATAATGTTTGGCTTGCAATTCCCAATTAAGTCGTCACCATGTATAAAAAATTTGAAAGTACCAATAAAAATTGTGCCCATCCCAAAGAATGCGTTAGATAAAGATTCCTTTTTACATACACATCCCAATGCAAGATACAGAGTACTGTGCAACAATATATTCGAGAAGTGGTGTAAATCAGATGTGGATACTTAAAAATTCCAAGGAACTTTTGGAAAATTTGAAATCACAAGATTTTACCAAAATCAATAGCTTAAAAACTTAAGACTTTTCTACTTTATACACAACCATTCCCCACGATAAATTAAAGTCCAGGCTTTTTGATATAATTGACAGCTGCTTTTTCAATAAAAATGGAACTCGTAAATATACTTACCTTGTCATTGGTCATTTGCAAAATTATTTTGTTAAAAAACATTCTGATTGTACACACAAGTACTCTGAAGTTGACATTAAAAAGATTCTTGAGTTTCTGATTGACAATATCTATGTGGTTTTTGGAGACCAGGTATTCCAACAATCTATTGGAATTCCCATGGGTACCAATTGAGCCCCGTTATTAGCAGACCTTTTTTGTATTCATATGAAGCAGAATTTGTCCAAAATCTTGTACGTGAAAAGAAGAAAACACTTGCTGTGGCCTTCAACTCGACATTTAGATGTATCGACGACGTATTGTGAATTAACAATGGTTATTTCCATTCTTATGTCGATACGATATATCCCGGTGAGTTTGAGATAAAAGATACCACAGAGTCTGACACATCTGTTTCATATTTGGATATTTTACTTGAAAAAGACGTTAATGGTAATCTAACAACCAAGCTTTATGATAAACGTGATGACTTTAACTTTTCAATCGTCATCTTCCCTTACCTATGCAGCAATATACCTTCATCACCTGGATACGGGATATATATCTCTCACTTGATTTGATACGCAAGAGCATGCTCTACGTATGTACAATTTCTAAAACGAGGTAAATTATTGACAAACAAGCTGATGAAACAAGAATATAAGCTGTCTCGTCTAAAGTCATCATTTCGTAAGTTCTATGGTCGATACAATGACCTTGTCAGCAAATACAATTTATCCTTGAGTCAAATGCTGACTGACGTTTTTCATACTAATTGTAAGGCCATTTTTTACACACTGAATTGTCGACGGATTTTTCCGTTATTTCCTGATCATTACAAGGAGCACACGGCGGGTGTGACCGGTCGGCAGGGGATGCTCACTCCTCCATGGCACCTGATCCCACCTCTTATGTTTAGAGGTCCGTGTTTGCTCTGCTCCTATTTTGTATTGTTTAATGGACTTTTGAGCTTGAATACTGTTCGTTATCTCCATATATTCCATATATTTCATGAGGCAAGATGCATGAGGATATTTGAGTTAATGTCAACAATATTTAATCTAACATTTTTCAGTTGGTAAAAGAGAATGTAATAAGTACGTCATCTCAAATGTTAATTTTTTGGTAAAGTTTGAATCTTAGTTAAACGAATAGTGTCTTAACCTGCAGGGAAAGCATTTTATTCTGAACTTTCATTTTTCAGAGGGATTTTTCAACGTGAAATTAAAGAAATTATTCAAAGCGTTTTAGGTAATTTTTTTTTCACTGCACGTCACTATTCTTAAGAATTTTGCCGCACTTTCCCTGCTAAAAGTCTAGGCTCTTGTAAATTTTTTGCGTGATTTAATTTTTTCTGTCCTTCCTTATATTATTTCGTACAGGAGAAAATTGTTCTGTACCTTACAGATGTGTGTGTGCTTTAATTTCATCTAAATGTCTATTTAAATTCAAATGTTTAAGTCATCTGAAAATTGGTAATTTTTGCTGATTTCTTTGGCTTTGATTACTACATAGATATTTTTGAAATTTAAAAACATCATCCGACTATTTAATAAAAGCTTTAAATTTATAGGTTGCCCCCTTGGACACTTTTCGAATTAATACACACACACAAGTCGGAAAATATCCTTTTCAAGGTGAAGTAAAAAAATATGAAAGAGAACATCCATACATGTAAGTTAATGATTATGAAAATAAATTTTTAATGTTTTTTCAATATACCATTAGTTTTAAATTCGCTTCTTGTGACATATTGTGTCTAAGTAATAACTAAGTAATTGCTATGACCAAATATGTGATCCCCCTCTTACAAAAGATGTGTACACTGAGTATCGATAGCTTTCACCATCTTGGCTCCGAGACCTACAGCCAATGAACTTTGTTTTAATGTACCATTCTCTTTTGCCTTTGCTGTGACTTTGTAAATAAAACTATAAACTTACAAAAGTATTCATAATCCAAACACATAGAGTAATTGTGTTGTAATATATTGTGTCCTCAGTGCAATACTCTTCCAAGTTAAAGAAAGTTCTTAAAAATGTGCAAAAGAACGACTAGAAACGTCAATTTATGATTATGAATCTCACTTTTTAATGTGTTTTCCATATCCCATTAATTTTAAATGCGCTTATTCTGACACACTGTGTCCTCAGTCAAACACCCTTCCAAGTTTAAGTTAAGAAAGTTCAGAAAATGTGCAAAAGAACGACTACAAACGTCAATTTATGATTATGAACCTCACATTCTTTGCGTTTTCCATATTCCATTAACTTTAAATGCGCTTATTTTGACATATTGTGTCCTAAGTCCAATACTTTTCCAAGTTTAAGAAAATGTGCAAAAGAACGACTACACTCGTCAATTTATGATTATAAACCTCATATTTATGCGTTTTCTATATACTATTAATTTTAAATGCGCTTACTGTGACATATTCTGTCCTCAGTCCCATACTCTGTATCAGGTATCTTTCTGTTTACCAGAGAATTCATCATTATTGTAAAGAATATGTTGAAAATGGGATCTATTGTTTGGCTTGCAATACCCAATTAAGTCGTCACGATGAAAAATAAAAATAAAAGTACCAATAAAAACTATGTGCCTCGCCCAAGGAATGCGTTACATAAAGATTCCTTTTTACATACACATCCAAAGGAATGCAAGATGCAGAAGGATATTATAGATAATGTCAACAATATTTAATCTACCTTTTTTTCAATTGGTAAAATATAATCAGTACATCATCACAAATGTTAATTAATATTTTGGTAACGTTTGAATCTCAGTTAAACGAATAGTGTCTTAACCAGCAGGGAAAGCATTTTATTCTGAACTTTCATTTTTCAGCGTGAAAATTAAGAAATTGTTCAAAGCGTTTTAGGTATTTTTTTCACTGCAGGTCATTATTCTAAGGAGTTTTCCCTCCTCTACCCTGCTAAAAACCTAGGAATTTGTAAAAAAGTTAACTTTGGTTCTTGTGTGATTTTATTTTCTTTATCCTCCATTATATTATTTCTTTACAGGCGAAAATTATTCTGTACTTTGTAGTTGTGTGTGTGCTTTAACCTCTAAATGCCTTTTTTAAATTTAAATGTTTACGCCATCTAAAATTTGGTAATTTTGCTGATTTCTTTGGCTTTGATTATTAGAACGAGTTATTAGATATTTATACTTTGAAACATATGCCACGGAACTTCATTTGATCTTCTTATTGGTTACTTGCAACTTTTTTGTAATTTAAAAACATCATCTGACTATTTAAATAAAGTGCCCCGCCACAGCATGATACGCACGTCAAATATTGTTAAATTATATTATCATAAACAGTTTAGATTCAATTGTTCGAATGACATCTTAGCGAAACAAGGCAGTCTGCAATTTGTTGTAAAGATATAAAAATTAAAATAAAAAATATACAATAAATAATTAGTTTTAATTATATTATACAATATCATATAAGTTTTAATTATAATATACAATATCAAATTAGTTTTAATTACTTTACATCAAATTTATCTTGAAAGTAAGACTAGCCAACAAGAACAATTCAATACAACACAAGCAATTAATTAAGAGACTGATTCCTTTTGCCCAATTCCCAAGAGATGTAGATAACACCTGCTTGATCAGAGATGCTCTACCAGTTATCTCCTCACACTAAACTCATTAATTTATCTCTAATTTGACATGCAATTTTCTGCTATCAAAATTTTCCTTGACCAGTGCATGATTATTACACCCATGGGAGAGGTGGAATTTTTCTTGTTACAGATTGCTGTAAAGAACATAATGAAACAAGAGGCCCATGGGCCACATCGCTCACCTGAGCACATTGGCTAGGCTAAAGCACAATCAGTTCAGTATTGAAAAGACCGGGGGGGGGGGGGGGGGGGCTTCAATTTTAAACTACCTGATGATGCTTCCATGTCAATATAACAAATGGCTTTGTTGTACTTGAGAAGATTTTTAAAAAAAATTCCCATATATTCCTTTGTAAAAATTTGATCCCTCATTGTGGCTCCTCCCTATCCCAGGGGTCATCATTTGAACAAACTTGAATCTACACCACCTGAGGATGCTTCCATATCAATATGACTAAACTTAGCTTTCCATCCCCCATTGGGCCCCATCTTACCCCTGGGGGTCATCATTTGAACAAAATTGAATCTACACTACCTGAGGATGCTTCCACATCAATATGACTAAACATAGCTTTTCTGTTCTTCAGAAGAAGATATTTTCCTTTATATTTCTATGTAAAACTTTGATCCTCCATTGTGGCTCCGCCCTACCCCCGGGGGTCATGGTTTGAACAAACTTGAATCTACACTACCTGAGGATGCTTCCATATAAATATGACTCATCATGGCTTTGCTGTTCTTGAGAAGATTTTTAAAGATTTTCCTATATATTTCTATGTAAAACTTTGATCCTCCATTGTGGCCCCGCCCTACCCCCGGGGGTCATGATTTGAACAAACTTGAATCTACACTACCTGAGGATGCTTCCACATGAATTTGACTCATCATGGCTTTGCTGTTCTTGAGAAGAAGATTTTTAAAGATTTTTCCTATATATTTCTATGTAAAATTTTGATCCTCCATTGCTGCCCCGCCCTACCCCCGGGGGTCATGGTTTTAACAAACTTGAATCTACACTACCTGAGGATGCTTCCGTATAAATATGACTCATCATGGCTTTGCTGTTCTTGAGAAGAAGATTTTTAAAGATTTTTCCTATATATTTCTATGTAAAACTTTGATCCTCCAGTGTGTCCCCGCCCTACCCCCGGGGGTCATGATTTGAACAAACTTGAATCTACACTACCTGAGGATGCTTCCACATGAATTTGACTCATCATGGCTTTGCTGTTCTTGAGAAGATTTTTAAAGAATTTTCCTATATATTTCTATGTAAAACTTTGATCCTCCATTGCAGCCCCGCCCTACCCCTGGAGGTCATGATTTGAACAAATTTGAATCTACACTACCTGAGGATGCTTCCATATAAATATGACTCATCATGGCTTTGCTGTTCTTGAGAAGAAGATTTCTAAAGATTTTTCCTATATATTTCTATGTAAAACTTTAATCCTCCATTGTGGCCCCACCCTACCCCCGGGGGTCATGATTTGAACAAAATTGAATCTACACTACCTGAGGATGCTTCCATATAAATATGACTCATCATGGCTTTGCTGTTCTTGAGAAGAAGATTTTTAAAGATTTTTCCTATATATTTCTATGTAAAACTTTGATCCTCCATTGCAGCCCCGCCCTACCCCCGGGGGTCATGATTTGAACAAACTTGAATCTATACTACCTGAGGATGCTTCCATATAAATATGACTCATCATGGCTTTGCTGTTCTTGAGAAGAAGATTTTTAAAGATTTTTCCTATATATTTCTATGTAAAACTTTGATCCTCCATTGCAGCCCCGCCCTACCCCCGGGGGTCATGATTTGAACAAACTTGAATGTACACTACCTAAGGATGCTTCCACATGAGTTTCATCTTTCCTGGCCCAATGGTTCTTGAGAAGAAGATTTTTAAATGATGCCATTATTTTTTCAGTAATTCCTAATTATCTCCCCTTGAAAGAGGGCGTGGCCCTTCATTTGAACAAACTTGAATCCCCTTTACCCAAGGATACTTTGTGGCAAGTTTGGTTGAAATTGGCCCAGTGGTTCTTGAGAAGAAGTCGAAAATGTGAAAAGTTTACAGACAGACAGACAGACGGACGCCGGACAAAATGTGATCAGAAAAGCTCACTTGAGCTTTCAGCTCAGGTGAGCTAAAAAATAAGACTAGTATTTTTTTGATTTAACACTTTTTTTAATAAAAATACTGAAATACTCTGACATCTTTTGTGATTGTGTAATTTAAAAGCTAAAAGACATAGTTTTTTTTAAATTTCACTTAAATTAAAGGTCATGTTGACCTTGAAATAAGTCGCGACACACCTTCTACTAAAGATGCATAAACTGGCCAATTTTTATGATTCTAAGTCTAATAGTTTTCTAGTTATGAGCCGGACAGGATTTTTCCATATTTGGCCATAGCGTCTTTACTTAAGGTCAGAGCGACTGGTTTTAATGTGCGACACACCTTCTACCCTAGATGTATCAGCTGACAAAGTTTGATAATTGTAGGCCTAATAGTATTAAAGTTATGAGCCGGACACGAAAAAGCTAACAGACGGACGGACATGAACGCTATAACATAATACGTCCCGTCTTAAGACGGGCGTATAAAAAGTTTCAAATTTATAAAGTTTGTCCCCTTGAAAACTTCCCGAATTAATACAGACAAAATCGGGGAAAATACCTTTTTCAAGATGAAGTTAAAAAAATATGCAAGACAACATCTACACATGTCAGTTTATATTTATGAAACTCACTTTTTGCGGTTTCTATATCCCATTAATTTTAGATGCGCTTATCGTGACATATTATGTCCTAAGTCCAATGCTTTTCCAAGGTTAAGTCTAGAAAGTTAAGAAAATGTGCAAAAGAACGACCAAACACGTCAATTTATGATTTTAAACCTCACATTTTTATGTCATTTAACCTTTATTTTATGTTATTTAAATTTTACCAGTCTTCTTAATCACGAGTAGTGTCACACGAGATTTATTGGTTCCTGCGACAAGGATTACGTAATCTTACGTAACACGAACGGGAAGTCACGTCAACGCTAAAAAGGACAAAGACTTTCAAAGACTACTGTAAGTAACTGTTTTGTTTTATTTTGATAAGTTCATAATGGACAACCAAGACATGGGCAATGCCTTTGAAATAAGTAGTGCATTCCCGGGTTTGTTGTCAATTCTTGAGAATAAATTTGATGAATTAGATTCATCAGTTAAGGATTTATCTTCAAAACTGGGTAATAATGGTATCTCTAATGTAATCATACCATATGAGGGGGGATCCATCAAAATTCAAAGATTGGATAAAATCTGTTGAAAAGTTTGTATTCATGAATCACTTGCAAGATGATAAAGTGCAATTTGTCACTTTTGGTTCCAGTCGTGGGGTGGTTTCTGATTTTATACAGAGAAAAGTAACTAATAACCCAGGGGGACCTGGCTTGGATTTCTCGAAACAAACTTAAGTTAAATCTCAGACTTAAGTCTTTTTTTACTCAAATTTCTGAGAAAAATCTCTAATTTGAGAAAACTCACTAGAAATATGTCCATAAGACATGAATGCCCCGCCGAGGGTATATTAGTAATGCAACATTTTAACACAAATTGAGAAAAGTGAGGTCAAGGTCATTAGAAAGGTCAAGGTGAAAAAATATTGATGCAGTTGAATAGCTTACATCAGTATGTATCAGCGTATGAAGTTTGACACTAATTTAAGAAAAATGAGGTCAAGGTCAAAGGAAAGGTCAAGGTCAAAAATTGTTGATGCAGTTGAAAAGGATACATCAGTATGTATTAGCATATGAAGTTTGATAAAAATATTATGAATAGTTTCTTTAAAACTGAGCAAAACGGTAATTTAAAAAAAAAGTGAGGTCAAGGTCAAAGGAAAGGTCAAGGTCAAAAAATATTGATGCAGTTGAATAGCTCTTATCAGTATGTATCAGCATGTGAAGTTTGACACTAATTTAAGAAAAGTGAGGTCAAAAGAAAGGTCAAGGTCAAAAAATGTTGATGCAGTTGAATAGCTCTCATCAGTATGTATCAGCATATGAAGTTTGATAACACTATGTTGAATGGTATCTTTAAAACTGAGCTAAACACTAATTTAAGAAAAGTGAGGTCAAGGTCAAAAGAAAGGTCAAGGTCAAAAAATATTGATGCAGTTGAATAGCTAACATCAGTATGTATCAGCATATGAAGTTTATTAAAAATATCTTGAATTGTTTCATTAAAACTGAGCTAAAAACTAATTTAAGAAAAGTGAGGTCAAGGTCAAAAGAAAGGTCAAGGTCAAAAAATATTGATGCAGTTGAATAGCTAACATCAGTATGTATCAAGATATGAAGTTTGATTACACTATCTTGAATGGTATCTTTAAAACAGAGCTAAACACTAATTTAAGAAAAGTGAGGTCAAGGTCAAAAGAAAGGTCAAGGTCAAAAAATGTTGATGCAGTTGAATAGCTTACATCAGTATGTATCAACATATGAAGTTTGATTACACTATCTTGAATGGTATCTTTAAAACTGAGCTAAACACTAATTTAAGAAAAGTGAGGTCAAGGTCAAAGGCAAAGTCTAGGTCAAAAAATGTTGATGCAGTTGCATAGCTCTCATCAATATCAACATATGGAGTTTGATAAAAATTTCTTGGATAGTTTCTTTGAAACTGAGCTTTGAACAGAGCTAAACGCAAAGTGTGACGGAAAGACAGACGGAAGGACAGAAGGACGGAAGACGGACATGACAAACACTATATGCCCCGGCCATATTCATGGCGGGGCATAAAAATATTGCATTTCTCGAAAAAACTTAAGTTCTTTTTCTTTCTCAAACTGAGAAAAAACTTAAGTAACCTTCATAGTAAACTCAAGTCAAAATATTTGCTCAAATATGGCGATTAACAATAGAAGACAGCGTCGTCGTCGCCGACACAGACAACGTATTCTATAAATAGATTTGTCGACAGAGAAAATCCTCTCGAAGTTGTGACAGAGACTGAAGTCTTTACAAGATTGCGATTTCGACCCCCCACTATAATGTATATTATTGGTTTGCTCACGAATGTCTTGAGGAGAGAAATTATAAGAAGTTGTGCACTTACGTCGCTGCTACAGATTTTGGTAACCCTTCGATTCTTAGCCACGGGAGGTTTTTACACGTTTGTGGCCGACACCTTTTCATATGTATCTCCATCCTCCGTCTGCAGGGCCGTAAGAGACGTATGTCATGGTTTGTGTCAAATTTCGCACATGTTTGTAAAAATGCCCCCTGGAAACAGAGCCGATGAAACCAAGATCAAATTCTATTCAATTGCAGGTAAGAGAAATCACTCTGTCTCAAAGGGACATAATTTTTGAAAGGGTCGGCACAAAATACTTCGTACCCTCAAGATTAATTTTCGTGAAAAGTTTTGCATTAAATGATATGCTACTGTTTTTAAAGGCTATAAGATATCTTTATAAATACGCGTGTATATATATGTATCATCTTATTTTTGCATACATTCATGTTAAAGCTTTTTAACACTTTATTTTTGAAAACTTTTATACAAACTTCAATACATATGGATGCATAAAATTGAATTGAACTAGTCAATCTCGAAAGAAAGAAATTATAAAAGGTCTATAAATCATATTATACATTAATTATAAGAAATATATATAGTAACCATACGCCTAGTATTAGGAATAGCATATACATGTACCTATCCCGAAAAGAAGTGACTGATTTTGCTTGCCAAAGGTCTCTCCCACTGAATCCCCCCCCCTCCCCTTGCAACACACATCTTTTGGGGTCGAAATCCAAAAACAAGAGGCCCAAGGTCCTTAACGGTCACCTGAGTATAATACAACAATTTAGAAGTTAAATACACTGACAGATGAAGCTTTGTTGCCCTAAAGCAAGAGAAGTAGGAAGATCAGGATCAACAAAATAATTAGTCTAGTATTCAGTATCAACTCATAACTTAAGTTCTAATCTGTCCCCCACTTAATATTATCACCATGCAGACTATTAACAAACTATTAGTGCTTCTGTACTGTTTTTAAACCCATATTAAGACCTCTAGCATTGACTTCTCTTGTATCTTTGAAGAACTTTTAATAAGAAAAGATATTTTTGTCTCATTTTTATTTATCTATTACTTACAGGTCTGCCTGATTATTAAAACTAAGATAGTACTTTTTGAATTATACGATAAACATTCTTGCATAATTATCTTATTCTATTAATCTTTCAAATACATTATTTACAGTGATTAATTATCAAAGGTGAATGGAAAAGTGGAATAACTTCTCTCAGTAGAATACAAATTAATAGAGCCCTGTCCAGGACCAGAATGCTTAGACAAATTGTCCAGATGTTCAAAAATCTGGTAGAAATACGCTTACTTATATCATTTAAACTTTTACTCAGTTTGCTTTCGATATGTCCAGAAGCAGAGAAGAATTTCACAGGTACAATGCATTTTCACTACAGATTCAACAAAGCCTTACCCTAACACCAGAACCCAAGACCGAAGGTCAAGAAATTTACAAATTTGGAAGAGTTACCCTCATCATCATAACTATGGACTTCAAAGAATTAACACTTTTCCACAATATTATCAAAAGCCCCCCCCCCCCTTCCTCGTTATGCCAGAACCCCTGACCCTAGGACCACAAGATTTAAAAATTCTGTTCGAAGCTCCCATCTTCATCATAGCTAAGCAATTTATTTATCAGCTCAACACTAAGGAGCAGACAGGATTAGTTAATGATTAATTAATAGAATTAATGCATTTTCACTATATAATCAATAGAGCCCCCCTCCCCCCTCCTCAAGAACCCCAAAAACTGAGGCCATGTATTTAAATATTTTGGAAGAGGCATCCTTGCCTATCATAATCATGCACTTAGTTTGTTTAAATAATCTCCAGTAGCAAAGAAGATTTTCATAGAATCAATGCATTTTCACTATATAATCAAAAGAGCCCCGCCCTAACACCGGAACCCCTGACCCTGGGGCCATGAAATTCACAATTTTTAAAAAGGCATCCTTATGCATCATAACCATGCACTTAGTTTGTTTAAATAATCTCCAGTAGCAGAGAAGAAGTTTTCACAGAATCAATGCATTTTCACTATATAATCAATAGAGCCCCACCCTAACACCAGAAGCCCTGACCCTGGGGCCATGAAATTCACAATTTTTGAAAAGGCATCCTTATGCATCATAACCATGCACTTAGTTTGTTTAAATAGTACCCAGGAGCAGAGAAGATTTTCAAAGAATTAATGCATTTTCACTATATAATCAATAGAGCCCTGCCCTAACACCAGAACCCCTGACCCAGGGGCCATGGCTTTCACAATTCTGGAAGGGGCCCACCTCCTCATCATAACTATGTACTTAGTTTATCACCTTAATGCCCAGGAGCAGAGGAGAAGATTTTCAAAGAATTAATGCATTTTCACTATATAGTCGATAGAGCCCCGCCCTAACACCAGAACTCCTGACCCTGGGGCCATGAAATTCACAATGTCGGAAGAGGCTCTCTTGCTCATTATAACTATGTACTTAGTAACGTAATTTAATACCCAGGAGCAGAGAAGATTTTCAAAGAATTAATGCATTTTCACTCGATAGTTGATAGAGCCCTGCCCTAACACCAGAACCCCTGACCCTGGGGCCATGACATTCACAATTTTGGAAGAGGCACTCTTGCTCATCATAACTATGTACTTAGTTACTTTATTTAATACCCAGGAGCAGAGAAGATTTTGAAAGAATTAATGCATTTTCACTATATAATCAATAGAGCCCCGCCCTAACACCAGAACCCCAAACCCCGGGGCCATGAATTTCACAATTTTGGAAGAGGCAGTCTTGCTCATCATAACTATGTACTTAGTTACCTTATTTCATACCCAGGAGCAGAGAAGAAGATTTTCAAAGAAATAATGCACTTTCACTACAGACCCTGAAACGTGCTACTACCCCAAAAAAGCGTGTGACTTTCGTGCGCTCTTCGTTTCGTGCAAACCGTGTAGCGTTTCGTGTAAACCGTGCAGCGTTTCGTGCAAACCGTGTAGCGTTTCGTGTAAACCGTGCAGCGTTTCGTGTAAGCTCCAAAGCGTTTCGTGCAAACCGTGTAGCGAGCGTGCGAGAAGCGTGTGAGAAACGTGCGACTTTCGTGTAAGAACCGTGTGAGAAACGTGCGACTTTCGTGCAAGAATCGTGTGAGAAACGTGTAGGATTCATTCGGAAGTCCTTTTATTTTAAATATGGCTACTGATGGATCAACATCTCATTCTGTGGTGTTTGTAACTAATATTATTTGGATATATCATACCGGTGGTATTTCAAGAGTGAAAAAAAATACGGAAACAACAAAATAAAATTACTCGGTAATGTATTACATATTTGTTTGAGTTTCTTTCTTTTTTATTTCAATAAAGATGACAGAAAATGTGTTAAAAGTAATTAATTATATGCACATAAATTTTAAAGTATTTGATTCAATACATTTTTTAAAAGGAGCAATACAGAACATTTTTTAAAAAGAAAATTCATTAGGAATCCGGTCTTGTCCTTTTCATTCATTTATTTGAATTTCCTCACCATTTTACAATTATGGGATATGGGATTATAAGAAAATATCGCTGATTAATACGAAATAATAGATAGATATGGCAGGCGTGAAAAATAAAACGCAAAATTTAGTGTGTTGATATAAATGTGAAGTACATGTATTGGAATTCTAGGCCGGGGAGCACAGTTTACTGATTTTCTTTATAAAGGAACATAATTTTCTTATATTATAAAATTGTGATACAAATAATTTTGAAACGATGAATCATTTATAGTCTTTTTATGCATAAAATTGCCTGATTAATAATAGTCATATAAATGAATTATAATTCACGTGCATCGGCAAATACAGGGTTAAATATTTCCGGGGGGGGATCAAATGAAAATACTGAGTTTTTGTTGTAAACAAGTCTTTTATTGATAATTTTCTTTTTAAAAACAATTTCATGCTTTTTTCAGGGTGCACCCGATGCACCCCTTAAAAAAATATTGGAATCTTCTTTACACTTTCAAAACTCTTCTTACGACCGTGATCAAGGTCATTTACAATATCACGGGCTCCGCGTGCCGGGACTGAAAACTTGTTCTGCAATTATTTCTTTTCAATCATAGCTAAGATGACACTCAGAAATAACGACTGATTTTTAATTCGTGAAATTAAACAGTTTTATTCGTATTTAATGGGTACATGTATAAATAAATACCCGTGGATTTTATTTCTTAAATGTATCCTATTGTCTGTAAACAGTGAATTAGTTTTCCAGTGCATTCGTGAATAAAATAAATCCTGAATAATTATAATCACATATTAGTTGTTTTTATTAATCACGCAGTTCTAGAGCATATTTTTTAGTTTTTAGGACATTGGACATGTATACATATATTGAATGTATTGTTAAGAGTCGCGACTATTGATTACACAATTATTGATTTTTTTGTCTAGACGGGGTTGGTAAATCAAGGATTTAAAAAGGTGGTGGGTATAATATTGTTTTTATTTGATAAACACAATGCCTCAATAGAGAACTAAAGAGTCACAATACGTATCCCCCGGCTTCTCTACCATGTAATGATTAATTAAAGTTTAACTCTGTAATGAAATGATATATGTACCATTCTGAATAAAGAGCATTTAATGAATTACATGTATCGGGTCCCGCTGGATATAAGGGTATCCTTTTTTTCTTAGAACGGGCACTTGTTTCTATAATATATGTTTTTTCCGATGGTATACTTACTGAAACAAGTGCCCATTATATTTAGTCATGTACAGATTTGAAGATACAACAGTAAGATCTCGGTAACCCCCCCCCCCCTTCCTGCACAATGTTCCTGTTAGATGCAGTTAACATATTACCTTTGCAAATTATAAACAGATCTTAATTTAATCAAATGAATTTTTTCTTTTACTAAATCAAAAAATGTATAAATCAATCAATAATGAAAAAAAAGGAAAAGAAAATCAATCCGTTTACAGAAATCATACGCAATTTAATCATTTTTTTTTTCAAATCAATAGCTAAGTTTATTTGTCAGCAATAAACAAATATTTAATATCAAACTATAATTGGAAAAACATCAAATGCTGTAAAAGATTATGATTTACAAATATATTTTTTTTTTTCAATGCGTAATTTAGAATCTAGTGAAAAAAGGTTTGTACACAGACGATAATAAGTATTTCACCAGGCGGGTCACAAACTCAATGACAACTATTTATTAATTACAACTGAACATTGAATATTTTATCTGTTAATATAGTACTGGTGTAGCGAGTTTTATTCTTAACTAATTTTTGATTAATCCTTAATAATTGAAATAAAGTCCGAAAGATTCCGAAAAGAAAATCCAGATCGAGGCCAAAGCGTGCGAGAATCGTGTACAAAGCGTGTGAGAAGCGTGTACAAAGCGTTTCGTGCAGGCTTTCGTGTAAACCGTGCAGCCTTTCGTGCAAAGCGTTTCGTGTAAACCGTGTAGCGTTTCGTGCAAACCGTGTAGCGTTTCGTGTAAACCGTGCAGCGTTTCGTGCAAACCGTGTAGCGAGCGTGTACCGTTTGTGCAGCGAGCGTGTGGGGTAGTAGCACGTTTCAGGGTCTGTATATGATCTACATAGCCCCATCCTGGGGCCAGAACCCCTGATCCTGAGGCCATGAATTTCACAATTTTGAAAGAGGCACTCTTGCTCATCATAACTATGTACTTAGTTACTTTATTTAATACCCAGGAGCAGAGAAGAAGATTTTCAAAGAATTAATGCATTTTCACTATATAATCAATAGAGCCCCGCCCTAACACCAGAACCCCTGACCCTGGGGCCATGAATTTCACAATTTTGGAAGAGGCACTCTTGCTCTTCATAACTATGTACTTAATTACCTTATTTAATACCCAGGAGCAGAGAAGAAGATTTTCAAAGAAATAATGCACTTTCACTATATGATCTATATAGCCCCACCCTGGGGCCAGAACCCCTGACCCTGGGGCCATGAATTTCACAATTTTGGTAGAGGGCTCAATGCTTATTACAATGATGCCAACAGTTTGACTGCTTGATGTCCAGGAGTAAAGAAGAAGATTTTTAAAGATTGCATTATTTTTGGTGGTTTTAGCCCCACCCCTCAGGCCCCATGGGGGCAGGGACCATAAATTTCACAATTTTTGTTCCCCTTCACCCATAGATGCTAAATGCCAAATTTGGTTGAAATTGGTTATGCGGTTTCAGAGAAGAAGCTAAAAATGTTCAAATGTTAACGCACGACGCACGCCGACGGACGAGAACGGATAGCAATAGGTCACCTGAGTGACTCAGGTGACCTAGTTAAGAGAATGACCAAGCTGGTAAATGAATAAAGTTTATTCAGCATATATAACTTTGGTCAATACAGCCCATCAGTTTACAAAAATAACAAATAATCACATATATTACAAAATTACAAAATTTAAGACTCTCAATGAGCCTAAATGGGGGGGGGGGGGGGGGGATGAAACCCCTGGTCAAGTGTTCCTCAATTCCACAGTTCCATTTATAGTATACAAAAATACATTGAATAAAGCAGTACAATACATAATTCAAAGTTATAATACAATATAAAGCAATAATGTTTTAATGTACAGACATCTGGAAATATAAATCTTACACAGATAGAAATTAGTTTAACCTGAAAGATCTTCGTTGCGTAACGCAGGTAGGTTAAGGCTTCCCGTAGAATATCACAGTGCACTCCGTGCCTTCACATCTCTGAACTACCAAAATATGATGTCATAATGGAAAATGACGTCAAGTCACTGCAAACTTGAGGTGTTATGACGAGGAGAGTGTTATGAACTTAACACTTTATTTCAAACTGCATGTAAAATGCTAGATAGCTATTTACAATATTCACGGGTCGTTAAAGGTTTGTTATGCGCCCGGATCGATAGATCGAAGGCGCATATTGTTTTTGTCCTGTTTGTCTGTTTGTCTGTCTGTTGTCAACTTTAACCTTCGCCATAACTTTTCAACCATGAGAGATAGAGACTTCATATTTGGTATGCATACTCCACTAATTAAGCTCTTTCAAATGACACTAAGGTCAATGATCTTGTGACCTTAACTGTGACCTATATGCTAAAAATAGCTTTTTCGAACTTTGTTGCTGCCAGGTGCATAGTGTTTCACAAACACATCTTGTTTAAGTCTTATATATCCGAATATTTTAAAAATACACCGCTTACCTACCCTTGATTGAAATTCAGCATGTTCAAAATGCTTATGAAAAATATACTTTTGAAATGTACTCTGTTTTATACCCGAGGTTGGAGGTAGAATTTATTTTTTTGTGTATAAAAGAGTCTGGCGCAGGTGATAAATGAGGATTAATCTGAGAATTTTTGTACAAATCTGTAAGAAGAGATTGTTCTCTAACTGAATCTTGCTTGGGAAAAATGTTTGTTGGCTTTATTTTAAAACAGATTACGATATTGTGTGGAAAATACCCTCAAATTTGGAGGTAAGTTGAATTTCTCAGGAAATATTTTGTATTTTAGTAATACTATGACTTTTCCCAGGAATATTTCGGATACACAAGGATACGATGAGTTGATTTATATAACAAAATGTTAAGAATTATTGTGTTAATCAGCTGCGCCAAAGCGATTTATATGAAACACTTCAAAAAATTACATTGTATAAATGACCGTCACGTGAGCAACAAAGCATGTGATATCATAACAAATATGTTAATATATAGCCGAGGAAACCCTCCATATAAATTGGAAGTACTTGAGTTCAATACTTATAAATTAAAACCAAAACCGACCTAGCAATGACATACTATGTTTTGAGCGCATTTAAAGCTTCGGGAAGACTTAACATAGCTGTGAATATTGGAACATAATGGATATATTTCCCTGAACCAATCAAGGTAGATATGCGGTTTGTACCCAACAATTGGATTAATTTAAAAGTGCTTCGCGATTTGTAATAATATTCATTTACATATTTTTTTCTTAAATTTAGATATCTAGGGCATTGAAGAATGAAATGGAATTCGTCTTCTATTTGACGAGTATTACAAACATCGCATAGTCTATCCTCTCTACTTTTGCCTTGGTACCTTCCGCATTCTATGTTAAGATAGTGAGACGAAAGTTCTAATGCGGGAAATATGTTGTTTTTTTTTTTAAATTACTCTGAAAAGATTTTGTTAAATAGGATTGCATTTTACAGAAGTCAGATTGGACAATGTGTTTATATAGAAAGCATTTTGACGAATTATCCATAAATGCAGTGCACTCTTGGAGGTATATATCTAGGATTCTGTTTTTATACACATGCATAAAATGAGCAAAGTTTATTGTTTGTTGTTTTATCCAAAATTCTCCCAGACCCAATCTAAATAGTTCAAGTTTTACATCACGCGCAAGTTTATACAAGTCCCGACCCATTTTCTGCGTCATATCACAGGTATTCGTAAGATTTTAAAAATGCAGTTTTCTGTTTTAAGTAATTTACACCAGAATTTCAGAATTTTCAATTTCCTTTGTATAATAAGTGGATATCGCCTCAACTCTCTATATAAAATCATATAATTGTCTACATTGCGCCTAACACCGAGGGTAATTTTACAAAAGGATAAATGCAGTCTTTCAATTTCCGGAGATTTATGAAAACCCCAAATTTCGCTTCCATACGAAATAACACCTCTAGCATATGTATCAAAGAGTTGACATTGGGTTTCGACGTTGAATTCAAATTTCTGTATAATGCGGTTTAAACCAAATAGTGCTTTTTGACCTTGTTCGGCTAATTTCTTTTGCGTAACATTGAATTTACCATTATAATTTAAACATAATCCTAGGTAATGAAAAGAGTCGACAATTGCCAAAATTGGGTGCGATTGACTAAGAAATTTCATATTATTGAGAAGTTATAGACTCTTACTTTTTTTAATTAAAGAAGGGGGCATCCACACTTCAGGTGCTGGGAGGGGGGGGGCACTACCTCAAGAACAAAATTGAATACAAATTATTCAGAAAATGAGCCAGATTACTTGAATAGAAAAGGGTACCAATTCTCTAAATGTACAGGTAATTTGTTAATTATTTTGAATTATAATTATTTGCAGTGGCCATCGTAAAATTAATATTAAATTAAGAGATTATTAAAAATTATAAAAATCTCTATCAAATAATAATATTCATTTAATCGTATTATCAGATGATCTCCGATGGCAAATTTAGAATTTTGAACTGTGTCGCCAAATGGCCTAGAAGTGTATATGACAGCAGGATTTACCGAGACAGTCATATAAGCATTGCCTTTGAAAATGGTAACTTCATTTGTAAAGTTTTGTTAAATTGAAGAATTATTGAAATCAATATATATACATGTCTATGGAAAGAAATCCCATTTTTCGATAGCGGTAAATTCTATAAAATTCTCGGCTGACAAGATGGATTTTTTTTATTTTGTTTTACATTTTTAATATTTTTTGGAAATATTAATGGGTAAAATAATTTTGGAAAAAAAAATATATATATATATATATATATATATATATATATATATATATATATATATATATATATATATATATATATATATATATATGATTTTTTTTAACCAAACATATTAATTTTTTTTCCCCAAGTAATTTTTTTTTCTTCATCAAAAGAAGCCACAATTTTTAAGAATCTGATGTTTAAATTTTATTTTTTTTTTTCTATATTCCGAGATTTCAAAGTTGTTACTTGTGTGACGGTTACATTGTATGTATGTATATATAGATATATCTATTTTTTTTCTATATGATATGACGAGGTTAAAATATCACCTACCTATAGTGTTAAGTTTGAACGCAAATGGGTTAATAAAGATATTATACAGTTTCGATTTCATTTTTATTAACTTTATTTTGTCTTTTCGAATTTATTGTTTTAGGTAGGGTTAAACATTGGCGCTTTGCACGTGTGTTTGTTTGGGTCAAAACTTATTAGGTGTACAGGTTTATCTCATTACTTTATGTGTGACGAGGAACAACTACCTTTTTATACTACAATAAATAACAGGGAGTACCACCAAGGACAGTAATACTATCAATTAATAATTTATTTTTTTTTGGTTCTCAAAGGTGGAAGACAAGATCGCAAAATTAACAATATTTTTGGTAACGTTTAAACATTGGCGCTTTGCACGTGTGTTTGTTTGGGTCAAAACTTATTAGGTGTACAGGTTTATCTCATTACTTTATGTGTGACGAGGAACAACTACCTTTTTATACTACAATAAATAACAGAGAGTACCACCAAGGACAGTAATACTATCAATTAATAATTTATTTTTTTTTTGGTTCTCAAAGGTGGAAGACAAGACCGCAAAATTAACAATATTTTTGGTAACGTTAACTCTGGGTTAAGCGAATAGTCTTAACCTGCAGTGCGAGTTTTATGGTCAGCGTTTTGTCATACCAGTTGTTCAAATCGAAGTATCTCAATTTTTTTTTTGGTCTCAATGCAGTTTGCTATTCTAAAGAGCCTTGCCGCCTCTACGCAGGTAAAAAGCCTAGGCAAAGTATACATTTTTTTTTTCAATTTTTTTGTGTGATGAATATATTGTATTTTTTTTCTCTCACAGTGTATTTTAGAAGTGTAAATCTCTGTATTTGTATTTTACTCCATATATATTGAAATATATCTATATATTCTCGTATATTCTTTGTTTAAGCCATCTGAAAAAAAAGTAATAAAATGAAATTTTATAAGATACCTATTATAAAATACATGATCCGGGCAGTCCGAATGTGTTGCCCAATATTTTTCTTTAACAAATTCCAGAATTTTTCATACTCCATTGCCTATTCAAATAACAAATCACGAAATTATTCAACGATTGTTTCATTTGTTTCCAAATATAACTTTAAATAAATTATTCAAATTTATTCAACATGTTTCTTTTCAAGGCATGGAGACGGGATACATTTATTGGCAATTACTCATTTTTTCGGATTTTTTCTGTTTTGATTATTTACCTCGTTTACTTGATATTTATACTTAGGAACATGCTCCCGGGACGTCGTTTGATCTCTTGATCATGTATTTTCGATTGTTTGGATGTTCAAAAATATCGGCTACATATTTATTTAAGGCATCAGATTTATATAGATTGCCGCCGTGCAAAGTATTTCAATTAATTTATAACGGTAACACTGACGCATATTCAAATCGAAATTAAAAAAAAATGTGTAAGAGAACAGCTGCGTACATCTTACTATGATTTGGATCCTCCTTCATATTTGCCAGGTGTTGAAATTAATTTTACATATAAATGTGCAAATTGTGCAACAATGTGTCCCCGATCCAACATTCTTTATACGGTTGCATGTTGTGGCACTCGAGTTCATCCTGATTGTGGGAATGAAATACAAAGTGGGAAGTTTTGTATTTATTGTGGAAAAGAATTTCATCTTCGAAAATATTCTAATCAAAATCATATGTATGATCCTTTTCCGGACGAGATTTTATGTAAAGATAGATTTTTAAATAGACATCCACTTTCATGTAAATTTAATGAAACCATTATAGACAACTTTCATTTGCAGTGATCGGCTTTATTTAAACTTCTAAGCGAAAATAATTAATCAATATCTTACTTTTTTTGGAAACAAATCTTGTGGACAAGATTTTTTAATAGTAGGGGGAATTTGTTGTAACAAAAAAATGCATAAAAATAAGAAAGTAAAATAATTGGGTGTATTGTGCTGAGAGCGATAACGAATACTAACTCTATAAATAAAAATAATGAGAGATGCTGGTCACTAGGGTTTGACCTTTTAGCCTGTACGGTTCCAAGGAAATGATGCATTGGAATGCGGTTTGTTACTTGTTTATCAAAAGATGTATTTGGTAAGGAGAAATGAGCAACCAATAGTATTGAGGTGACCAGAGGTCAGTTGTGGGTATAAATTAGCTACAACAAAGAATATTCAAAAATTATGCAAAAGATAGAAAATGATTTTTAAAGTGCATTAGGAAATTAAAGAGTGTTGGAGGACAGAATAATGCTAATTGAAATTCAAATTAAAATTTAAAGTAATTATGGCAAATTTCGAGGGAGTTACAAATATGGAGATGTAAAACTACAAGGGTACACCTGGTATAAAATGAGCGGACGGGCAGACGTCATTCAGTCAGAAACTGGATTGTGTCTGTCTCTGCTTGCATTTTATACAGGTGAGATCATTTTGTAGACTTGCGCGTTTTTATAAAACTTAAGTAAAATTTTCAGATGGCTAATTTTATTTACAGGTTAAATATTTAAATTATAAGTAGTAATGTTTATTATAACGTTTAGTAGCTTGTAAAATTATTTCTTGTAATCATTAATAGAAAAAAAAAATGGATTGTTTAATTTAAATAAAGTCAGAAATTGGATTGTGTCCGTCTCTGCTTGCATTTTATACAGGTTGGGTAACAGTGTCCCTCCTTAACACCTGTGAGCCGCTCTGGTGAGGAAAGGTCCTCAGATCTTGAGGGAAATTGGAATTGTAATATTCCAGGATCATTTCGCAAAAATCAAAAGTTGACTTGGGTCATTGCGAACAAGCTCAAGGAATATAAGAGTTATTCCACTTGGTGCGTCCTCTCACTTGCATAGGCAAAGATCCCGGGTTATACAAACGAAAGGCATGATCGGCCCAATGTCATTCGGGACTTGCCTCTTCAAACTTCAATGGTTCAGGTATAGGGAAACAAAATAATTAGGCTGGAGTCCGTAATGAGGTTGACCCGGTTATGATAAGTGCTCCAAAGACTGAAACGCCCTTACAACGATTGAAACGAATAGCTGGACTTGGGTCATCATTTTCCCCTGAAAGATTTATTGAACCAGATTTGGATGACAATGAAATTTTGTTTAACCCAAATACATATCAACCAAGTGTCATTTCCTCTGGAGCTCTAAGAAAAGAAACTACCAACGCATTGACGCTCGAGGAGGAAAACCAAACAGACCAAGATTTACAAGATATTATACGGTTTCGATTTCATTTTTATTAACTTTATTTTGTCTTCTCGAATTTATTGTTTTAGGTAGGGTTAAGCATTCGCGCTTTGCACATGTGTTTTTTGGGGGCAAAACTTATTAGGTGTACAGGTTTATCTCATTATTTTATGTGTGACGAGGAACAACTACCTTTTTATACTACATTAAATAACAGAGAGTACCATCAGGGACAGTAATATTATCAATTAATAATTTTTTTTTGGTTCTCAAAGGTGGAAGACAAGACCGCAAAATTAACAATATTTTTGGTAACGTTAACTCTGGGTTAAGCGAATAGTCTTAACCTGCAGTGCGAGTTTTATGGTCAGCGTTTTGTCATACCAGTTGTTCAAATCGAAGTATCTGAAAATTTTTTTGGTCTCAATGCAGTTTGCTATTCTAAAGAGCCTTGCCGCCTCTACGCAGGTAAAAGCCTAGGCAAAATGTACATATTTTTTTCAATTTTTTTGTGTGATTAATATATTGTATTTTTTTTTTCTCACAGTGTATTTTATAAGTGTAAATCTCTGTGTTTGTATTTTACTCCATATATATTGATATATGTCTATATATTCTCGTATATTCTTTGTTTAAGCCATCTGAAAAAAAAGTAATAAAATGAAATTTTATAAGATACCTATCACAAAATACATGATCCAGGCAGTCCGAATGTGTTGCCCAATATTTTTCTTTAACAAATTCCAGAATTTTTCATACTCCATTGCCTATTCAAATAACAAATCACGAAATTATTCAACGATTGTTTCATTTGTTTCCAAATATAATTTTAAATAAATTATTCAAATTTATTCAACATTTTTCTTTTGAAGGCATGGAGACGGGATACATTTATTGGCAATTACTCATTTTTTCGGATTTTTTCTGTTTTGATTATTTACTTTGTTTACTTGATATTTATACTTTGGAACATGCTCCCGGGACGTCGTTTGATCTCTTGATCATGTATTTTCGATTGTTTGGATGTTCAAAAATATCGGCTACATATTTATTTAAGGCATCAGATTTATATAGATTGCCGCCGTGCAAAGTATTTCAATTAATTTATAACGGAAACACTGACGCATATTCAAAATCGAAATTAAAAAAATGTGTAAGAGAACAGCTGCGTACACCTTACTATGATTTGGATCCTCCTTCACATTTGCCAGGTGTTGAAATTAATTTTACATATAAATGTGCATATTGTGCAACAATGTGTCCCCGATCCAACATTCTTTATAGGGTTGCATGTTGTGGCACTCGAGTTCATCCTGATTGTAGGAATGAAATACAAAGTGGGAAGTTTTGTATTTATTGTGGAAAAGAATTTCATTATAGGGATCTTCGAAAATATTCTAATCAAAATCATATGTATCATCCTTTTGCGGACGAGATTTTATGTAAAGATAGATTTTTAAATAGACATCCACTTTCATGTAAATTTAATGAAAACATTATAGACAACTTTCATTTGCAGTGTTCGGCTTTATTTAAACTTCTCAGCGAAAATAATCAATCAATATCTTACTTTTTTTTGGAAACAAATCTTGTGGACAAGATTTTTTAATAGTAGGGGGAAGTTATCGTACCAAAAAAATGCGTAAAAATAAGAAAGTAAAATAATTGGGTGAGAGAGATAACGAATGCTAACTCTATAAATAAGAGGCCCAAGGGCCTTAACGGTCACCTGAGTATAATACAGCAATTTAGAGAATCCATAGAGTATAAAATGAACTGAAAGGTGAAGCTTTGTTGCCCAAAAGCAAGAAAAATAGGGTGATCAGGTTCAACAAAATAATTAGTCTAGTGTTCATTAACAGTTCATAAATTAGGTTCTAATCTGTTCCCCGTTTATCACTATCACCATACAGTATATTAACAAACTATCAGTGCCTCTGTACTATTTTAATTCCTTGTTGAAATCTCTTACATTGGACTCTCTTGGTCTTTGATGAACATTGAATAAGACAAGTTATTTTTGTCTCATTTTTATTTATCTATTACTTACAAGTCTACCTGATCATTAAAACTATGAAAGTACTTTTTGTATTATACAATAAAAAATCTTGCAAAATTCACTTATTCTATTAACCTTTCAAGTACATTATTTACAGTGACTAATTATCAAAAGTAAATGGCAAAGGGGAATAACTCCCCTCAGTAGAATACAAATTAATAGAGCCCTGGCCAGGACCAGAACACTTGACAAAATGGTCCAGATGTTCAAAAATATTTATTAAAACTTTTACTCTTTTTGCCTCTGATATGCCCAGGTGCAGAGAAGATTTTCAAAGAAATAATGCAGTTTTTACTACAGATTCACTACATTATCAATAGAGCCCCCCAGCCCCCCCCCCCCACCTCCCATCCCCACCGAGAAACACCAGAGTCTCTCACCCTGGGACCAGAAGTTTATTCATCATACATGTAAGTAATCACTTTGTTTATCTGATTAACACTAAGGAGCAGACAGGATTATTTAACAGAATTAATGCATTTCCACTACATTATCAAGAGCACCACCCTTACACCAGCACATCTGACCCAGGGGTCATGCAATTCACTACTCTGGAAGAAGTAATCATGCTCATCATAACTATACACTTAGCTTCTTTGCTTTTTAACCAGAAGCAGAAAAGAATATTTTCAGAGAAATTTTGCTTTTTCACTATATAATCAATAGAGCCCCCCCCCCCCTTTTCACCAGAACCCTTGACCCTGGGGCCATGAAATTCACAATTTTGGAAGGGGCATACTTGCGTATCATAACAATGTACTAATAGTTTGTTTAAATAATACCCAGGCGCAGAGAAGAAGATTTTTAAAGAAATAATTCACCTTCACTATAGGATATATATGGCCCCGCCCTAGCACCACAACCCCTGTACCTGGGGCCATGAATTTCCTAATTTTGGAAGAAGCATCCTTGCTTATCATAACAATGTACTTAATTTGTTTAAATGATACCCAGGAGTAGAGAAGATTTTTAAAGCATTAATGCATTTTCACTATATAATAAATAGAGCCCCACCCTAACACCAGAACCCCTGATCCAGGGTCCATGAAATTTACAATTTTGGAAGAGGCATCCTTGCTTATCATAACTATGTATTTAATTTGTTTAAATAATACCCAGGAGTAGAGAAGATTTTTAAAGCATTAATGCATTTTCACTATATGATTTATATAGCCCAGCCCTAGCACCAGAACTCTTGACCCTGGGGCCATGAATTTCACAATTTTGGTAGAGTCACTCTTGCTTATCATAACTATGTATTCAATTTGTTTCAATAATACCCAGGAGTAGAGAAGAAGATTTTCAAAGAAATAATGCACTTTCACAATATGATTTATATAGCCCCGCCCTAACACCAGAACCCCTGACCCTGGGGCTATGAATTTCACAATTTTGGTAGAGTCACTCTTGCTTATCATAACTATGTATTCTATTTGTTTACATGATACCCAAGAGTAGAGAAGAAGATTTTCAAAGAATAATGCACTTTCACTATATGATTTATATAGCCCCACCCTAGCACCAGAACCCCTGACCCTGGGGCCATGAATTTCACAATTTTGGTAGAATCACTCTTGCTTATCATAACTATGTATTCAATTTGTTTAAATGATACCCAGGAGTAGAGAAGAAGATTTTCAAAGAAATAATGTACTTTCACTATATGACCTATATAGCCCAGCCCTAGCACCAGAACCCCTGACCCTGGGGCCATGAATTTCACAATTTTGGTAGAGTCACTCTTGCTTATCATAACTATGTATTCAATTTGTTTAAATAATACCCAGGAGTAGAGAAGAAGATTTTCAAAGAAATAATGCACTTTCACTACATGATTTATATAGCCCCGCCCTAACACCAGAACCCCTGACCCTGGGGCCATGCATTTCACAATTTTGGTAGAGTCACTCTTGCTTATCATAACTATGTATTCATTTTTTTTTCAATAATACCCAGGGGTAGAGAAGAAGATTTTCAAAGAAATAATGCACTTTCACTATATGATCTATATAGCCCCGCCCTAGCACTAGAACCCCTGACCCTGGGGCCATGAATTTCACAATTTTGGTAGAGGGCTCAATGCTTATTACAATCATGTCGGCAGTTTGACTGCTTGATGTCCAGGAGTAAAGAAGAAGATTTTTAAAGATTGCATTAATTTTGGTGGTTTTAGCCCCACCCCTCAGGCCCCAGGGGGGCAGGGACCATGAAATTCACAATTTTTGTCCCCCTTCACCCATAGATGCTATATGCCAAAATTGGCTGAAATTGGTTGAGCGGTTTCAAAGAAGAAGCTGAAAATGTTTAAATGTTAACGCACGACGCACGTCGGACGACGGACGACGACGGACAAAAACGGATAGCAATAGGTCACCTGAGTGACTCAGGTGACCTAAAAATAATGAGAGATGCTGGTCACTAGGGTTTGACCTTTTAGCCTGTACGGTTCCAAGAAAATGATGCATTGGAATGCGGTTTGTTACTTGTTTATCAAAAAATGTATTTGGTAAGGAGAAAGGAGCAACCAATAGTATTGAGGTGACCAGAGGTCAGTTGTGGGTATAAATTAGCTACAGCAAAGAATAATTAAAATTTATGCAAAAGATAGAGAATGATTTTTAAAGTGCATTAGGAAATTAAAAAGTGTTGGAGGACAGAATAATGGTAATTGAAATTCAAATTAAAATTTAAAGTAATTATGGCAAATTTCGAGGGAGTTACAAATATGGAGATGTAAAACTACAAGGGTACATCTGGTATAAAATGAGCGGACGGGCAGACGTCATTCAGTCAGAAACTGGATTATGTCTGTTTCTGCTTGCATTTTATACAGGTGAGATCATTTTGTAGACTTGCGCGTTTTTATAAAACTTAAGTAAAATTTTCAGATGGCTAATTTTATTTACAGGTTAAATATTTAAATTATAAGTAGTAATGTTTATTATAATGTTTAGTAGCTTGTGTAAAATTATTTCTTGTAATCATTAATAGAAAAAAATGGATTGTTTAATTTAATAAAAGTCAGAAACTGGATTGTGTCTGTCTCTGCTTGCATTTTATACAGGTTAGGTAACAGTGCCCCTACTTAACACCTGTGAGCCGCTCTGATAAGGAAAGGTCCTCAGATCTTGAGGGAAATTGGAATTGTCATATTCCAGGGTCATTTCGCAAAAATCAAAAGTTGACTTGGGTCATTGCGGCCAAGCTCAAGAAATATAAGAGTTATTCCACTTGGTGCGTCCTCTCACTTGCATAGCCAAAGATCCCGGTTTATACAAACGAAAGGCATGATCGGCCCAATGTCATTCGGGACTTGCCTCTTCAAACTTCAATGATTCAGGTATAGGGAAACAAAATAATTAGGCTGGAGTCCGTAATGAGGTTGACCCGGTTACGATAAGTGCTCCAAAGACTGAAACACCCTTACAACGATTGAAACGAATAGCTGGACTTGGGTCATCATTTTCCCCTGAAAGATTTATTCAACCAGATTTGGATGACAATGAAATTTTGTTTAACCCAAATACATATCAACCAAGTGTCATTTCCTCTGTAGCTCTAAGAAAAGAAACTACCAACGCATTGACGCTCGAGGAGGAAAACCAAACAGACCAAGATTTACAGTGTCGCTGAAATAGTTCCAGACAGGAACTTTGGACAGTTCTCCAAGTCGCCCCCCAGACGTGGATTAGACGACAATCCCACTGGTAACTGGGACAGAGAACTCTATCTTATAATAAAAGCCCTCAACCTTCCGATGTGTTTATCGCTTTGGAATATCAAACACCCGTCAACAATTGATAATTTGACAGTTACAGGGTTCATATTCCCGAAAGTAATGGAAATTGGCCAAACTTTGCATTCACAAGTAAGTTAACTCCTACATTCATTCAAGTACCGGGGTTAAACTCTTTGTCATATTACCAAGCATCTATTCTTAAAAGAATGTTGATTCAACGCTACTGCGCTTACGTGGTTCTCGCACATCAAAATATCTACTACCCAATCAAATCTCGAAATACATGTAAACACGATAATAACCCTACACAAAACCAACTGTACCCAAACGTTTTCTAAATTAAAACTTCAAAATTAAAGTTTCAAAATTTCTCTGCTGACAAGATGAATTTTTACATATTTTAATTTTGTTTTACATTTTTAATTTTTTTTTTTTTTTTTTTTTTTTTTTTTTTGGAAATGTTAATGGGTAAAATAATTTTGAAAAAAAAAATTATATATATATATATACATATATATATATATAATTTTTTTTAACCAAACATATTAATTTTTTTCCCAGGTAATTTTTTTTCTTCATCAAAAGAAGCCACCATTTTTAAGAATCTGATGTTTAATTTTAATTTTTTTGTATATTCCGAGATTTCACAGTTGTTACTTGTGTGACGGTTACATTGTATGTATGTATATATAGAAATATATATATTTTTTTTTTCTATATGATATGACGAGGTAAAAATATCACCTACCTATAGTGTGAAGTTTGAACGGAAAGGGGTTAATAAAGATATTATACGGTTTCGATTTTATTTTTATTAACTTTATTTTGTCTTCTCGAATTTATTGTTTTAGGTAGGGTTAAGCATTCGCGCTTTGCACATGTGTTTGTTTGGGGCAAAACTTATTAGGTGTACAGGTTTATCTCATCATTTTATGTGTGACGAGGAACAACTACCTTTTTATACATTAAATAATAGAGAGTACCATCAGGGACAGTAATATTATCAATTAATAATTTTTTTTTTGGTTCTCAAAGGTGGAAGACAAGACCGCAAAATTAACAATATTTCTGATAACGTTAACTCTGGGTTAAGCGAATAGCCTTAACCTGCAGTGCGAGTTTTATGGTCAGCGTTTTGTCATACCAGTTGTTCAAATCGAAGTATCTGAAAAAATTTTTGGTCTCAATGCAGTTTGCTATTCTAAAGAGCCTTGCAGCCTCTACGCAGGTAAAACGCCTAGGCAAAGTGTACATTTTTTTTTCAATTTTTTTGTGTGATTAATATATTGTATTTTTTTTTTCTCACAGTGTATTTTATAAGTGTAAATCTCTGTGTTTGTATTTTACTCCATATATATTGATATATATCTATATATTCTCGTATATTCTTTGTTTAAGCCATCTGAAAAAAAAGTAATAAAATGAAATTTTATAAGATACCTATTACAAAATACATGATCCAGGCAGTCCGAATGTGTTGCCCAATATTTTTCTTTAACAGATTCCAGAATTTTTCATACTCCATTGCCTATTCAAATAACAAATCACGAAATTATTCAACGATTGTTTCATTTGTTTCCAAATATAACTTTAAATAAATTATTCAAATTTATTCAACATTTTTCTTTTCAAGGCATGGAGACGGGATACATTTATTGGCAATTGCTCATTTTTTCGGATTTTTTCTGTTTTGATTATTTACTTTGTTTACTTGATATTTATACTTTGGAACATGCTCCCGGGACGTCGTTTGATCTTTTGATCATGTATTTTCGATTGTTTGGATGTTCAAAAATATCTGCTACATATTTATTTAAGGCGTCAGATTTATATAGATTGCCGCCGTGCAAAGTATTTCAATTAATTTATAACGGTAACACTGACGTATATTCAAAATCGAAATTAAAAAAAAAATGCGTAAGAGAACAGCTGCGTACATCTTACTATGATTTGGATCCTCCTTCACATTTGCCAGGTGTTGAAATTAATTTTACATATAAATGTGCATATTGTGCAACAATGTGTCCCCGATCCAACATTCTTTATAGGGTTGCATGTTGTGGCACTCGAGTTCATCCTGATTGTAGGAATGAAATACAAAGTGGGAGGTTTTGTATTTATTGTGGAAAAGAATTTCATTATAGGGAACTTCGAAAATATTCTAATCAAAATCATATGTATGATCCTTTTCCGGACGAGATTTTATGTAAAGATAGATTTTTAAGTAGACATCCACTTTCATGTAAATTTAATGAAAACATTATAGACAACTTTCATTTTCAGTGTTCGGCTTCATTTAAACTTCTCAGTGAAAATAATTAATCAATATCTTACTTTTTTTGGAAACAAATCTTGTGGACAAGATTTTTTAATAGTGGGGGGAATTTGTCGTAACAAAAAATGCATAAAAATAAGAAAGTAAAATAATTGGGTGTATTGTGCTAAGAGAGATAACGAATGCTAACTCTATAGATAAAAATAATGAGAGATGCTGGTCACTAGGGTTTGAGCTTTTTTCCTGTACGGTTCCAAGGAAATGATGCATTGGAATGCGGTTTGTTACTTGTTTATCAAAAGATGTATTTGGTAAGGAGAAAGGAGCAACCAATAGTATTGAGGTGACCAGAGGTCAGTTGTGGGTATAAATTAGCTACAACAAAGAATATTCAAAATTATGCAAAAGATAGGAAATGATTTTTAAAGTGCATTAGGAAATTAAAGAGTGTTGGAGGACAGAATAATGCTAATTGAAATTCAAATTAAAATTTAAAGTAATTATGGCAAATTTCGAAGGAGTTACAAATATGGAAATGTAAAACTACAAGGGTACACCTGGTATAAAATGAGCGGACGGGCAGACGTCATTCAGTCAGAAACTGGATTGTGTCTGTCTCTGCTTGCATTTAATACAGGTGAGATCATTTTGTAGACTTGCGCGTTTTTATAAAACTTAAAATTTTCAGATGTCTAATTTTATTTACAGGTTAAATCTTTAAATTATAAGCAGTAATGTTTATTATAATGTTTAGTAGCTTGTGTAAAATTATTTCTTGTAATCATTAATAGAAAAAAATGGATTGTTTAATTTAATAAAAGTCAGAAACTGGATTGTGTCTGTCTCTGCTTGCATTTTATAGGTTGGGTAATTGCCCCTCCTTAACACCTGTGAGCCGCTCTGATGAGGAAAGGTCCTCAGATCTTGAAGGAAATTGGAATTGTAATATTCCAGGGTCATTTCGGAAAAATCAAAAGTTGATTTGGGTTATTGCGACCAAGCTCAAGGAATATAAGAGTTATTCCACTTGGTGCGTCCTCTCACTTGCATAGCCAAAGATCCCCGGTTTATACAAACGAAAGGCATGATCGCCCCAATGTCATTCGGGACTCTGCCTCCTCAAACTTCAATGGTTGAGGTATAGGGAAACAAAATAATTTGGCTGGAGTCCGGAATGAGGTTGACCCGGTTATGATAAAGTTATTAAATATTTATTTAATTTAGAACATGGACACGGAACAGACAGGATATTAAACCTAACTAAGAACCAGGGAATTCACTAGCTTAAAATAAAGGAGTGAAATTCCTCTAAAACCACTAATGAAAAATGGGGATCCAAAATTCATTTATATTACTACACCAACAAACTGTAATAAAATTATATTCCTTGCAAGTTACCGAATCAAGTGCTAGTTGAAATTCAAAATGGTCGATTTCACTTTAAAAAACACCTTCTACAAAGAATATGAGAATTTTAAATTAGCATAAAAAATACGAAAGAAAAGCCACTAATTGACCTAGAGTGGTTCAGTATTATGTTTTTTCAGGATTAAAATGTTCAAAACGCTTCTTTAATTTTTTTTTTAAACTCCCTTTAGTTTGATCCAGTGTTTTTGTATTTTTACCAGAACAATTTATTTATTCCTTCATTTCGCGTAGTTTTAATTCATGTGTTCTCTGCACGACCTTTGTTTTGAGGCCTCAACTGACAGGGCACTAAAAGACGGGATAATGTGACCCCGTCTAAAATTCTCTTATTACAATCCCAACTGATAAAAATATTTTTTTTCAAAATAACCGAATCATGAGCCCATTATAACCCCCTAGTTTCAATTCAAACGGTTAACGTCACTGTAGAAAACCCCTGCTACAAAGAACCTAATAGTTAATAAGTAAAGAAAATTAATAAATAATACGGTGGAAATATTCTTGAACCACTAATTAACAACGGCGTTCCAATAAAACCCCCAAACTCATGACAATATTCATACAATTTAAACGAATCAAGAGAATCATTACAATCATTACTACCCCTAGATTAAATTCAAGAAGGTTAACGCAACTGTAAAAAATCCCCGCCGTGTTTGCTTCTATTCTGACTGACCACTTCCCCAAATTAGGCTGAAGATGAGATAAACAGATGTACATCTTTGACCAGCAGCCAAGATGATGCATTCCATCGAGGGAGGTTCACAAGGGATTTACACATTAATGTGAACACATTTCTCTGTGAAATATAAAAGAAGTGGCATTTATTTTGGCAATCCTTTCAGAATTCATAGTTTTTTCCTTCAAAAAGACACAAACATCGCTATTGAGAAATCATTCATTGACAATCCGGAAACTTTGATTCTATACGTACATATTTGAAGACTATGATCATTTATTGGTTTGAGAAGTTCGTACTTATGTTACTCCTATGCGTAATCAGTATTTTTTTTTTTAAATATTGATTGTTTTGGAAGAATAACAGCCCGTCTATCAATTATTCATATTAATATTATCCTTAAACGAAGAATAAATATAAATATTTCAGATCCAGTCGAACCATTTTTTGTACAGGGGAATCTGTGAATCAGTTTTCATTGAAATATTAACCCGTTCAGAGAAGAGTCGAGAGTTAACTCAGCTTTGGTAATTTTAGCAGGACTTTGTCTTCGTAAAAATTATGAATCTTTTGCATAATTGAGAAAAGTGAAAGCCGCGTATTTCGAAAGATTAAGTAAATGGTTCTTCTATACACATTTTACTTTCATTAGTATAGAATGTGGTCATAATGCAGGATGACAGAGAAAATGATTTGTCTGTGAGAAGGGTTACATTAGTGCAGTAAATGTGAATTTATTTTTAAAAAAAGTGTTTTCTAATGTTTCCTTGCTTGTATATTGGTAATCTAGGGTTGATGTATGAGTAGAGCTTCATTCCATGAAAATGTAAATTAAAAAAAATTAAATCCTCACCCCTCCTTAGTATAATGCTGAATAACTATGATGTCCGAATAAAAGTTCACTAATTTATTTACATATCTACACACAATATTTACACATATAGTCCACCTTCACATTAGAAATAATAGTAAAATAATCCAGGTGAAATATATAAAATCCTTAACTCCCGCTATTCTGTCTAAATCCATTCTGTCTGATATTTAAAACTAGTATTACAACAATTAACTACATAACTGCAACTACTTTAACTGTACAAATGATCAAGTTCGCTCACTTATATACTTTAACGAGCCTCCACAATGTGTGGAGTGAAAACCCTACCTCCTCTAAGTGGGGAGGCAATACATAACAATAAACAATGACCACCTGTGATTAACTAATTATCACTATAATTAAAAAGCAATAAACTGCCCTAGCTTACAAACAGATAAGACTAAACAGCTAAATAGAAAATTAATAACAGGTAGTTATAACCATGATAACAATCCGGAATCTGACAATCAACTATTATAAATTTGCTACACTAACTTCGTGCCCAGGAACATGTACATGATGTAGAGGCTCGAAAAGGAAATTTGTACATCACTAACACCATTTTCAATGTAAATTGCAACTCTCCATTACCAAAGAGTATTGGTATGCTAAAATGAAAGTGACAAAACAGTTTTTGTCACTTTTATTTTACCATTACTCTTTGGTAAAGGAGAGTTGCAATTTGACAGCTTAAAATAAAAATCCAATTGTTTTAAACAATTGGATTTTTATTTAAAGCTGCCTATTGGAAAGGATAGTCTGAATATTCATTGAAATTTATTGTTTATTGTATGATGCCTAATAAATTGCTTGCTTGCTTGTTTAACGCCGAGTAGGCAATATTTCAGCCATACTTCGGCGGACAATTAAGTTTATTTGACCGGTTTCTCTGGCGGCCCCCAGAGAGCCTACTCTTTTTCGAAATCCAAAGAAATGATTTTTTACGTGCCAAAGGGCAAGGGGGTTACAATCCTTCATGCTCACTCCTCCATGGCACCTGATCCCACCTCTGATGTTTAAGAGGCCCATGTTTGCTCTGCTCTAATTTGTATTGTTTGAATGGACTTTTGAGCTTGAATACTATTCGTTATCTCCATAAATTTCGGCATTTACTGTCCCATCCGACGGACTTAAAATTCAAAAATATGTAAACTGTTAAAAGGCTAAATAAGAAGGTGATGCTTGTGCTAATGCCAACAAGCGAAATAGGGGATGGATGGGTTTGAAAAGAGGGGGGGGGGTACGTTAATAGTTTATGAAAGGTGTGTGTTTGTGTGCATAAGAATTTGAGTTTTGTTTGTGTATATTTGAGTAAGATTTGCCGTTGTGACGTAGTGTTAATTATTGATTTTGACTGTTAATAGAGCGTTTAATGCCGTGCCTTGGACAAAGCTAAAAATCAAGTAAAAGCAAAATATACAGTAAAAGGTTAAAAACTGAGGTGTTGATATGGGTTCACCTAAGACTTGAATGACTTCAGTGATGGTGTTAATGCAACCTCAAGTGGTGTGTGGTTAAAATTCAGGATTGTTTCTTACACGTTTGTAAGGAAAGTATCTTTTTCGAGTAACTGGGGTGGTGTCTCTGTCTTGGCATCTCATGTCTGGTAGACGTGATCCTCTGAATTGCCTCCCTTGTGGGTTTGGGATCAATTTGTCCTTTGATATAGGTGCACCCTTCTCTTGACTTGCCTATCTAGCAACATGTTATTTCATTAGGGTTGATTTTGTTCTAAGTTTCCGCCTTTTAACTGATTTCCTCTTTCAGTTTTCTACACGATAGGTCCGGTGCATGCATTTAGGTACGGGTGTGTTAGGTTGGAAATGTAACTCAGCTGCTTTCAAAAATGTAGCCGTTCCCAGACTGTTGTTATGTCTTAAAATCTCAGAGGAGAGAATTCCTTCGACATTTCATGTATAGTTAGTGTGCTTAGGTAAAACCTCGCCATCTGTTATGTTATGACCTCATTTCTGAAATGATGTGGTGAGTTTTTTTTCTCAATGTTACTTAGGCTTAATCGCATCTCGGATATGACTTTCAACAAGTGTTTGTCATCATATTCAGTTGCAGGGATATCAGGTTGTTTGGGGTGATGAACTAAGACTCATTCCACCAGTTGTGTCTGTCTACACTCTCGCACACCACTGAGTTACGACATTTAGAAGTCTCCACAGTAGCAGAAGATGGTACTTGCTACCACAAGGTTTTTTTTAATTAACAAAGATGTTGTCTCCAGTGTTAAGTATCCAAGTGCTTCTTATACACTAAGCCACATTGCACTTTTACATCTTTTGCAAAAGCTTTCCTCATGTGGTCTAACCTTTGTAATTGTCTAGCAGGGAAACATACCCCGACTGAAATGGGAACTGCGATACTGCCGGAACTGAGCTCTGGTGACATGGATTGGGTCCGCCAATCGGATGATCTGCCAGTCCGGGTGAATAATAGGTATGGCGCTAGTAATAGCAGGAATATAAGCTCGAAGTGCTGTTCCAAGAAAACACCTTGTTCTGTGTAGTTCAAGGCTGTAATACTGATGGTGGTGGATTCTTGGAAATTATTTTATAATGTAATTGATTACATAATTACATGATACCAGTAAGCGTTAGATAAAACAGCACAGGACTTGCTGTTACAAGTTTTATTTGGTTGCAATCTCTATGACACTTGAATTAGATGATTTGCATATAGTCTGCATCATTCTTCATGGCTTCGAATTCTTCAAACAGGACAGGAGAGGTTTAGTTAGATACATGTATATTTCCTACTTCATTTTTTGTACTTAGTTGGTTTTAGGGCTCATTTTTAAAATTACTACCTTGAAAATACAAGAAAAATGGCAATTCTTACTATCATTGTTCAAATTTAAAATGAAACTAAGCTGATAAAAACGAATAAAGTTAAATTCAAAATACATTTCAGTCATGTTTTAATGTGGATTTTGTGGGTTATCATATACCAAAAATTTTTCGCTAAAAAGACATGTAGGGGGATTTTTTTCAGTTAACTGTAGATATTATGGTATACGTTTATTAAGTTCAGAATTTTACATCCCTACAGTTCGGATAGTAAAAACTTGTGTGTTTATTGTAAAAAGTAAACATCCCTTACAAACAGAACTGCGACCAACATCAAATAAGATATATTTTTTTAAATACATATATATTTTTTGAAACAAATTATCAATCCTAAAGATATGAATGCATAAATGAACAACATGTACTTACATTAATTTTTGCACAAGCATTTGCAGCATAGAGTTACTGTGCTGAGCCAGCAAGAAGTTTTCAATCAGTCTTATTTTGTCCTCTAAGGCTGTTCTCTTTGACGAAATATTCTACCACTCAGTGATGGGCTGAAATACAACAAGAGGCCCAAGGGCCTCAACGTTCACCTGAGTACAATACAGCAATTTGAGGATCCATAAACTGATAAATGAAGCTTTGTTGCCCAAAAGCAAGAAAAATAGTATGATAAGTATCAACAGAATAATTGGTGTAATATCTATCTGCCCCCCATTTATCACTATTACCATGCAGACTTTTTAACAAAATGTCTATTTTTTAACCCCATATTATTACTTCTCACATTGGCCTCTCTTGGCCTTTGAAGAACATTTAAAAAGATAAGCTATTTTTGTCTCATTTTTATTCATTTATTTTTTCCAAGTGTACCTGATCATTAAAACTATGAAAGTACTTTTTGTATTATACATTAAATATTCTTGCATAATTCTCATATTCTATTAACCTTTCAGACTCATTGTTTACGGTAATTAATTATCAAAGGTGAATGCCAAAGGGGAATAACTTTGCTCAGCAGAATACAAGTTAATAGAGCCATGGCCAGGACCAGAACACTTGACTAAATGGTCCAGGTGTTCAAAATTCTGGTAAAAATACCCTAGCATATTAAAACTTCTACTCTGTTTGTCTCGAATATGCCCTGAAGCATAGGAGATTTTCAAAGAAACTCATTTTCTCTATATTTGAAAATAAAAAAAGCCCCAACCTTACAACAGAACATCTGACCCAGGGACCATGAACTCGCAATTCTGGAAGAAGCACCCTTGCTCATCATAACTATACACTTGTTTCTTTGCTTTAGAACAAGTAGTAGAAATTTTTTTTTGAAAGAAACCATGCATTTTCACTATATAATCAATAGAGCCCTACCCCCCTCTTCACCAGAACCCCTGACCCAGGGGCCAAGAATTTCACAATTTTGAAAGAGGCATTCTTCCTCATCATAACCATGCACTTTCTTTGTTTGAATAATACCCAGGAGCAAAGAAGAAGATTTTGAAAGAATTTATGCATTTTCCCTATATAATCAATAGAGCCCCGTCCCAACACAAGAATCCTTGACACAAGGGTCATGAAATTCACAATTTTGGAAGAGGCACTCTTGCTCATCATAACAATGTACTTAGTTACTTTATTTAATACCCAGGAGCATAGAAGAGGATTTTCAAAGACATAATGCATTTTCACTATATAATCAATAGAGCCCCGCCCTTACACCAGAACCCCTGACCAAGGGGCCATGAAAATCACAATTTTGGAAGAGGCACTCTTGCTCATCATAACTATGTACCTAGTTACTTTATCATACCCAGGAGCAGAGAAGAAGACTTTCAAAGAAATAATGCATTTTCACTATATAATCAATTGAGCCCCGCCCTAACACCAGAACCCCTGACCCTGGGACTATAATGGACTGACGTTCAAAAATAAATCAAATAAATCTGATTTTCCAAACAAACTACAATTTTGTAAGCTTTTAAAAGCTTCCAATCTAAATACAGATTTGAGCAAAAAATCCGTAAAAAGTGTTTTTTCTCTTTTAGTAAACGGCCAAAACTTTTTGTTTTTGTATCAGTTTGTATATTTATATGACTTCTTTACCACATGTGAAGATAACAAAAATTTAAATATACGAAGCATATAAGAATAATTAATATATCCTAAAAATGTAGGAAAAACAGAGGAAATTCGGATTAGCAAATATCATCTATTTTAGTTAATTTATTTATGTCGATTTGGTAGGATCAATTTGTAGACTTTACATGGTAATATCTTTTTATGCAAAAAGAAAAACATTTAATCTTTTGAAAAAGAAGTAGGCATGGCATGACTGGCAACAGTAATTTTTTATTCTTAAGGTCAAGGAAAAAGATATTGATCTTGACCTGAACTTGCTTTTAAAATAAAACTGTCAAATTTTATCTAATTAATACCAACGCTTGACGATAATGTCTTCTTGAATCCATCAAAATTTCATTAATTTTTGAATACAAGAAATATGAGAAGAATCCCTCCTTAAGCGGTTTCAGAGAAGAATGTATTCAAATGTATACACATGACGCACGCCGACGGACGAAAACGGATAGCAATAGGTTACCTGAGTGACTCAGGTGACCTAAAAAGGGGCTAAAGATATGCACAATGTTGATAAATCACACGAATTCTTTAAAAATTTTCTATATCCCTCTATATTTAACTGATAAACTAGATACCTGGTTATGATGAGCAAGGGTGCCTCTTCGAAACTGTGAAATTTGTGGCCTCATGGTCAAGGATTCTGGCATAGGGGCGGGCCTCTATTGAACATACAGTGAGAATGCATAAATTGTTTAAATATCTTTCTCTTCCCCTGAATATTTAGATAATAATCTAGGTACATGGTTATGATGAGTAAGGGTGCCCCTTCTCCATGCATTAAGGCGGGTTTCCAAATGGAACGTAGTGAGAATTCGTAACTTGTTTAAAAATCTTTTTCTTCCCCTGGAATTTTAAAAGATAAATAGTTCATACAAAATACAGGGGACTACAATTAAAAATAATATTGACCATCACCAACATTACCTGTTCCAGTCATCTGCATTATTTCAGCTAATTCTTCACCAGTTAATACTCTTACATATAGTAAAAAAGTGACTCCCATCAAGCCACGAACCCCGTTTTCACTTAGATCCGACACTAATTTATTGTTTCGGCGGTGTGATAACAGGCCAAGCAATAAATAGATATTCTATACTAATTATAATTAGTTATATAAGTCCGCCATCATCAGGAATCCACTTATATATATCAATATTGTATATTCATTTTATTTGTTTTATTATATACCGGTATGTTCTTTTTAAATAGTAGAACCGGTAAGGGAATTTCCCAAGGTCACGAAATGTTTAAATAATAAACACAGATGAAAGTTGTTTGTGTAAATAAATATGCAAGAAAGCGATAATTTGTTAACTGTCTCTGACTGAGATATGTCAGTAAATGATATGGTTGATTACATTGTAATTGACCAGTAAGTGAGGCTTTACTAACTTTTATTAAAGTTTTGAACTTGTTAGGAGATCTCCTAAACTCCTGTGTTTTTTATATGCTATAATTGGTTTGTCTTTGAATATATCTTTGAGTTCGGGCTCTCTTGATAGAGTGTGCCAGTATTTTAGCAATTTCTTTTTGATATTGCTAATGGCTGGGTTGTATTTTGTAACCATGACCAATGGTATATCAGAATTACTGTTAACTTTCTTTTTTTGATTTAAATGGTCTCTTTTGTAATTTTCTAGAACATTGTTCATTGAACTGTTAATCTCATTTTCATTATATCCTCTTTTCAACAGAGAAAATTTGAACTTCTCGATCGCATTGTGAAAAATATTAGAATCGCTAGTATTGCGTAAATGACGAATGATTTCGCCTTTAATGATTCCCTTGAAAACAGAAGGGCTATGTGCACTATTGCGTTCCAGATACTGGAAAGTATTAGTAGGTTTTATGAAAGTTTTGACATCAAGAATTCCTTCTAATTTGTTTTTCATGCTAGAAGATTTTGCCCAATCATAGAAAGCTTTGGCATCTTGTATCATCACTTTCCCACTCCTCATTGCTTCATCCGCCAGTCTTTTCACCGTGCCTCCAAGACCATAACACGGCCCCTTCCCATGGCCGGACTCAAAATAGTTCCATCGTGCGTTCATCCCATGGGTACTCTTGTGGTCTTATTTCTATATTGACTTGTCGGGCTGTCTGTCCAATAATGAATGGTCGATACGTCAGGGTCTATGTTTTTAATTATTGGCATAATTTTGTCAATAAAGGTTAAAACTGTCGTTGAATTATGGCCCATTTCATCAGAGACAACGATGATACTTTTGTGTACGATGGTATTTTCTGAATTAGGGTAATACATGACCATGGGGTGTAAGGTAACGCACGTCTGATTAAAATATGCGCTCTGAACTTCCTCCAGTGACTTACAGGTGTAGTTTTCGGCGAAGTCCATCTGAATGACTACATTATGCTGAGGTAGATTTCCTTTAAGGGTGTGTATCTGCTCATACTGGGTTGAGACGCGACTTACATGACCTTTAAAGTCTTCCGTTTGCTTATTCAGGAAGTCTAGGAACGATTTAATATTCTCAAAAGACTGCGCCATGATTTTTGTAACATATTTCTTTTTTCCTTTTTCCTCTACTTCCACTCTTTTCCACTGATTCACTTTTACGACATCATTCTCTGCAAAATGTTCTTTTGCTTTAACTGCAACGTTTTCTTTTACCATATGTTCTGGATTAAGGGGAATGTTCAATCCTGCTGCTTTCAGCGCTTTTGCTGTAAGTGCCATATTCTGATGCTTGGTGCAAAGACATGTATTACGGCTTATAAGTGCCATTAAGAGAATGTTCTTTGGTCTTATCCGTTTGAATGCTGTGAGAGAAATCTTCATCTCAGGGTTCTCGGACTTGAACTTTTTGTAAATGTTCTCTAAGTAATCCGTGAGTACCCGTGTTTGTGCTTTCTCTCCATTGTCTGTTTTCTTCACATCCTTCTTGCTCTGCTATTGTCTTCCCTCTCCATAAATTCTGTTACTTTTCTCTCAAACATTCTCTTCTTGTTGCGGCGTGTGTAGCGAGCTGTGGACAAAGATTTCGTTTCTACTTTAGACATGCGGTTTCTATCCAGACCAGCCTTTTCTGCCAAGGATGTTAAGCATCTGTATTTTTTGACAATTTTACCACTGACTACACTGTACACCGCCTTCATCTCAGTTCTCCTTACATTTCTTTTTGTTACATCGATCTCTTTTGCTATTACTGATGCGAGTAAAAGAGGTTTCTTTACAGTATTCTTCTGTTCCTCACTTGATTTTGCAGCTTTCGTGAGATTCTGAACTTCTTTCCTGGGTGTCAAATTCCCTGAACTAGAAATCTTGTGTTTGATTCTTTGGACTCTTCTTTGTAATGACTTGTTCTTCCTCTTTGTTTCTTTGTTTTGCTTTTCCAGCTCTCTTATCCTTTCTCTAGCTTTGATTAAATCTTCTTTCCAGCGCTTCTGTGGACCCTTTTTTCTATTTGGAAATTGGAACTGCACCTGTAACAGCCCGGATTCTGCTGTTTCATATCCGCTTGTGTCATGATTAGTGTTCTCACCGTCTATTTCTCTTTCACGCCTCTTTTTCTCATAGAAAGTCTCTCCCTGTTTTCTCGTTTCTTTCCTTAAGTTTCTTTCTGCTGAGCTGTGCACTTGGAACATAACAAGCACGCCTTCTTGCTCTCTCCTTTGCAAAAATCTATGAAGATTTCAAATTGATCGATTTTAAATTCTATTCATTGCACCGAATATGCAACATAAGTTTAGAAATAAGCATTTAAAGGAAAGGGGGATTACATTAAAAAGCCGGATATTTTGTAAGTATTCCAAATTCTATCAGCGTTCAAACATATTAAAATGTTCGTTACCAAAAGTAACGAACATTTCTATCTGATTAATGGTGCATGGGTTACGGATCATACATAGTTTATTATTTTCTTTGAAAATTTCCATTCAATTAGAACCTGCACAGCGCATTTTCAACACCTAAAGTGGTATAATTTAGTTAGGGATACTATAATTCATAGTAATAAAAGAATACTCACTTCATTCAGCTTTCAAAAATGTACCACACAGTAAATACAGATTTTGAAATTGCAAAATGGCGCCTCGGATACTTTAGGGACTACGTGCTTCATAGTCGAAAACGTAGCATATTGAACCCGACAGAATTTACACGGTTTTGTAACACTTCTTGCATTAACGTAACGAACATTTTAATAACGATCATCTTTGTCACATTAGTTTTTTGCTGTATGTTTCTAATATTTAGACTGTTTCCTTTTTTTTTTATTTTTTAATTCTTGTTTAGTTTGAAGTTCATTACTTAGCCCGTCAACATATGCACAATCGATAGATTAGAAGGTTTATTATAATTAAATTATAGTAACGAACATTTGACTTTAATCTAATTAACGGTAATATGTAGTATTAACTTTGGTATTGCTAGAATAGCCTGTAATGTATGAGAAAATGTTAAATTTTGTACACATGTAGGATAGTTTTACGTTTATTAGACACACAAGAAAAATATAAATCCATTCTCATTAGATGATGTACCTGCATTTCAAATCCATTGTAACGGACATTTTTCAATTCTTTTCAAACCGACGACACATCTTCTACTATCAATATATTAAATATGGGCACTCATGGCTACATATTGTTTGACGATAATAAGCAAAATATATGCCGCTATTTTCATAAGTTGTAGACGTATTTTTATGATTTCCGCAACGGCGACAGTAACGAACATTTAAATTTCCATACATTGACTCTGAATTTGCAGGATAAATAAACATTGCGGAAAAGGACTGTATATTTTTTAGTACACTTGTGGTGAAAACTTTCTACTACAATATCAATCCCAATAGGTTTTTGTTGATAGACTTGGAAAAACAACGGGAACAACAAATGCTGCTTATTAGTGAGCTTGGGTGTAAATACTTGGTAAAGGTCACACATATTTCGACATTAGCAAGATAACTTGAAATTTAAACTAATAAAACGCGAATTCTATTTAAAGCAGCAGCACTTTCCATAAACGACAAGTTATGTAGAAACAATCTATTACTTTAATTTTTAATTTTAACTAGGGTATGCCCTTGCGATATTGAAATTTGCTTGTGACCTACATACAGTACACATTATATGCATTTATCACCTGACTATCAAATAACGTGACCAAACCAAATTCAGTACAGAGCGGGGTAAACAATGTTATTTCAAAGAATGTTAAAGTCATAAGATAATATAGTACCTTTACAAAATTAAAATTCACTTTAAAAAGGTGTGTATTTATGCACGTTTATATTCTGTTGGTTTCTTCGAAGTACGCCTTAACAGTGCTGCGATGTTTAACATTATGCAGTGTCCACAAATAAAACATAAAATGAGACTTACAAACATTCTTTTTTGCGGGGATATTACTTATAAAAAAAACTGTCAGAGGTGGAAACTATATTTCCGAAACTTCATAATAAAAAAAAAAATACGCTTTCGCATGAACAATTTTGCTTATTGGACGAAATACAAAAATGCAAAATACCGGTGTTTGTGTTTCCGAGTGGTTTTTTAAATGTAATTTAAAAATACAAACTTTTTATAAATATAACAATTTATCCCATTGATTTCCACGACTCTAATCAATTCATTTTGAAGTCAATACAATTTAAAAAAAAATGAATATAGATATCATTGTTCAAAATTCTTTTATTAATTACATAATATACATCCAGCAAATAGCACGTCAATTTACATTTACCCTTGACTAGTTACAGTTGCTTCTGCCGTACGAAGGTATATATATGAACTGTATAAATCCAAAATATATACAAGAATATTGCATCAATATGAATGTTGATTTTAAATTCATACAAATTGAGTACTGGGATAGTAGTTACTAATAAACAAAAAAAGTACACGGATAAATCCTCAATACGACAAGAAAAAAATTCGTAAAACCATGCAACACTCTTATATATACTTATATATACATAAAATTTTCTATCCACTGACGCAAATGATTGATTGATTGATTATATATTGTTTTACGTCCCATTCGAGAATTTTTCACTCATATAGAGACGTCACCATATACCGGTGAAGGGCTTCAAATTTTGACCTTTACTCGGCACTCAGGGCCATTGAGCAGTGAGGGATCTTTATCGTGCCAACGCCTGCCGTGACACGGGGCCTCGGTTTTTAAGGTCTCATCCGAAGGACCCGCAACTTTCACTTCAAAGTGCCGAGCGCATGGCGAAGGAACAGTTGCTACCTATTTTTTATCGACTTAGGTCTGTCGCGGCCGAGATTCGAACTCACGACCTCCCGATCACGGAGCGAGCGCTCTACCGACTGAGCTACCGTGAACGGTCTGACGCAAATGAAAGTCCAAATTAAAAAAAAAAAAAACAATTTCAGTATCAGTTAAAAGTGCAAGATGACATAGATTCAGCCAATATTGTAATTTACACCGATAACTTCAACAATTAAATAACTTTATAAACATATGCAACATCCGATAAAATTCCTGATTAAAAAAAAAACATTTTCTGTCATATTTAAGATTTTAAACAAATTTGAAATGACGTGGATATAATATCTATATGTATTTTCAAAACTTTGTAAGTATCTATACGTTTTCAATCACGTGTATCTGTGTAGTTCTTTTTTTCATTCTTTTTTTTTTTTTTGGTCATAGATCGTGTTATTCTTCGAAATTTATACGGATTAGAAAATGTACTCATTTCAATAGGGTTCCTAATTAATTCAGTATTTTGTGGTTCAGTGACTGAATTTAAGTTAGCCGATGTAGCAGGTTCGGTAGATATGTCAAAGAGATTTCTGAAAGACTAGTAATAGATGAAAATAAGGATTGCGTCTGCAGTGGCAAAGGAGGATCTGTGGATGAGGAAGGTGGTAAAACAGGATAAATATAAGGGTTATGTGGTATTTGCATCGGTATTGATTCGGGTATTTGGTTCAGCACTCTAGATCTAAAGCGTCTGGCTCTCCTCTTAATTGTTAGAAGGATAAGACTGAGGAGAAGCACACAGGTCAAGGCAGCAATTGCTTAAAAAGAGAAATATCATTTATTATTTATTTGTTCTTTGCATTGATATTGGTTCAAGGTATACTGCAGAAACGTTTTTAATTGACTCGTATTCATTTTCTGCATTTATATCACTAAAGAAAGAATTAGTACAAAAAGAGTCTTCATCTTCCTCAGTAAATTTCATCTTTTCTCTTAGTGCATGTATCTCTATATACACCTGCTAATTCAGTTAATGTTATTTTACTTATTTCTAGAGAATGTTGTCTCTTCTTTATGAACTTGATTAATTTATACACTACTAAAGGTGTCAATACAATGGGTAAAATTATAATAAAGAAATAGTAATAATTAGAAATAGATTTGACATGCAGTTCACTATATGTTTTATTATATCGATATTCATTACCGACATATATCTCTGTTCATATGGTTCGACTATCACTGTCTGTGATGTTTACAGCAGGAGGGTTGAATTGTTAAGTTGTTTTATGACTGCCACTATCTGTGACGTCTTGATCAATCAAAGGCGAAGTACTGTCACTGCCTGTGACTTCTGCATCCGATGAAGTATCCGGGGTATGCAAACTAACTTCAAAAGTTTTTATTTCTCCTGTTGTATGTCGAGCTTGTCTTGGAACCCTTTGCCGTTCGATAAGCTGCTGCACTTGCACTTGTGGTACTCTCTGGGGCGCTAGATCCCGAGAGTTCATCTTGTGTATTGTTTGCTGAAAAAAATGAAAGAAAAGTTATGTATCAAGTTCAAATGTATATCAATAACATAATGATTACAATATTAAACATCATCCGAAATAAAACAGAAAAACAAAAAACAAAACAACACTATGTACGACTTGTATCTATTTCTTATCTTCCGACACCTTTGTGGGTGAATTAATAACTTTTGTTCTCGCTGTACCCGCTGGGGGGCTTGAGTATCTTCTGAAGTTGATATCTCCAGAGACGAGAAAGATGAGAAAAGTAATATACCAAGTTCAAATGTATATCAATAACATAATAGACATCACGTGTTTGCATACAGATCCGAAATAAAAACTATGTACGACTTATATTTATTTCTTACACTTCGACGCTGGATTGATCTCTGTTGTTCTCGCGGTACCCGCTGGGGGGCTTGAGTATCTTCTGAAGTTGACATCTCCTGTATTTGCTGAAAATAGATGAGAAAAGTAATACATCATGTATACATATTATGTAACTATATTATAACATGAATTCTTTTCTAGGTTCAGTCTGCGCAGGTAGGTAAACCCTGTACGATTCAAAATATATCGATACAGTTATTCTTAGAGTCACGATGCTCTAAATTCGTTAACTTGTATTTAATTATTTCTTACATTTTGATAGTGACACAAGCTGTAGATTATACAAAGGCAGATATCGTGTTTATCGTTACTACGTGCGCAGCCATCTAATCTTACATTATTATTATTTAAAAAAGAACTTACCCTTGCATGATATTGTTCTCTTTCTGGTTCTTTTAGCAGTAGTTCTACCGAAATTCTTGCAGGTACTTTCAAATATCGGACGCCAGTCGCAATTTGAAGACTTATATGCGGTTTGTAGTCGATTGTACAAAATGATACACAGAAACAGAATTTTCCGCAGTAAAAACCCCTGGTAGTTTCCCTGCAGCATCGGGTATACAGTTGACATTCTTTTTGTAAACTTAAAGACAAAACGATTGTCCAAAAAAAAAAAAAAAAAATCACGTTCCTCTTTTGAACCATTGTGGCAAAGTGTATCTGATAATTTTGTATGGGGTCGCAATTTTATCACTTATTATCTTATGAATCATTTTTTTACAAATAAAAAAAAATAGGGGTATATCATTCATTCTACTAGAAGACCTCACATATTTAACTAAAAAAACTTACCAAAACGATGAATGGAAACATTGTTTGTAATTAATTGATTTTAACGTGTTTATCATTCCTATATTTACACAGTAGAGGGGAAATTTTTCTATCGTATTCAGTTTTCAACAGATAGGTGATCTGAGGTCACACTAACTCGCATTAATGTTCACGCTGACCTGGTACATACTATATTGCCCTGTTTATCAATCTACACGAGTATTTTTTTTTTTAACTCATATCATTTTTTTAATTCAGTCTTACATTCATACTTCTCACAGTTTACGCTGAATATATTATTTGAAAACATCACGGTATACATATATATCAGATATATTGAGCGGATCTAAACACCCTTAATTTATTTTCTATGTAAATTATAACTTACTACAATCATATCTCAAGTATATGCAAACTCTTTGTAAATCTAATTTACCTTAAAAAAAGATCAAGCACCTGAGCACAAATATGTTGTTTTGTTGAATACAATAACATGTATGATTATAAAAAGTTACATATCACTTATATTTCAAATGAAGTATCCTAAGATTTTTTCACAGTTTTCAGCATTGTTTTTTATCTTTATAAATAACAATTGTATATAAAAGTGTACAATTTAAAAAATAGATACTGTGTAATACGTAATAAATTTCATTTCCATAATTTACTCATTAAGAAAATATTTCGTTTGAGATCATTGTATTTGTTTAAAAATATGTCAATAATGTAGATTTTGATTAAAAAAGTCTTGGTAAAGTTCCATAGAATGTTAAATATCATTGACCATTGCACAATAAAAACAAAGAAGGTATTACACTATACGTCAAGAACCAATAAAATCTATAATAGAACTTGTGAACGCATGCTCAATCATCATCATCTAAAGATTACACCACTTTTACGTAATCAAATCTACCACAAGACCTATTATTGCATCATACATCTATAATTAAACCATCCGCCATCTTAATTCTATAAATAAATATGATTCATAATTACATCATCTTACGCCGTACATCTATAATTAGACCATCCGCCATCTTAATTCTATAAATAAATATGATGCATATTACATTACCTTACGTCATACATCTATAAATAGATCATCCGCCATCTTAAATCCATCTAAAAGGGTATATATGCAGCAAAAGTTTTACATGTAATTTTAATAAGGATACCATAATTTATATGTATTACATAAGCATTAGAATATTTATTATTCAATACTTTCATTTTTGATAATTTTTTCCGTTGTATAAATGACTATTTATACAACAAAGACTTCTCAATGTCCCAAAAGTATATTCCACTGGTGTATAAAGGGTCCTTATATACCCATTATGGCCATAAACCATTAATTTTTTATGTATAGATCTATTTTAGAAATGTGTACAATTCCAGAATCTCATATGAAGCCATAATGTATGCAATATTTATATATGCAAGTTCTCAAGTACAGATTCAAAAAATGTTAAACACTTTTGGAATTGTTTAAAAAAATATAGTTTATTTTGGATCTTTTTCCTTTTGAACAATTCTTAATAATAACTGAAAAAAAATTGTGTTACAATAGTCAAAATTGTAAAGATGAAATATCTATCAGAATGTTGTTTCTACACTGTAAAGCTAAAGGGTTTTCCAATTACTAGTATCCTAAGCTGCATGATTAAAAAATGGTGAATATTAGTAGTGGTATATATGCTGTACTACAACACTCTTTATAGTTATTTATTTATATAATAAGATCCGCCCAATTTACTATATATTCTTACCAATTATGCTAATCAGATGAAAGGCTTTCTCTATATATTTATACCAAAGGCTCACAGCAGTCTCCACCCACTCAGAAGGCTTGCTCTATACATTTATACCAAAGGCTTACAATAGTCTTCGCCCACTCGGAAGACTTCGGAAGGCTTACTGTTACATATATGACCCACCCATTTAACTATATATTCTTACCAGATATATGAAAAGCTTTCTCTGTATATTTATACCAAAGGCTCACAGTAGAGTCCACCCACTAAGAAGGCTAACTCTATATATTTATACCAAAGGCTCAAAGTAGTCTCCACCCACTCAGAAGGATATTCTATTTATTTATACAAAAGGCTTATAATCGTCCCACCCACCTAGAATATTTAATTTATAAATAGGTACTATCTGTCATTTTATCATTTAAAACCATGGAACCAGACAGTGACGACATGCGTAAATTAGCTCCTGGGACCATTCAATATAAATGGCAAGTGATAACCTACTCCTCTGTAAAACAAGATGATAAATGTTCTGTGTTGTTGGAATCTGAATGGTTTAACAAGAAATCTGATTGTATGTTAAACTATAAAGAAAACATGAAGAAAGGATATGATATCATCGATTGTTTTTCTACAAAAGAAGTAATTGTCAGGAGAAAAATGTTGACCTAAATACATATTTTTGAGATAATGAAACTTAGTCAACCATGTCGCTAACACCTACAGTATATATGCTTAGATTTTTTTTGTGATGACTCATAATGCTGACACTTCACAAGATGGATGAAGAAAACAGATATTTTAAATTATTTCACCAGCTTTGCATTGAACAATTATGGCAAAATGTAAGCGAGCTGTCCCTCGAGAGATGTAATGGATGTGAAATTGGACACCAATCACAAACTGAACATTCTTGTTTGATTGACTCTAATTATATCAAACTAATTTTATACTTTGAATTGACCTTCATCAAGCTGGACACAGAGAAAATTTATAGTGATTTGCTGGCAAAATGTAAATGTGATCAAGAAGAACTCATAATTTTTTGGAATAACATGAACGTCTACGTTTGTACGGACATGTGGAAGCAGTCTTTGTTCACAAATTTGGAAAACGACGTAAAAGACTACAGTTTTTAAAATGACCGAGAAAGAGAAGTTTTTAGAACAATACTATTATGATATTTCTAACCCAGCAGCTTACACCACACCATCCAAACTTTATACCGCTTTGAAATCAAATAAAGAGTTTAAATTTAGTAAATATTTTATTACAAAATGGTTACAGAAACAAGACGCCTATACATTACAGAGACAAGTTCGACGACCGACTAGAGTTCCAAACATTAGAGTTAGTGGACGGAATGTTCAATGGAGCATGGATCTTATGGATGTGCAGAACCTGTCAAAGAAAATGATGATGTTAAGTATTTACTAATTTTGAATGACACTCTTTCCAAATATTTACGTGTGGTTGCATTACGTCAAAAGAGTGCAAAGATGTATTAAATGCCATGAAATTGGTATTTGAATCTGGAGTAAAAAGTAATTCTATTAGAAGTGATCGTGGAGGAGAATTCAAAAACCGTTTACTTCAAAAGTTTTTAAAAGAAAAAGGAGTACGACTTTTTTTTGCCAATCAAAATTCAAAGGCGTCAATAGCAGAACGTGTTATACGCACCATACGGGGGCGCTTGTTTAGATATTTAAAAAAAAAAAAAAACTTACCGATATATAG